>NC_059347.1:7627500-8227500 GCF_019703515.2 Myxocyprinus asiaticus
GCTGGTTTAAGAATTTTTTCAGCAGGGAAATTATATAATTTTGGAATCGCGAACAGCAGAGCCGAACCTTATGAAATACTGAAACAGGAAACTCTCATGCAACTTTTATGTCTTCTTTAAAAAACCTCTTACAGATATAATTGTAGTATGGTAAGTAACTTACTTGCCATGCCTCCACTTTCCTAATGTCTGCACAAGATCCATTAGCAAACAGTCCTTTCCCAGGTGTGCAGGTAAGAATGTCCTGAAGTGCCTGCGCTATAGCATAAACAGCCACATACACATTATAAGAAATCCTTAGGTGCGTGTAGTCCAGGTATGGGGTCTCTACACTTGCAATGTCCTCTTCACCTGTGCACAGAGGTCTGAAACTTGTGCTGCTATTCTCACTGTCCTCATTCCTTGGACTATCTTCTAGGTAACAGTTAAAGGTCTCTTCCCAAAATTCCCTCACAAATTCGTTATGGCTGGACTTCTTTGGGTGCACTTGTTGTAGGTATTCTTTAAAGCCAGGTATATGGCCAGCTCTCAGTGCAAAGCCAATAGTTCCACCCATAACATCAAGGTACTCTGGTTTGGCAACCATGCTAGAACTGGCCCAAGCTTCACTTGCCAGCCAGACACGATCTGTGACATTGCGCCTCACCATCTCTTTAATAAGTGGTTCAATATCAGGTCCACTGGCGAACACAGCAATGACCTTGGCGGTTGAGTTTTCAATGCGATCTGCCAGACGGTGAATCTCAGCTTCATCAATGTATTGTGAAATTAAAGCATTGAGATCAATGCAGATGTCCCTATGAAACATTTCGTTCTCAAACTTTTCAATGCCTGGACGGCCATATTCATCGTCAGAGGCAATAGCAATCACCCAGTTCCACTGAAAGTGGTCAATGATGGCAGCCATGGCAATAGCCTGGTACTCATCTGTGGGAATAGTTCTCATGAAGGATTTGTACTGATTCTTGTTGCTCAAAAGGCGACTGGATGAAGCGTAGCTGATCTGAAAGATGGTAGAGGAGAGGGACATTTTTAACAAGACCAACTGTATATTTAAGGGATGCTGTTATTTATTTCTGTGGAACACAAAAGGAGGATATCTGAAGAATCTATTCTGAAGTCCTTTTCCATACAAAAGATATGTTTCCATTCAAGTTACAAAGTCAATTTATGCGAAAAATCGGAATATCGCAAATAAATTGCGAATAAAGCAGTGTTTCCATACCATGTGTTCGTCACTTCCTGGGAAATTGGCACAAAATATAAAGGGGGAAAGCCACTTTTCAAAAGGCTCTTTCGTCCAATGTACTAAATTAGTTGCGTTTAAGAGCACGCAGACCAAATGCTCTCACTAACCTCATGTCTGCATAGGTTTGCCAACTTTTCACCACATGAAAACGTGACACTTGAGCATTTTGAATGCTTCAATATGGGACGGGGGTCCCCCTCAAGTGTTTCGCCATCCGACCAGGGGTCTATGCAGTGATATTTATATTCTCTGAGCAAATTATACAAATCATGTACTCATACGAATTGTTGAGGCAAAGTCATATGTCTTTTTTGATGCGCATCTATATTCCTTTATAAATACTTTAGGAATATATCCGGTAAATGTGTCTCCATCATAGTTTATGTGCATGCCTTTTTATTGAAAAAAAAAAAAAAATTACCTCAAGCAAACGTTTAATGTTTTTTTAAGCACATTTTTGAAATTTTATTCGCATCTTGGTGTTTCCATCCATCACTTTTAATGCAATATCCCAAAATGTACATAAAAATACGTGGATGAAAAACCATAGTACCTATGTCTGTCAAGCTCTAAAAAAGTAAAAAAAAAAAAAAAGAAAACACGGGTTTGAAACGACATGAGGGGTGAGTAAATTTCAGAATTTCCACTTTGGGTGAACCTTTCCTATAGAACAACTCAAAATAATGCAAACTAACCTGAGGAATGTAGAAGAGGCCAACTAGATCAGCCACTGCTGTAGAGACCGCAGATCCAGATGCCCCAATCACTGCAATTGTTGATGGGATGTTTCCTGTGCAGTTACAGAACTCATCCAAGTTGAGTGAATCGATCTTATTCTGTGCAACAAAGCTTAGTGATGCTTCCAGGCCTTTCGAGACAGTGTTGCATGTGTCAAAAATACGATAACCAAGCATGATGTTTGGAAGAAGAGTAGAGCTGTTGTTGATCTCCTCAATAGCAAATGTCATAGCTTGAAGCCAACGGAATCCACGAAAGTTGTATCTGAAAAACAGAAAAATAGAAAAAAGACTTAGAGTTATGTTGTTTTATCTACCATGTAGTCACTGAAGAAGATTCGATAGTCAAGGAAAAACAACATGAAACAGGAACTGTTAAAAAAAGTGCACTAATACACACTTGAATCTGTAACACATAACTGTGTGTCAAACTACTACATATACCTAACATTAACCAAGTACAAAAGCTAGATCTATGCTGAATCTGTGCATTAAAACATGAAATTATCATTGATCTGTGGTGTCAATAGGGTCATTTGTCATGTATTAGTAAAAGTCAGAAACTGTCAAATCTTTTACTTACATAAAAAGTTCTGAACTGCGCTTTTGAAGGGATAAGGGCTGTCACTGGGGTGGTACCTCTCAAGCGGTCTTTTTTGTACCTTAGACAGTTGGAGTCTCCCTCAATGAGAGAAAAGGTACTGTGCAGGTACACCTTTGTTCCCAGAGGAACAAAACATGTATATGTACCTTTAAACGTACATAATACATCCTTGGGGAACAATTATATGAATCCAAAACAAGTTAAAAACTCCAACCAGAGGTACAAAAAATGCCCCCCACCAGTGACAGCCATACTATTTAAGAGAAAGTGTATGGAGGCATGTTGTTGTCATACCTGACACACTCTGTTGACTCTGGTCTTGCTGCAAGATCCTGGTCTTTAGAGGCCACCCCAAAGTGTATTGGGAAAAGCCCCCCCAGCAGTATGTCACCAGTCTTCTGGGCCCTCTGATGTGGGCCATAAGTAGAAATTACCCAGCTGAAACCAAGTAGAACCAAGTATTGCAGGTAAAACCTCAAATGAAACCTCATTGTTTCAACTGGTTTCTAGTGTTGTCTTCATGGAGTAAGGCAGATGTTGGAGTAAGGCAGCAAATATGGGAATTTCCACTCTTGCTCTGTTTCGTCAGTTCCCTCTACAGCCGAAATAAAAATTCAAAATGTAATTGATTCAGTTGACAATGGAATCAACTGACAACATGAAGTGTTGCATAGTGAAGGACTACTGCTGAAGAAGCTGAGGAGTCAACCTACATTGCCGGTCTTATGAGGGTCTATTTGTGGAGCTGTTGATCTTTTTGTTTGTTCCTCCAGTAAACTCCTCTCCTGTTCATTATGTAGTTGTAATGGACTGAAGAAAATACGACCCATTAAAGTATTTTAGAGGAGATATAGATTGAATTTTGATTCACCGCACACTGGTTAAATGCTGATTATTCCTGAAGAGAACATTAAAAATGATACTTAGTTATATGAATGTGAAAGTAAAAACAAAACATTTATTGACTCTGTTAGGAATAGCATACTATACTAACAAAATAATTTCCACTTTCTGTAAGGTTTTTATTTAAAATAGAGCACAACAGTCGAGTTACGGAAGTAAAAATCTCATTGATTTTCTCCATAGGCGAACTGATCTTTAACGATAAAGACACACCTACCCTAAACTCCATGGTTGTTAATCGGTGGTATATGATTCTGTTGAAGCCATCAGTCCATGTTATTTCAACTTCATTTATTTAAAATTGTGTTTAATAGTTGAATTTCTGGTGAAAAACTAAATTATCCATGATCCAGCAGAGAAATAGCCACCAATCAGAGAATCGCAGTTAACAAAGCGCTCCAAATGAGCCCAGTGGCGACCGCCACTCCAATGACACACCGTGACACAATTGAGTCTCCCTAAACTTACAAACTATTCATATATTTGTTTCTAAATATTTTGCAATATTCTTTGAATATACTGATTCTACACAACATAATCAGCAACTTTACAGTAGTTTTTCCATTATTTTAAACTTGATTATGTCATTCACAATGCTTCTTGGGATTGTGTCTGATTATCAAATACTTTTTTGCTTCAAATCAAAGATTGTAATGTTGTAAATCTCTGAGCTGGTTGGTTTGGTGCATGGCTTAGAACTTTTTTATGGAGAATTTCAGGAAAAACACTATGAAAAAAAAAATAATAATGGGAAAAATACTTCCGGATCCAAAATGCCTGAAATATTGTGTGGGCACTGTTGCGCTCTATTACAAGATCTTTTACATTAAATGTGAAACTGCAGCCAAATTGACCACAACAAACAAGCCTAAGTGCTCACATTCATCAAAACAAGTTTTGCAAGTTGTACAGTACTGTGCCAAAGTTTTAGGCACTTATGAAAAATGTTGCATAGTGAAATTATCTTCAAAAATAATGCCATAAATAGTTGTCATTTATCAAACAATCATACAAAATCAATTAAGCACACACACACACACACACAAAAAGCTAAATCAGTATTTGGTGTGACAACCTTTGCCTTCAAAACAGCATCAATTCAACATCAAAAGGTACACTTGGACACTTCTTCTTGGCTGTTGGCAGATAGGATGTTCCAAGCTCCTTGGAGAAATTGCGACAGTTCTTCTATCTATTTAGGCTGTCTCAGCTGCTTCCTTCTCTTCATGTAATCCCAGACTGACTCAATGGTGTTGAGATCCGAGCTCTGTGGGGGCCATACCATCTGTTGTACAACTCCTTGTTCTTCTACTCATAACTATTTGCAAAGGGAATGTTGAAATCTAAAATTTATATTTCCTGCTGATACACTAAAAGCAGAATATATAAAATAACCATTTTAAGACAAATATGTTTTGTAAAAAATATAATCCTCTAAGACATTTGCACAGTACTGTATGCTGTATAACAGTATAGCTGTGCCTTTAACTGTTATAGTTACAATCAGTAACTCTGATGCTCCAGAGATGGGATAATGCAGAGCTGATCACTTTAGATTCAACCAGGCTTCCCTCGATATTGCAACGCAGATCACAAAACTTATGCAACCCATTAGAAAATGTACACAGATTGTTGTACATTTCAGTTCTTTGATGGAATTCAAACATCTCTAAAGGCTAGACAGCCTCGACTTTATAAACAGCACTGATGAGGAAAAGGGGGGAAACAACACTGGCATGTACCAACATAAATTACAAGTCTTTTCAATCTACACATCATCACCCTTACTAAAATGTATCACATTTAATACTGATATACACTAGTATAATGACAGAAATGTTACAGATTCATATTAAATCTATTAGGGCGAATCTATTAGACTTCATTTTTATTACAACTATGGAAGGTGTAGTTAAAGTTTCTAAATGTATTTAGGCTATTAGATTTTTCATAACAATTATCTATAGTTTATTTTTTAGAAAGACTATCTACATTGACCTAATCGTAGTAATGAGGAGCCATCCATGGTTATGTGATAATGGCCTTATTATTAAAAATGTCACTGTTAAACAATGGAAGAACAATGGTAAACTTTCATAAGGACAAGTTTGGTAAAATTTTGAATGAAGGGGTATAAAGTCTGGACTTCTATGAATTATGGACAAATTATTGACAAAGTGATCCTCATGTTCTATTCTACTCCTGTTCTAACTGGTTATGTTTTCAGATATTCCAAGAGATGACTTAAATCATTAGGCCTATGTCCTGCTAAACTCATCCCATTGTCATTCAAATAAAATGTTCACAAATGCATGTAGTTGAAGTCTCCAGTTAACTTTATCACTTTTTTGTGGGGCAGAGGATTTTGGCTGGTGAAAATGATGAGTATGATTTTGGAACACCACTAGTCACAGTGGCCCGTGAGCCAAAAAGATAATGTCAAGATCTGGTAACAATTCATGGTTGTATAAACACTTGTATTTGTCGCAACTGTCCAACTGGCGACCGAATAAGAACACCATCGGTCTAACAGCCCTCAGGTAAATTGAGTTTAAGACCCCTGACCTACGACATTTGCTAAAATGTGCAGTATACAACAGAGTATACACCGTGGAATACTCTCTCAAAATGCAATACACTCAACGTAGTAATTTTCTTGACTTATTATTTGATTGGCTTGCTAATGAAATTGTCTTAAATAAACTAAGTAACCGTTCACTGAAGTAACTGTGTTGGTGGGTATCACTTTTTGTTCATATACCGTAAGTGCCATGGTTTCTCTCAGGTTGAGAGTTAATGAGGGAAATCTGGACTGTTCCACATGACTAACCTTCCCACTGCAGGATCTGTGTGATACTGTTGCCAGTTTACACTCACTTCCCAGGTGCATTCAACTAATTAACTCTGGAAATATGCTCAAGCAGGATTTAGTTATTCCACAGAAAATACTAGTCAAGTCCCTGGAAAAAAAGTAAAGGGTAGATAATATAAGGGAATGGGGTACATGATCTGCACATTCTGAAAACTTCGAATAAATTATGGGGACAAATATAATGTACAAATACTGTAATCTAGGATTTGTACAGTGTCTAAGCATATAATGTAAAATGGTACTTAATAAATATGGGCTTCATTCACAAAAGCAGAACAAATATGTGCATTGCTCATGAAATTGTAAATTGCCATATTCAACTCAATACAAAAAATTTTTAGGAACTACTTATACAGAATGTTTCAAGTTTCATAAATGAGGCCAAGACAAAGTTACCATATAAATGACAAATGTGTTGATCACATTTCATTTTTATGTAATAGATTTTTTAACTTGAATACACATGCATACACAGGTCTGGCAGTGTTTTTTTTTTTGTTGTTTTTTTTGGAAGCTTAAAACTTTGTATATTCTTGCCTCCCAGATATTTAGGATAATTTTCAGTTTAAGATTTAAGAACATTGTAACTCAAACATTGTATTATACTGTATATGTGATATGCAATAAAAATGTACATGTGTAAAACACTTACCTCATTAAGCATAGAATCATCAGTTCCATATGGAGGGACAAAAGCCAGATCACTACACCCAGTGCATTCTTAATCAAACTTATGATGGGAACATCTGTTATGTTAGTCCCGATTCGTAATTTTACAAATTATCTCTTCATTGGCTTTTAGAGAAATTTTATGGAGTCTCTCCATTAATTCAGAGCACTCCGACTCAGTGTGTACTGTTCCTACAAGAAGTGGTGAAACATTAACCAAAGAGGCCAGTCCATTTCCTCTGGCTGGTTATAGTTAGTCATCCTTTGGTCACTCCTATTTTAGAGTCACCTCCATCAAAATGGCTGAACTCATGTTAAGATGGTCACTCCCCACATTTTATGCCCAACGAATGCAAAGTGTGCTTAAGCAGATATAAACAAGTAAACCTGAAGGTGAGCATCTAAAAGTTGATAAAGCCTAAAAAAAAATAATAAATAAATCAGGATCCTTAAATGCTAGTTTGAAGTTAAAAGTGCTGATCCAGGATCCTTTATACACAATATCTTATTGATCATGATAGGCAAGAAGAATTAGATCACCACTCTAAGATTATTTATAAATTCTTCTCACATCACATTTAATGGTGAAATGTGTGATTTATGCACCATAGTGTTCAAAGGGAATTATTAAAAAAAAAAAGAATAAAGATGCTTTTCATTTCTTTAATTGTGCATCCTTTTTTCCTTTCCATGTGTCTTAGCTCCTCCCTCTTAAGAGGCAAGGAAAGAACGCAAGGATGAGATGCGAGGACAGAGGAATCAAACAAAGACAATTTTAATAGAACATCCTTACTTAAACGCACAAAAGCGAAGTAATTGCACAGGTGTTACCTCACTACACTTCAGTGATCTGGAATTATATTGTTGGAGCTTCTTAATGAATTTTAATAATGCAAGACAAGTATTTGACATGCATTGTACGGTGTAAAACATGACTTAAACAGTTGTGCCAGATGTTTCCATATAGGACTTTATTTTAAACTTAAGGAAAGCCAATGCATTCTCTCAGTATGCACGCGTGTATACAGCCACAGAAACATTTGCAAAAAGCTGTTCAAGTTTTAATTTTCAAAGCAAAAATGACATTTTTAGACAAACTCCAATACAACAAAAAGTGCAACTCAAACATTTCAAGTTCAGCATGTACAAAGTCCCATAATAACCAGGTTAATTTAAACAGCATCAAGGTTAATTTAAATGCCTGCAGTTACAGCCACTTAATATGTTCTTTCACAAACACAATATGAATATAACATTATGAATATTATAAATATAAATCTCTAGACATCCACAGTCTCATAAACCAAACCCTATCTTCAAACAACAAACTTGTTCTTGGTTATGGAGTTGCTTTTAGTTGCAGTGTCTGCATGGGCTTGATATCCAATGACAAGCTTCTGTGGGAGGCCGAGATTCTCTTTATACTTTTGACTGAAAGGAAAGTAGTTATATGAGAAAAGTGAATGAATGAGTAGTAGAGCAGAAAAGTATTTCTTGGAAACCTACATAGCTTTGCACTATCAACAAAAAACCCTAAATGTTTTTATTTTTTAAATCACCACATCACATCAGCATGCCACACCTCTCTTTGTTGCTCCACTGGCTGTCAGTACCTGCCGGCAACCGGTTCGATCCCCTACCTACTCTCCAGTGGTGTGTGGTGGACTTTTGAGAGGAAGCAGATCTTTGGGGTTGTTTTTTTTTTTTTTTAGTCCAATGTAAATTCATATTTCAGTTTAGTGCTGGGCTATATGGCTATATTTTTTTCATATCGTTCAATTTTGATATTTATCACGATTTACATTTCATGCCATTGATGGGGAAGGAAATGCATTCCATTTAAGACCTCAACAATGATTGCAAACATAACCTTTTTGTTTACAAGTAAACTCCACAGCGTAAGATTTTATCTTGAAATTCAAAAAGTTTACTCCATTTAGGGTTTAATCCAATATAAGGTATGTGACCTCTTTTCACCACAATTTAATCATTATTAAGTTTCAGACAATGTTCTTCTTCTTGGCTTTGGCCTGATGCTTATCTGCAACATAACCTGTACATAACTCATTTGCTGTAGCCAAAAGTCATAACGTCCACAGAAAGACTAGGCTGGTTTAAAATTCCAAACGCCTCGGCATGAAAGTAGACAGTCAGAGGAGGAGTGAAAAAAGCACTGTAAAGTCGGACAGTTCTCTTTTCGTAGTGGATCAGACATGAGATATCGCGTGATTTGTGTTAATGTGCTTTGTTGTTAATAAAGTGGATGCAATTTAAATTGTTGCTTTAACAGAAAATTAAAATAAATATGATGAACAAGACACTCAAAGTACCTGTTATTTAATTTCCCCCCATAAGTCTCATATTTCTATCCATTTTGTGTTTTAATAAAAGACATGTATTTTAAATATTTCAGAAATATGATAAATCACATATCCCATACAGAGATCGCACTGTCAGAGTTGGGAATATTCATTTCAATTTACATACATAACATAATATTTTTTTTAATCCTTTAGGAGAACAAAACACAGGCATTTAAGCCAATGAGCACTAAGCTGCGTCATCGGTAAGTTGTGTCACGTCCTGCTTGCATTTTGTGCAACTGGTGCACCGCCTCGCTCCAGAGACTGTCGCTGCCTCGCTCTCACGAGAGATTTTTTGACATTTGTCGTCATGACATCACAGCACTTGCTCATCTCAAACGAGCCTACTTCCTTTCCTACCAAAAAATGTGCATACGTGACAAGCGCTATGGATCATGAAAAAAACATTTAACTAAATAGTACATAATTAAATAGCAATGGTGTTGATGTCAGAGTTGCTGTTGTGTTAAGCCGATAGCTGTATTGCATTGCGAGTGCTTTGTTATATATTAACCGAATAGTTAGCTAGCTAGCTTGCAGCTACCTAGCCTCATTAATGGTTTACATGACAGCAGGGCTAGGTAGCCACTAGCTACCACCATATACCACTATACTTCCTAACTTGCTGATATCAATTTTCTGCGATTCAGTCAGTTAGTTGGGAGTATAACTGCTAGTATACCAGCTAGTTGCGATCTACACAACTGATCGTCTAGATCAGGGATATTCAATGAAAGTTTCAAAAGGTCCGATCTCTACATTTCCTTCCCAGCAAATGTCCAGAAAATAACAACTTGCATGGTGTCAGTAGTCAGTATGGCATTGAAATTGTTGTTTGTTTGTTTGTTTTTTTTTTTTTCTCATTTTAATAGTTATAACTTTCCACGTTGGCAGCAATAGTACTTCGAAAAGAAAAAAAAGAAAAAAATTAAACTGTCAAAATAGTCTCTTCAAAGCAGAGACAAGGACACTGGTCCAGAGCCAGTGGGGTGTTAGGGATCTTTTCTACCAAAATATTAGGCTAATATATTTCATAGAGTTCATTAGTCAAGGGCACTTGGATTGGTTGTCATTATCTCGCGGTCTGGATGGAACCAAGCCGGGGTCCGGACTCAATCTGCGGTCCGCTAATTGGTGACTGCTTTTCTAGATGTAGAACAATGGCAAAATATAGAAAAACTCAAGTTATTGATAGAGGATTTTTCTTTTTTCAAAAAATAAAGATTTCAGTTCGATTTGACATTTACACAGTTTCTAGGTTTAAGGCATGTGTGATATCTTGCATTGCAAACTTGCATTAATTACAAGCAATCAATACTATAATACTTTTGTATGTTCATATTTACAGACCATACAAATTATATTAAAATATTATTAAATCAAGTCAATGCAGCGTAACGCATTTTTTTTTTTATCGTTTTACATTGCTTAAGTACTAATGCAGCAACAAGCACATTTCATGTATCCTTTATCGGTTACTGCAATTATTTTTATATGTCACCTGACTTTCAGAGCCATTGCTTAGCAACTAGATAACAAAACATCACAAATATAAGCAATGGCTGTAAATCAGTTATAGGGATATTTATGAAAATTTCATTAAAATATATAACGTCACCCAGCCTCAGTGGTGTTGTCAGCTTCACTTAGTTGTTTACTTTGTAATTAGTCCACCCATTTGAATGACAGGGTACTAAGCCAATCACAGCAATGTGGAGATATCGTCTCCTCTCACATGACTATATGTCTGTATTTTGCGGTCACCCATTAAATGTAATCTAGATGATAACATGTTTTGTGACATTGGAAGGGGCGTGTCATCATGAATGATGGAAAGAAATGACTTGCAGATTATTTCAATTCCAGTGTTTCATTTAAATATTATTAAAGAACTTATAGTTAAGTTTATGACTTTAATTAGCAAAAACTATGAATCGTGTTGGATACCATGCACTAATAAAACAATTAAGTTGAGAAAAGGTCGCTTATACTTATCTACAGGTCCAACAGAAAAATTTGTTTTTGCCATCGTTCATTGTGCATTTGCATTAGTTTGGCTTCTTCCGGATTTTGTTTCTAACTTTAATGCACGTAATATAAGGCATAATAATGAATGCCCAGCCATTTGGGTGCACTTATTTACCATGATAAACAATCACAAACCCTCATCTACTTTGTAGTATGACAATAACTGTCACCTTGCACCTTAAAGGTGCACTAAGTAAGATTTTAGCTGACTCTTACTCATTCCATCTGTCTCAGTAGTACTTGTGGTTTTGGACTATATACTGACACCCATCGTCCTGGATAATGGAAGTTTGTTTACCAAATGCTGCTGCTTTACACCAAGTGTTTATTTATCTTATGTTTTGTTACTTTTAATCTGTGTTTTTATCCGTGTCCTAATACACACATCCCTATAAATGGACATTCTTGTATCCAGTCCAAACAAATTTTTATGTGCCGTTGTGCACTAGACTGTGACCGGACAGCGGCAACTCACGAGCTCTCTAATCGGCTGAACACTGCCGTGTGATCGCGCTTGGCGTTCGTAGTCGTGCCGATTATCCGTGAGCCACGCTGCGCGAGGTGCAGGTAGTAGTGGTTTGGTTCATGACTCCAGCAGGGACCTCTTGTTTGGACATTTTATCTTTTCACTTGCACTCAATATGCTCGGATTGTCTGGTGGATCAGCTGCCTGCCATACAGTTTTACTGTTGACTTAAGTATATTGTGTTTGTTGTTTTATTGTTTGTTTTGCTTATTTTGTTTATATGTACTTTTATGTTTGAGCATTGACTGAAAGCACTATATAAAGTAAACATTATTATTGTCATTATTAGCTTTAGTCAATAATGCTGCCTTCATGTGATTTTGGAACGATCCTACTTCCAACTTCTGAAGTAGTAAATACGAGTATGTTGTGTTCAAGTGCTTCGTTGTCATTCAACACAGAAACTGTACTCTGGGGGGGGGGGGGGGGGGGGGTTTCTCCCCTTTTTCTCCCAATTTGGAATGCCCAATTCCCAGTGTGCTTTTAAGTCCTCGTGGTCGCGTAGTGATTCGCCTCAGTCCGGGTGGTGGAGGACGAATCTCAGTTGCCTCTGCGTCCGAGACAGTCAACCCGCGCATCTTATCACGTGACTTGAGCACGTTGCCACGGAGACATAGCGCGTGTGGAGGCTACACGCCATCCACCACGGCAACCACGCTCAACTCACCATGCGCCCCACCGAGAATGAACCACATTATAGTGATCACGAAGAGGTTACCCCATGTGACTCTACCCTCCCTAGCAACCAGGCCAATTTGGTTGCTTAGGAGACCTGGCTGGAGTCACTCAGCATGCCCTGGGATTTGAACTGGTGAACTCCAGGGGTGGTAGCCAGCGTCTTTACCACTGAGCTACCCAGGCCCCCTCTCCTCTGCCATCTTGAAAGTTTAGGACTCCTCCCATCTCGGAAACTCGGGTATCAAAATTATTTCTGAGTTTCCCAGTAGTACTTACGACTTGAGGGGTTAATCATGTGCAACTTCGAGTGGGAAACTCGTATTTTTCGATAATTCTGTTAGCACGTGAAGACAGCATAAGTCAATTGCATGACGCAGTGACATGTGCTGTCAACATGGCAGCGCCCAAGAGGGGGGCAGCTTTTATTGGACTTCTGAAATTACTGGAGTCTTCATCTCGTGTGTGCATCAATTTCAACATATTTCTAAAACATTTAACTTTTTTTAATAATCAAAAACCTATTAAGTGCACATTTACAATTCCAGGATTAAACTATGTAAGATTTTACCTCACTAAAATATGCACTATAAAAATTATTTTGAACTAAAATTGTGTCTACATTGAGTGGATTCAATCCACTGTTGTACAGTATATCCTAGCAGCAGTGGACTGCAGGTCTTTCCCCATCCACCTAATATGATGGATAATTAGCTTCATTATGTTGCCAAGCACAAATTCCTTTTCCATGATCATCAATGTTTAAAGCAGCTTGAGTGGTCAACTGCTTACATCTGGATCTGACTTAATTCAAAAGATGTTCAAATTAAACATTACACAGTTTAGTTCACATTACTTTGCAAAAATGAAGGTTTCAACAGCTAATGTTCATAAAAAAATAGAAGCGTGCTTACCCAATGTATGTAACAGTCTCACAGTTCTCAGCATTGGCGGTCCAGATGGCAATTTTGTCACCTTTGGCCCGGATATTGATTACACTTCCACAGACATCCCGACTGAAGGAGCCAAAGCCCTCTCCAATAAGACACAAGAGCTACCGCAAAAACAAACATTTATCTTCATTCAGTATAATTCACTTTAGTCAAAGCGAACTACCTGAATTTAAAATATTTTGAGTATTCATACACACACAGAGCAGATCAATTAAAAGGAAACGCTTATTTGTCCAAAAGATTTGGAACTAATTCAAAGTTTAATTCAAGTTAAAACCAGACAATGAGTTTGTTTTCTCTGACCGTTTCCAACCAAAAACGATCAAGTTCAGTGTGTCTATGCTGCTTGGCAAGAGTAATCAACCAGCGGCCACCACATTTATTACTCCGGTCTTCCCACATGGGCTCTATGCCATCCTGCAAAACAACAAGAAAATGCTTTTTAAAGAGTCACTGCACAAGTGTAATTTGTATTTACAGGCTAACATCAGTTCTTGAGAGCAGCTCCAAACCCATTAACAAAATTACACTTTTTACAAGTACTCAAAACACAACTAAAAATGTAGGCAGGCCTGTTTTGGATAGTAAATGCTACAGTCACACACAATGCTCAAATCAAAAAACAGAAAAACTAAGTGTCAAGTTACAGCCTTTTCACCTTGAACATAGAGTAGTCACACCCAGAGGAGAGTTTGCTGGGCAGCTGTATGTTGTTGTACAATCTGTAACAGGTGGAGCAAATGAGGGTTTAGCAAGTTTAGCTTGTCAAACATCTCTAGAAAGAAAAATGCAGCATAAATTGATGGGAACAGAAGTGGCTAAGAGTATGAGGCCTTTCAGCTAGCAAACTAGTGATTCTGGGGATTTTTCCTAGGCAAAGAAATCCTGATTTGCCAGGTTTTTTAGGACTATTGTCAGAGCAGTTATGTCAACTGCACAAATATGGCAGCTTGTAAAGCGCACATATGTCACATTACAGTTGTGACCCAGATCAGATTTTTTGTAAGGTTGTTCACATTACATTTTAAATGTAGCCCATATCAGATACTGGTCTGAACAGCCGATGCTCCTAAACTGACCCACATGCATATAACACTCCCTGAGCATGCGTTTAACAAAACCTGGCATGCTCATCATTATAATATGTATAATGAATTATACTTTTTTTTTTTTTTTTTTTTTTTTTTTAAACAGTGTGATGAGGAGGAGGGTGTGGCCGGGCCGTGATGGAGCCGAATCAGCTGATCAGCGGGAGAGCGAGATAAAGGGCAGCTGGAGACGCCGGTTCGAGAGAGAAACGCACGCGGCCGCGCTGCATGTGTGTCTGTTCGTTTATGTTTTATGTTGTGTTTTATCATTAAACGTTATGTTTACTGTTCAGCCGGTTCCCGCCTCCTCCTTGCCCATCCTTTACCTGTTACAGTGGTGCCGAAACTCGGGCGGGAGGAGGTATGCACTGTCGCAGAGTCCTTGCCGTTGCCGTCTGCCTGGGGACGGAGGGGTCGCTGCCGGCCTCGGAGAGCCGGAGGAATCACGGCCGTCTGCCAAGAAGTGGAGGAGCGGTTCCGTCCTCCAGAGGCCAGAGAACTCGCTGCCATCCACCGAGGGAGGAGAGAGCTGGCGTCCGCCAGAGTGCAGAGGAGCGGTTGAGGACTGGGAAACAGCGCGTCCGGGAGCCGGCGAGCAAGTCTCTCTCTCCGTGTGTCTTCGCTCGCCCTTTCCCTCTCCCTCTCCCCACGCCTTCCCTCATCTCTCCCCCAGGTTCGCAAGAGGCGGGGTGGAAAACCAGCTGACAGAACTGTTGGAAGGGCAGCATATCCCCTCCAGGGATGGGGGGGGGGGGGAGTTAGTCAGACCGGTGGCGCCCTGGCCTGAATCGGGTGGGGGAGGAGTGTGACGAGGAGGGGGGCGTGGCCGGGCCATGATGGAGCAAAGCCGGCGCTGAATCAGCTGATCAGCGGGAGAGCAAGATAAAGGGCAGCCGGAGACACCGGTTCCAGAGAGAGAGAGATGCACGCGACCATGCTGCATGTGTGTGTTTATGTTTTGTTGTTTTATCATTTAACGTTATGTTTACTGTTCAGCTGGTTCCCGCCTCCTACTTGCCCGTCCTTTACCTGTTACACACAGATACGACATTTAATGACAATCTAATAATATTTCAGTAAGTGGTGAGAAAGACCGTCTTGATGGATACGTTTTTTTTTTTTACATTGTCATTTGTAGTCGTATGGTGTGATTTATCACTGATGCTCCAGAATGTAGAATTAGGTCTACTAACGAGAAAAACACCATAAAATCAAAGCAGGAAAAACAGCATTACATATTTGTGAGTTATCTATAATTATTTCAGATTTTAAATAGACTTGCCTGCATTCGTGTTTCGATGCAGTTTTAAAAATATAAAAAAAACTTGTGTTCTGAACAAGTGACATGAGTAAAGAGCACGGTTACATAAATCTAGGACTGAATCACTGACAAATAAAGTTGTCAGAGGTGATAATTAAAATTATTTTTAAAAACTGGTTTAAAATGCACGTCAAGTTTGAAAATATGTAATCTTTGAGTTCATGTTTTTACAAATAGCATTTTGTACAAAAAAAAAATTTAATGACTTTAAAAATATCATGTGGTGCATCCATCAAGTAAAAGGTATTAAAATAGTTTCCTTGCACCTTGAATACATAGTGTACACAACATTCAAACTTATGTTTCAAGGTGAAAAATATTTTTTTTTTTTTTACAAATATTATGAATTAAGAATATCAAGAAGTTTTCTCATGGTTGCACCATATGACCTGAACCAAATGTGCCTTTTCATTAAAATGTCAAAATATTGATATTTAATATGACATGACAAAATCATTTATTTTTAAATCTTCACACGGTCTTGTGGGTCTAAAGAGATCTTCTCCGTTTTATGATTTGTCACATGACAAAAAATTTCTGCCTACATATGTGTTGCACCACATGGCTTTGATTTGGTGGAAAAAACATTAATCATTTTAAAATAAAATGGTTTCACTGCATTTTTAAAGAAATAATACAAGATTATTCAGCACAACTCATGCCAACATTTCTTTTTTCAATAATTTCAGCTTTTAATGAGACTGACTTTTCTTTTTTTTTTTTTTTTTTTTAAACCATCGCCGGACGGTTGCGCCACATGACATTTTTTACTTTAAGCCCTAGAAAAAAAAATATCAAAATGAATTTGAACTCAGTAATTGAAAACATGTTCATCATAGAAGAGGTGTATATTCAAGTAATTGTTTTGTGTGAATTGCATTTGAAATGTATTTTTGAATAATTTCATAGACGCAGACAAATAAAATTTGCATCACGTCATTGACCCACCTAACTCTGTCTTTTCATGTGCATTTCAAACGAAACACTGAACCAAACTGCGGAAGCCTACAATTTTATTGCATTTCCTTAAAAGGAACTGAATTTGTTAACTAGAAAAGATGACTCAATTAAAAGTTTTAAACCTTAACATGCCTATATTCCGTGCTTGGCAGATTACTTGTGAATTGTAATCAGGTACTGATTACAAATTACATGACAAAAAAATGCAATCAGTAACGTACATTTTTGGGTAATCTCATCTGATTACTTTCAACCTAATTCCGCATAGTTTATTCGTTTGAGTGGTGCTTATGTCCACAAATTCAGAAAAATGATTGTAAATGTAAAAAATATGAAGGAAGTTTTCATATTTTCCCCCGTAATGCTGAGACTTCTAGGTCCTCCACCAATGACAGACTCATATGTTTGAGTTTAACAGGCATCTTTTATTGGAGTTTCTAAAATTATGGACAAGTTCCCAGGCACGTTAACACAAATGTGGTCATGTAATTTTGCCATTTTACAAATGGCATCCACGTGTGGTAAGAGATCAGACCAGTTATATTTGTCAATCAGTGGCACAAAAATGTCTCAAAAGTTATCACTACACCAAAAGTGCATTCATATAAATTTTTGAAGCCGACTACAAAAGCAACTTAAGAAACTAAAAGTAACTTTACGGTGCTAATCCAATTGAATATGAAATGATGTGTATTTGTGCATTTTGATGCATTTGATTGACAAAACCGTTCCAAAGACATTGCGACACATGGTTATATTACACGCAGAGTGAAAATTCAAATAATAATTGAAAAAAATGCGTTTGAGTTGGTTAGATTTGCTATGTAAAGTTGAAAAAAACATGCAAACATACATCCAAATGCTTCTTTAGGTTTGACGTAGAATCCTTGGCAGTTGATGGGATATTAACTTTTGGAAGGCAGAGTTTACATTGCACAGTGATGTTTTTGCCCCGTGTCTCCTTAAAAATGAAATGATCTCTATAGATCAAGTGGTTAAATGCTGAGGAAGACTGCTCCATCTTCACCTGGCTGGTTTGTAGTGAGTATCAGTTCTGAGTGCAATACACACAACCCTCCTCCCTCTTCCGAAAACACTCAAAGACTTACCGAAGGTATGTCAGTGCTGTGCTGATTTAGAATGAAAAATGTAAAAGACTGAAAATAGAGAATGATTCGGATCAACAAATTAACAATATACTGCTGTTGCCTTGTTAATATGTAACCATGTAATCAATAAAAAGTAACTAGTCCGATTACAAGTATTTTAAAATGCAATTTTATCCAATTACAAGTACTTGATTTCTGTAATATGATTATGTAATCCAGATTACATGTAATCCTTTACTACCCAGCACTGCCTACATACAAGGTAAATCATCAAGAACACAAATGACGAATGTCGAGTTAGATTGATGCATAAAAAATGCCATACAATAAAAGGCAAATGCCCTTAACAAATACAGCTTTGGTATCAACAAAAGAAGGATGAGCAGCACATAACCACAAACTTACGCCCAGAAGTCCTCAACGGTGTCAAACTTTGTGATGAGCCTGAGATTGTCTTGCCACATTTTGCTCTTATCATTCTTGTAGAACCAAAGACCCCACCTACATACAACCAACAAACAAGTGCAAAAACATCACTAGGAAAAAATGCAGAACAGGCAAAATGATAACATCAAAACAGGTAGGTCTTGGGGCATCAACAGAAAGCTTCAATGAACACACACACCTGTTTTGTAATGGGTGCTTCATATGTGGCTCTTTCAAAATGGCTGTCTCGATTTTCTTTCTCTCAACCTTCTTCCTCGTTACTTTATCAATCTGACAAACAAACAAACAAACAAACGATTGTTGGGGCACATCGACATAATTGAAACGTGCATCGTTTGCCGTTAAACTGTGTAATTAAAAGAGCTTCACTAAAGAAATAAAGGCCTTTATATGCTATTTCAGTTGAAATGACACCAGTGAGATTAGTTTGACGTGTAAGATAAGCAAGAACTAAATCTCGGCCACTTCATGCTCACCAGATGAACCGCGAACGACGCCATGTCAACCCTACAGCGCGCGAGTGTTTGCTGGCTTCCGCTTCAACGCGCCCATTTATTAGTTCTGACTCTGAGCAATTGCTATTTTAACTTTTGACTTTGCGCAATGTTTTGCAACATCAGCTATCAAACTTTTAAAAAATATATACGCATTATTTAATTTAGGCCTAAAGTAAAAGAAAGAAAGAAAAAAAATGAGAAAAGAAATTACGTGGGCTAATATGTCATGTTTCATAACAGAAAACCCCTATTTTTGTATTGAATTATTATTAAAAATACTTATTATTTATTTATTTACTTATTTTTTCTGGCCATTATTTCTTTAAAATGGCTACAATCTTGTTCATTTACATGCAGTAAATTAAGTTTTATCAGCCTACATATTTTCTTAACCTAAATTTTGACAAAGTGTCTAAAGTTGGCTGACATCTTTCTTCTAATAAAATATTTAACAAGTGCATTTTTAACAAGATGTGTCTAATTAGCATCGTTTGCGAAACATTTAAATTGGTAAAGTCATAAAACACACACAATTGTTTATATTGTGTTTTAATACTGAAAATTCTTTAAGGAAAAATTTTAGCAAATTCACCTGTTGTTGGCTTACCTGACCTTAAAGTTACGGTCCTTTATATAATATATAATTTAAATGTTTCTTTTTATGAAATTCAATGCAATGCACCTGAACAGCAACTCAAATTGAATATACAAGGTCGCCTCTGATACTTGTGCTTGTATTTGGAGATTCGAAATTTACACATTTCACCACTTAGTGGCGCTATTACACTTTCCTTTCCTGCTGAGTGGATGACACTCTACTGTTTATAATAAGAGCTCCACTTAGACCCAAGGGGTTTACAGTCCGATTCCATTGAAGAATCTTTACACTTTTGTTGTTGTTGTTTACATTGGTTACATGCATTTCAGTCCACTCTTTCCAGACTCTTCACACAGGCTCCCGCCTCCCGCAGCTCCATGCATGTTTAGAGAGAATCTCTGTACACTTATAATAAATAAATAAAAACTTTGCTCACCGGTGCGAATCGGCGGCATCACGTTAATAGATTGACAGTCCCGGGTGAGTACGGCTGCGTATGCCCCAGACTACACTACTGCACTTGATCCTGTTTTCTCAAGCAAGTGGTAAATGTTCTCAGTACAAAACTCCAAAATGACACTAACACTTGTAAAGCTAGTAGCCTAGTTCATTCAAAACCTGTCGTACATGTTTCCTTTCATAAAGTCATTGTTTCAAAATGCAAGATTATAGTTACATGTAATGAGAACATTTAGTTTAATCCCCAAAACACAAGTGAATGGTGTTCTTTCAATTTAGCAATTTCAACAATCAGTTAATCAAATATCAAACAATGCAAGATAGGAATCGCCCTTAGTTTGTTAAAAAACTGTAATGTGCACTGCTGTCATCACATTACAATAATACACTAACCTTACCTAAGAATTACCCTTACCTAAAATTCATAATGACTGTAACATCTATCCAGTGTTTTAATGTGTAATGAGCATATGACAGCGCTACAAGTTTTTTTTTTTTTTTTAAATTCTGACAGTACTGTAAAATACTGACAGAAACAAGTACTTTTATATACTGTTTCCACATTACACCACTACAATACTATGATGGTCTCTTTTAAATAGATGAATATGCAAAACAGCTAGATAGGTAGGTCTGACACACACACACACACACACACGTTATACTCTACTATAAAAATACATGTGGGCACTGATGCTGAAATCTTTTAGCAAAACAAATCTTATTAACTTCAGAACAATTTGCTGAACTTATTGTGCTGCAAACAACTACTGAAGAACATTTTTTTAAAGGTTTGTGTTAGTGCATGTAAAGATCAGCATCTATTCTATACAAAAAATGTCCTTAAAATCAGTCTTTCATTAACTATTATCTCAGACATACAGTGCATTCATAAAGTATTCAGACCCCTTTATTTATTTTTTTCACATTTTATGTTGCAGCCTTATGCTAAAATGCTTTAAATAATTTTTTTCTACACATTAATCTACACTCCATACCTGATAATGACAAAGCAAAAACCAGATTTTTGATAACTTTGCAAATTTTATTAAAAAGAAAAACGAAATATCATATTGACATAAATATTCAGAGCCTTAACTCAGTACTTAGTTGAAGCACCTTTGGCTGCGATTACAGCCTCAGGTCTTTTTTGGATATGATGCGACAAGCTTTGCACACCTGGATTTGGGGATTTTCTGCCATTCTTCTCTGCAGATCCTCTCAATCTCTGTCAGGTTGGATGGGGACCATTGGTGGACAGCCATTTTCAGGTCTCTCTGGAGATGTTCAATTGGGTTCAAGTCCGGGCTCTGGTTTGGCCACTCAAGGACATTCCCAGAGTTGTCTCTAAGCCACTCTTGCGTTGTCTTGGCTGTGTGCTTAGGGTCATTGTCCTGCTGGAAGGTGAACCTTCAGCCCAGTCTGATGTCCTGAGCGCTCTGGACCAGGTTTTCATTAAGGATATCGCTGTATTTTGCTGCATTCAACTTTCCTTCAACCCTGACCAGTCCTCCAGTCCCTGCTGCTGAAAAACACCCACACAGCATGATGCTAACACCACCATGCTTCACCGTTGGGATGGTATTGCGCATGCGATGAGCAGTACCTAGTTTCCTACAGACATGATGCTTGGAATTGATGCCAAACAGTTCAATCTTTGTTTCATCAGATCAGAGAATCTTGTTCCTCACAGTCTGAGAGTCCTTTAGGGGCTTTTTTGCAAATTCTAAGCGGGCTTTCATGTGTCTTGGAATGAGGAGAGGCTTCCGTCTGGCCACTCTGCCATAAAGCCCAGATCGGTGGAGTGTTGCAGTGATGGTTGTCCTTCTGCAAGTTTCTCCCATCTCCACTCATGATCTCTGGAGCTCAACCAGAGTGACCATCGAGTTCATGGTCACCTCTCTCCCCCAGTTGCTCAGTTTGGCTGGGTGGCCAGCTCTAGGAAGAGTCCTGATTGTTCCAAACTTCTTCCATTTAAGAATTATGGAGGCCACTGTGCTCTTGGGAACCATCAATGCAGCTGAAAATGTTTTGTAGGTTTCCCCAGATCTGTGCTTCAACACAATCCTGTCTCTGAGCTCTGCAGGCAGTTCCTTTGACCTCATGGCTTGGTTTTAGCTCTGATATGCATTTTCAGCTGTGAGACTTTATATAGACAGGTGTGTGCCTTTCCAAATCATGTCCAATCGATTGAATTTGCCACAGGTGGACTCCAATAAAAGTGTAGATACATCTCAAAGATGATCCAGAGAAATGGGATGCACCTGAGCTAAATTTCAAGTGTCATATCAAAGAGTCTGAAAACTTATATCAATGTGATATTTCAGTTTTTTCTTTTTAATAAATTTGCAAAGTTATCAAAAATCTGGTTTTTGCTTTGTCATTATGGGGTATGGAGTATAGATTGATGTGAAAAATAAAATAATTTAAAGCATTTTAGCATAAGGCTGCATCATAACAAAATGTGAAAAAAATGAAGGGGTCTGAATATTTTATGAATGCACACTGTATTTAGGTGCCAATCTTGCCTGTTCAATTTTCATTTTGATATCTAGTGTGCATAATTACTTGTGTATCATTTCAATAAATTAACAATAAATTCTGACAGGAAACTTCTCTTGTTTTACTGTATGCATACTTCACAAAACATTTTTATTTATATTTCTCTGAGAACAAGAGTGAATATCTTATGCCATTTTGATTCTTCATGTAGCTGGTGGGTTGAAAATAATCACCACAGGATCCAAAAATATCTTTTGGGATTTTATTTTGATGGCTGTCTGTTAAAAAACAGCGGTCAATGGGGCCGTGTATAAAAAAAGGTATAAACTGTGAAGGACAATGTTCTAAATGAGAACAAAAATGATTCACTGAATTTCAGCACAATGAAAAATCAGTAGAAAGAAATATGGAAAATGAAATACGGTAGAGGCTAATGTCAAAAGAAAATACAAACAGGGGATAAGCCTACCCATTTGCTTCAGCATACGTCACCTTAATACATGCTTATATAATTCACAGCATTTTATGCATTTAACACATGCTTAAATCACTCAAAGCATTTTATGCATTTTTAACCAGGCTTTAAGGACATGTAATACAGTTTAAACAATAAAATTCTCATTACACATGTTCACTTAATTGGAAAACACTCTATTAAATGAGATATGATTAATACTAAATTTACATACCCAGTCCTGCATGTGCAAAAACGTGGACAATTTCCACACATGCAATCCACATGCATCCCTCAAAAACAACCCATAACAATCACTCAATTTTAACATATGACTCTTCTGAAAACATATTTAATGCAATTTATAAGCAATTTTGTGTAGAATTTTATATTTACCCAAAGAATTTTCAAACGATTAACGAAACCGGGAGCTTTCTTGCCCAACGTATGCTTTCATGTTTCTAACATGAGAGAGAGCTGGAAAGCAGGTGTTGCAAAGCTCCTGTGTCACAAAACAACATTAAATAAATTGATCTTCTTTTCAGGATGTTTAGACATTTGTACTGAAAAAGATGACAAAAATATTAATGTAGGATACAATGGGGCTAAAGGTTCCCTGGGTAAAATGCTCCTTTGATTTTATTTTCTCCCAAAAACTACCACAGGACTTTCCTAAACACCCGTTTATCACTATACACTGCAAAATGTTCCTGTTTGATGAGACCATTGCGTGTAATGTCTAAAGGTTGATTTTGGGGCAATTTGATCTAATATTTAATAATTTTTTAAATATGGCAAATTTACGTTGCTCATGAATATCCTGGAAATTATCACATTTATTTTGAGACAAAATACTTATTTGTCATTGTCATGTTGTTTAAGGTGATTTTATATATATTATATATAAAAACAACAATTGTCCAATCAGTGAAAGAGTAGTATTTGGGGTAAAAAAAAAAAAAAAAAAAAAAGCCCCACTGTTGCAGGAGCTAAAGGCCCCTATTAAACACATTGTTTTTCTTAAGTGGGGGGAATACATTTGTTCACTTCCAACATCAGGAATAGTGCTGTTGTGCAGACTTTATCATGGCATATTATATATTTCAAAAGAAAAGGTGATACAGATGATCAATGAATTGCATTGCAAATGTGAGAAAAACAGTCTCTTTAATTCTAGACACGTGCTTAGTGTGTGCACAAAATAACAGCAACAAACTGAAAACACACAAATCATTACCTCATCCAGAGGCTCCGTTCCAACATCTTTAAATTGATTTCACACACATGCTGGCATGTGGCAATTTAAACTACTCCTGGTGATTATAGACCGATTTTGGCAAGAAGCCTTCCCATGCAGCAAAGAAAATGCACAAACCGTGGTAAAAGTTTTGACAAAAGAGATAATTTCACGTTTTGGAATTCCATCGGTCATTGAAAGTGACAATGGAACTCTGTTTGCTTCAAAAGTGACACAACTCCTAGTTAAGGAGCTAAACATTAATTGGCATTTCAACATACCCTACATTCCACAATCAGCAGGGGTGGTAGAACACATGAACAGAACAATGAAAGATAGGCTGACTAAGGCATGCCTGGAAACAGGCCAAAAATGGGTAGATATACTACCAGCAGTCTTAATAGAGATAAGAATGACTCCATCAACAACAACAAGACTGTCTCCATTTGAAATACTAATGGGTAGGCCTTTCCCGACCCCTTGGGTCAAAGGCCACGCATGCTCTTTGTCCACAGGTGATTTGGAGGTGGTAGTAGCTGATTACGTGAATTCCCTTGTCAAAACATTGAATAGCATAAATGGTGATGTTTCTCTTTCTCTCCCTATGCCCACATAAAAGCCCACTCACCCATTTGTTCCAAACCAGCAGTTCATAGTGAAGTGTCTGAAACCAACGAAGCTCGGTGAGCACAAGTATCTGGGTCCGACATTGGTTCTGGCGGTAACTAGGACAGGGGTACTGACAGATCTGCAACCACAGTGGATACATGCAAGCCGCGTGAAGCCTGCACCTGGGGAGAGCCTGACTATTTTGAAAGCGAATGGTGAAAGTACTGGAGGAGCTGAACATGCAGCACCAGTGCCTAACCGGGAACTTGAGAATTAGAATGGATGAAGAATGAAGTTCTTCATTATATTGTTCTGTCTTATGACAGTAGTCGATACTTATATATCTAGCAGTAATGAGACATGGATAGATGATGTTGATGCACCACATATCTATGCTACCAATTTGTGGTGGAAACTAGCTAACTTTATGGCCAAAATCACGGGAAAGAAAGGTAGTTGTTATGTATGCATGCATATGCTGCATAGTGCATCTACACCAGCGGTAAAGGTAACCCCATAACACCTACTAAACAAGGAACATGAGTGATAGGAGACCGATACTGGCAGTGTGGTCATAATTTGTACACTGCTCTGCCGAAATTGCGGACAGGTAGATGTGCCATGGTAGAATTAAGTGACCACACCATGGTGGTCTGAGCTATTGAGAAAACAACAAACAGAAGAAGTAGTAGTATAAGTAAACCCAATACCACACCAAGAGAACACAGATATGGACAGGAACAGAGAAATTGTTTGGAGCACTGTTCCCATAAGTGGTCCGTGACCAGTTAACATCTGCAAGTGGAGGAGTATGTGTTATCATGGGAACGAGTTGCTGTACTTTCATTCCAGAAAACGATGAAGATGGACATGCCATAGAAATGGGCCTGAAAAACATGACGAAGATAGCAGCGGACTTGTCAGCGAGAGAAACTGTAGATGATGTCATCGACTTATTGACATGGTTAAATGGTTGAAAAAAAAAAGGTTTTGAATGCTTTAATACCTTTAGGAGTAATTTTACTTGTTATAGCATTACTGATTTGTTGTGTGATTCCATGTGCTAAAGCATTGATCAGTAGGACCATTGATAACGCTTTGAATGCTAATTACGCTCTGATAAACCTTGAAGATGCTGAAAGAAATGGTTAAGGGACACTTTGGGAGGAATATGATGGTAATGAGTAAAAGATAGAATGTAAGGTAAACAGGATGTGATTTTTGAATAGCCATCTTAGGCACTTGTCTCTGCGAAACAAAAGTGGGCTATGTGAGAAATAGGCCTCAGATGGAACAATGTGACCTTTTTATGCTGATGGTTGCTTTTTTTGTGTTAAAATATGTACCTGACATGATAAGCCATTTCATAATTACACATGCGTTATGACATCATATGGATAGAATAGATTACATGGAATGTGTACATTAAAAAATCTCAAATGTGGTTAAATCGTGAAGAACAAACTATATATACTGCTAAGTGCAGAAGTTTGCATACCCTTTTTGTTTAATATGTTTTCACACCGCTTTTAGAATGTATACAAATATAAGCGATAAAAGATAATATTTTTTAATGTAGTACTGCCCTCAAAAGCTACATAACACAAAATTTACTCTAATATAAACAAATCATCCTGGTCAAAATGTGCATCTCTTTGGTTCTTGTGTTGCCTTCTTGAGCATCAATGAATGTTTGCACCTTTTGTAATAGTTGTGTATGAGTCCATCAATTGTCCTAGGTGTCAAAAGCTGGATGTCAATATCATAAAGCCACACCATATTAAGAGCCAAGGGAATGTAAACTTTTGAACGGGATCATTTGTGTAAATTCAGTTACTATTTTGTCTTGTGGCATATACAGAATGTGAGTATCTGTTATGTCAAATATAGCTTCTTTAGGGCAGTACTAAATAAAAACAAAATGCACATTTTTTTATTGAAAAAAACAAAAAACGATAATGTACACACACACACACACACACACACGCACATGCAAATGTCCCTGTTTGAGGCTTTAAAAATCTGGTCACCCTATTCATATTATCTGTCATTTTTCTCTAAATTATCCTGCCATATTTTAAGGCTTGTGACATTGTACACACTGCTGAGACATTTTCTCAACCTACCTGAACAGCTCTGTGTACTAACGATCTACCGCTAGGTTCAGAATCCATCATGGCGGACAAAATTAATCGAATGAGAAAGTTTTAATCGCAGGTCAAAATTTTAATCTCTCATTTGTTAAACAGTATTTAAAATTAAGTGGTGCAAAGCAACTCGAAATAAAATAAAATTTGGATCAGCAAACCCTGGATTAGCTCTAAACTCTGCTTAATTTAATCCTTATTGGTACAACCCACTTTAATGTGTTACTCAAAAAAGCATCTTACTGTCTTTTGTGTTTGCATAAGTTGATAAATTGTGCCCTTTAACTATTGCCCCATTATCTACACTATATCAGTATAACCCCCCTGGGGACCTTTTACCCCAAGTGAGGGGTGAAGATTTTATCCCTGGTGTAGGGTAAAAGGCCCCCTTGCCACCATTTAAAATAAAAAAATAAAATAAAAATTTTTTTATTAAGAAATGTTATTTCTTTTCACATAAACGGTGTTGCACCATCAATATTCAATAAAATCAAATGTATTTCTCGAATCTTGATACACTTTGTGACCAGATTAAAAGCTAATTTTCCTTAAGGTGTACCTTATTATAAGGTTTCTTTAAGGTGTACCTTTTATATATATATATATAATGGCAAGAAAAAGTATGGAACCCTTTGGAATTAGCTGGTTTTCTGCATTAATTGGTCATAAAATATGATCTCATCTTCATCAAAATATAGACAAACACGTGCTTAAGCTCAGAAATATTCTTAGGATGTCTGGTGTGACTGGCTCTCTTGAAGTCATTCCACAGCATCTCTATTGGGTTAAGGTCTGGGCTCTGACTGGGCCACATCAAAAGGTGGATTTTCTTTTTTTGAAGCCGTTCTGTAGTGGATTGTGGATTGGACATGGTCCACGTCAGAAGATGCTTCTTGTGAATTGCAAACTCAAAATGTTTGAGTGCTTTTTATAAGTCAAAGTAGCTCTAACCTACACCTCCAATTTCGTTTCATTAATTGGATGGCAAGTTTGCCAACTCCTGACTCTAACTAGCTTCTGTTGACGTCATTAGCCTAAGGGTTCACATACTTTTTCCAACCTACACTGTGAATGTTTGAATGATGTATTCAACATGTACAAGAACAATACAATAATTGTATTGTATAGATCAATGCAATAATTTGTGTGTTATAATATTTTAATGTTATTAATTATGTTAGTGGATTGTGTTTGTTCATTATTGTAAAAATCATACCAGATTTTAAGACAAATTCATACATAAATGCAGGTCATTCCAAAGGGTTCAGATACTATTTCTTGCCACTATATATATATATATATATATATATATATATATATATATATATATAAAACGAACACCCGGCGCTGTATTGTCCTTATCAGCTGGGAGGGGGATAAAGACGAACCAGAGGCGCCAGTTCGAGAGAGAGACGCACACGTGGCCACTGTATGTGTGTCTGTGTGTTTATGTTGTTTATGTCTTTATTTATGTCATTGAAGTTATGTTGACTGTTCTGCCGGTTCCCGCCTCCTCCTTTCCCATCTTGAACCCCATTACATACACTGGCAGCCAAAAGTTTGGAATAATGTAAGAAATTGGTACTTTTATTCACCAAAGTGGCATTCAACTGATCACAATGTATAGTCAGGACATTAATAATGTGAAAAATTACTATTACAATTTGAAAAAAAAAAATCAGAACTTCTTAAACTACTTCAAAGACTTCTCATAAAAAAATCCTCCATGTGCAGCAATGACAACTTTGTAGATCCTTGGCATTCCAGCTGTCAGTTTGTCCAGATACTCAGGTGACATTTCACCACACGCTTCCTGTAGCACTTGCCATAGATATCTTTTAGGGCACTTCTCATGCACCTTACAGTCTAGCTGATCCCACAAAAGCTCAATGGGGTTAAGATCCATAACATTCTTTTCCAATTATCTGTTGTCCAATGTCTGTGTTTCTTTGCCCACTCTAACCTTTTCTTTTTGTTTTTCTGTTTCAAAAGTGGCTTTTACTTTGCAGTTCTTCCCATAAGGTCTGCACCCCTGAGTCTTCTCTTTACTGTTGAACATGAAACTGGTGTTGAGCGGGTAGAATTCAATGAAGCTGTCAGTTGAGGACATGTGAGGCATCTATTTCTCAAACTAGAGACTCTGATGTACTTATCCTCTTGTTTAGTTGTATCTGGGCCTTAAACACCTCTTACTGTCCTTGTTAGAGCCAGTTGTCCTTTGTCTTTGAAGACTGTAGTGTACACCTTTTTATGAAATCTTTGTTTTTTTTGGCAATTTCAAGCATTGTATAGCCTTCATTCCTCAAAACAATGATTGACTGACAAACTGGCAACTGACAAGAAACAGCAAAATCTGTAAATTATTCCAAAAACGTGGTCACATGCCAAGTGAAGAAATTTAATGTAATTTAATTCTAGTCATAAATTGGACGTGCTGTTCTGGCATTCTCTTGTGTTACACACATGTGTGCTGGTTAGAAAGGAGAGAACATACGTTGTGCAAGAGAGCTCCCAGTTCTGTTCATCGGTTAAGAATTCTTGGGTAAATTTTACACAAAATGCTGATAAATTACATTAAATATGTGTTCAGAGTGTTGTTATGGATAATTTTTGAAAAATGCATATGGATTGCATGTGACCACATTTTGCCGTGGGCCCTTTGGATGATGCCGAAATTATAGATTTCTTATAGAATGAGAGATACAGGAACAGAACAATGGCTTAGAGTCTCTGATCTTTCATGGTGGCCTTCCATACATGTATTAACTAAAACCAGACCTGCTGAACTTCTATGACCAAGTGAGGCCTGGTATGAGCTGAACACTTTAGCTAATGGTGAACCCAGCATTTTGACTCAGCAGTCATGTTCATGGAATGAGAAATTAATAGTAAGTAAAGTTTAGGTTCTTCCAAGGTGGTCTCCCATCTTAGAACAAACCAAACCAAGACCTACTTAGCTTCTGAGACAAGGTGAGTAATTGAATGCCCTGAGCACATTGTGTGTTGAATAAATACGGCTTTGACTCTGCTATTTATGCCATGACTTTTTAAATTAGAAATTTAAACAAAGTAAACTAAAGGCTTTGAGCATCTGATTTTTCAAAACAGTCTCCATTAAGGTACAAACCAAGCGCAGCCCTGTTTAACTTCTGCAACCATGAAAGACCTTGCATGCCTGGAGTCCTTTGGATAATTGTGTAACCCAAGTTTCTGACTCAGCTTTTTATGCCATGACCTCTGGAATGAGAAATTAAAAAATAATCACATCCAGCCCTGCTTAGACTCTAAAAACTAAGCACACACATAGCTTCTGTGTGTGTGAACATGATAACGATGAAATGTATACATGGCAAAAAATACAATATATGCTATTACTAGAAAATAATAAGCTCTCCATGTTTTCATACCACATGGAGTGGTAAGTGGAACAATACTTCCGGGGCGCTGCTCTGTGGTGACCTGCAGTGTGTTTCATGTGTGGCATTCGCTTGTGTTTGTTTTGTTTATCTGTTGTTTGTTAACGTGAAGTTACGGCTTCGACATCTTTTAAATTGTTGGCACCATAATACTGCATAAATGGATTGTTGGACTTACTGTATGGATTTTAAGCGCTAATGTAATCTACGGACTAAACTCTGACAATGCCGCTGGCAGTGTAATCCTGAGGTCATATGGTATTATCAATATGTGAACTGTCACACAAGGAAGAACAAGACGCTGGACGTGTTACGGCAATGTTAAAAGTGCCTTTTCTGCTTCTCCCTTGCCTCTACTAGGAGTATCGGATCACAGCGTGGTCAACCTCCGACCTACAGTATATATATCAAAGACTTCTTGAAAGGGAGAAGCCTCTGGTTAATACTAGTAAGATCTAGAATAGAGACAGTATTTTGTGTCTGCATGGATGTTTTGATTGCACTTTATGGGAAACTTTTGAATCTCCAGATCTGGACACACAAACTACTATGGTTTCAGACAATATACATTTTTGTGTGGAGTCAGTTATACCTACAAAGACTTATAAACTATTTCCAAACAATTAGCCATAGGTATCCAAGAAACTTAAACATATGTTAAATAAAAAGTAATTAGCATATATTCACAATGATGTTATAGCTAAAAGAGACATTCAAAGAGAAATTAAAATACAAATTAAGATAGATAGGGCTCTATATAAACAAAAATATTAAGCTAAAATACTGTATCTTTTAATTCTAAGCAGGCCTGGGAAGGTATCAAAACCATGATTAGTGTACCATATAAGGGCAAAGGGAAGAATTTTCCTAAATTGAAGGCAGCAGATGGGGAAAATGTTGATATAGAGTTTGCAAATAAGTTAAATCTATTTTCTCACGTTTTGAAGATAAAAGTAGGGATAAAAAGAGTAAGGAAAGTTTCCTTTTACGCCGACTCATAATCTTACTATCAAACAGGCAGATGTTATGAAACTGTTTCAAAACTGTAATATACATTAGAGCCTAGGGCCAGATAATATTTAGGGTCAGGGGTTAAAATACTGTCCTTAGCAATTGTTCCCTGTTTTCACCTCGATTTTACAATCGTCTTTAGACCAGCATGTAGTACCACTCTTATGGAAAACTTAAATTATTATACCTATTCCCAAGATTACTAAAATATTGGAGCCAAATGATTACCGTCCCATTGCATTAACTTCCTTGGTGTTTAAGTGTTTTGAAAGGTTCATTAAAAGGCATATAATCTCAACCACTCAGCCGCTATTGGATCCCTATCAATTAGCTTATCAGTCCAACAAGGGCGTAGATGATGCTATCTTAACTCTGCTGTATCTTGTCTATTCACATCTCGATTCTCCAAAAACCCATGCTAAAATCTTATTTGCCTATTTGTCTTCTGCTTTTAATAATATTCAACCATTTATTTTGGCCCAAAATTGGCAACAGAGTTCTCCTTAGATGGAGGAATGATTTTGTGGTTGGACTTTTTAGGTTGCAGAGTTCAGCAGGTGCGTGTGGGTTGTTCTTTGTCTGACAAAGTGATTACCAATGTAGGTTCCCCCTACTAGTTGTACTAGCTCTTTTCCAGGAAGATATTTAGTTACATTTGCAGATGATACTGCATAGTTAATCTCTTCCAGGGGGATGAGGACAGTCATGGACCTTTTTGGATGAGTTTATCTCTTGGTGTGAGAAAACTAAAGAGATTTGTATAGATTTAAAGAAAAAGCCGTCATCATGTGTTACTATTATCCAAGGAGAGCCAACTCAGATTGTTACAGAGTATAAATATCTTGGGGTTGTTTTTAAATATAAACTGAGGTGGGATAAATGGACTGAAGTCATAAACAGAAAAGGACAGCAAAGATTGTATTTTCTTAAAAAGTTGGTTTCATTCAATGTAAATGTTTCAATATTGAAAATGTTTTATAGTGATTTATTGAGTGTTATGACCTTTTGTGTCATCTGCTGGTTTGGAAATGCTACTGTGGCACAAAATAGTTCACTAAGGAAACTTTTAACTACTGCAAGCAAATTGCTCAGCATTCCTTTGACAGTTTTAGAACACATTTACCAAACTTGATCCCTCAGCAAAGCTGAGAAAATTATCTTAGACCATAGGCACTCACATTTTCAAGAGTTTGAGTTACTGCATTTGGGTTGTAGGTTTAATATGCCAGCATTTTACAAAAACATCCAGCTGGATTAAGCTATTGAATAAAAAATAGCCAATTCACTTAAACAAAATTTGCCTACGGGGGTAAATAAAGACAACTACAACTACTACTAATATTTAAAATTTGAGTTAAAATATAATATTTTCAAAGACTTTAGCTTTTTGACATAAGACTTTGTTGCATCTGTTGTATAGTGAATTTTAATGTCAAGTGTATTTTAAAGTCTACCTTGTCAAATAATAACTCAATAGAACATAAAATGTACAGACTCTCTCTTTCCTCGTGTTTATCCCGTGGTGTCACATGATCCACTGTTCTAATATATCTTCTCCATTTGGCCTGATCCTTTGCTTCTTCTGGGGCGAGGTCCATGGCCCGCATATCTTCTGCAACGCTGTCCATCCACCACTTCTTTGGTCTTCCGTGTGGTCGGTGGCCTCCTGGGTCAAAACGGAGGGCCGTTCTTGCCGCAGAGTTCTCATCACCATGCATTACGTGACTGTACCACTGGATGCGTGCTTCCCTCATCTTCTCCAAGACTTCGTAGGATGCCTCGTTCTTTACATGGTCAAGGTGGATCAAATGTTCAGTGCTTTGTATTTTAGACATGAAGACTCAAGAAATTTACTGAAGGTTGAGTGATTGCCTTTACATTTCTACATGCAATAAGTGCCAAATTCCAACAATAAGAGTGAAAAAATACTAAAAATAACAAATCTGTACTTTTCTTTTACTTTTAATGTAAATGTCATGGACACTGGAAATACGGTTACATTCTTTTTAAGAAGATCACTCTTGAGTGCATAATACAATATGAGGGTACTCTGCGCAGTTTGTTTCGTTGAGTTTAAAGTTTTGAGAGCTGTAATGTTTTTTTTCGACAAATCACTGAAATTAGCTCATCTGCACGATGAGCCTCACTCACTGCGGACTTCAAAGCATCTTTTGAAAATCTGTCAACCAAGTTGTATTCATTATTCATTCTGCAGTGGCAGATCACAATCAACGTATCAGGTCACTTAAGTCCAGTGCCATGGAGGTTGATCAGCATTTTGAGCAGCTTGAGTCCACATGTTATGCGCTCCAGAAAGATAACTGGTGGCTGAAGTCTAATGTTTCAGACCTTGAGAGTCACAGCCAGCGGCAGAATATTCGTATTGTGTCGATTGAGGGTCTGCATCCAACGACCTTCTTCTCTCAGCTTACTGACGTTCTCGGCCCCCCAGTTCTATCCCCACTGAAGCCTCACACCAAAATCCACCCAGGGGCAAAAACCGTAACCTGTTATACTGTGATTTCACCGCATACAAGTAAAGGATATGGTCATCCGTGAGTCTTGCAAAATGGGCGATCTGTCGTATCAAGCCCATAAGATTTGTATCTTTGAGGATATCTTTCAGTACAAAGACACTATGCCAGAACTTTAGAAACCAGGATTCAGGACTGCCCTTCTCTACCCTGCCAGACTGTGCATCACAAATGCAAATGGCAAAAAAAATGGGTTGGCATCTGCTTTGGAAGCCAATAATTTAATTCAGAGTCTGGACACATAATCAGCAATGCTGGCTGGACAAATAACTGAACTGTAAGCTGACAAGCATTTGTCTCATTTAGGTATCTAATTGCTCTTTTTTTCTCACCAGATCGCTGGTTTAGTTAGTTCTCTTTGTGAACCACTGTGTCTAAAAATGCTGGTGTATGGTAAATCAAGTCCTTGCTCCCAAAGTACTGGTTGTTTATTTAAACACTTAAACGTAGAAGTACTTCATTTTCACTTTATTTTAGCCTGGCTGTTATTTTGATAAAGTGTTTTCTTCTCCGGTGAAACCATTCAGAACGGGTTCACCATAAAAACACTGTATCTTTTACTTAAAAGTCCATTATTTGCACAGTCTGCCCAATGTATGTACACAGTTTTAGCAGCAAGATTTTCCAGCTGGAATGTTAAGGGGCTGAATTCACCAGTAAATCGTAATAAAATTCTTAATCATTTGAAGCACTTGAATACAAAGGTAGCTTTTATCTGAAAACCTGTCTTAGGCCAGCAGACCATTTAAAAATCAGAAGGGGCTGGGTTGGCCAGCTTTGTCACTCCAGTTTCCCTAGTAAGTCTCGGGGTGTCACAGTTGCAGCAGAGACAGGACCTAAATGCAGAGTAAAAAACAAAGGGACTTTTATTTAAACCAAAAAATACCAAAAACCAAACATATACTACCCTGTATGTGAAAACACAGTCTAGCGCTGGAAGCACACTGAAGCTGGGCTGGGGCAAACGAACTGTATACAGGACCGACCAGAACCGACTAGGAACAGGAATCACAAACTGGGAACAAAGAACAAGAAGTCTGACATGAACACAAAACAAGACGAACTGGCACTGGACAGCACACACGAGGAAAACGGGGAGAAATCAAACAGGTTAACAGCAGGCAGGTGAGGCAAATTAACTAATAATGGGCAGACAAGGTGGCGGGGTATGACGCAAGACCGAGAGACACAAGGTAAAACAGCAAAAAAACAAAACCATATGCTCTCACAAGACACAAACACCTGAATGGAACAAGCGCACATTGTCAAGACAATAAGGCAATATGCACTCATGCCAACTGACAGAGAAGACGAGAGAATGCATGGCAATGCCAACATAGCAATGCTATGCATACTTATACTAGACAAAGCCTGAGTGTACATCGCAAGACAAACACCACACGATGCAGGCAACAGGCGACAACACAAGACAAGAAACCTGTGTGAGAGTTCGAGTGACCGAACCTCAGCACAACATGAAGACAGATCGCAACCCGGGCACGCAGCGCAAAGCGAGTGCAAGGCGAAGCCCTTCCATGGTTGCGAGAGACAGACAAACTATTGACATGAGTGCATGTCACAAGGTGACATATGCGCAATGCACACACAAAAATAAAAGACAAGACATGGAGTGTCCGGATCCCAACACCGAAACCAGACAGGAAAGTCCGGATTCAGACACCATGCTCCGGACATGAAACACAAGATCGACCGAAGAGCGCACGGCAGGGAAACCACAACCAAAGCTGTGCGCTCACACAAAGACAGAAAAGGAAACACAAGACAGACAGAACAATGATGTCACAATCCTGTCACACAAAAACCCAGACTGACCGAGTGACATGATTGTGACACGGAGTGTAGCTACTCTCATTCATAAATCAGTACCATTTTCTGTCTCTGAGGTCATCTCAGATCCCAATGGGCTCTTTATTATGCTTACAGGTCAGATTAATGGAGTTTGTTTGATCCTGGCAAATGTATGTGATCCTAATTGGGTTATTGAGACTTTTTTCAAAAAATTCTGTTTTCCCTCCCTGATTTGAAATCCAACCATCTCATTCTAGGTGGGGATTTTAACTGCGGTTTAGATCACATTCTAGTCCGCTCTTCTTTCAAGTCCCAAGTACAATTTAAATCTTCCAGAATAATTCAGTTGTTTATGGAACAGTATGCAGTTTTTTTCAATCCTAATGCAAAAAACAAAAAAATCTTTTTTTCCCCATTCATTAACCCTTTTCTCGGATTGATTATTTCCTTTTCGATAATACATTTATTTCTTTGATTATTTCTTGTACCTATAACCCTATAGTAATTTCAGATTATGCTGCATTTATGGTGGACCTTGCAGTACCTGGCGGGTCAACATCTCTGTCCCCTTGCTGTTTTAACTCTAATTTAATGATCCCGACTTTGTAGTTATTAACAATCACATTGAATTTTTTATTTCTACAAATGTCTCCCCAGATATCTCAGTGGCGACAGTATGAGAGACATGTGAAGCCTTGTTCACAACGCAAGCGGCATCACGCGACACGATCCCATTCATTTTTAATGAAAGCATAGCGACTTCCGGTGACACGAGCTGTCGTGACCGTTGGCGACAAAGATCGCCATAAGGAGCGACAAGGCAAGTTGAGAAAATGTAAATGTTATGCAAATGATGAGAGACTACCAATGAGAGTGAAGACAGAGGAGCTCAGTCATCTGTCTCCAGGCAGTGAATGTGATACTGGAGTCGAGTGAAGGCAAGATGGAGAAGTAAAACGTTTCTGTGAGTGATTTTACTGTTCTATATCAATTGTCTGTAACCACATACATGGATATGGGCTAATAAAATTATGTGTGAAAAAACGTGTCAGTATTCTGAGTGAGCTGATATAACGTTCATCTTGTTTAATGATATTATGCATTAAGCACTGCTGCAGGTTATATAAAATGCTCTCCCCTGGAGAATGTGCATTTTTAGAGCCAAACTGATTCCTTATCATCTGTAATCAGCATTTCAAATGCTACTATGGCCATTTGTGCAGTCCACCAATAATGTTAGCGCCGACATTAGTAGGAACGCCCACCAGCAACACAGATCGCAAAGTCTAGTGACACCAAGCGACAATGCTGCCCGCGGTGTGAACGGGGCTTGAGGCCTTTTAAAGAGGAAAATGATCTCCTACACAGCCTATCAAAGAAAAATTGCAAATGAGAGGAGCACTGGTTTATCAAACGTTTGGTAGAGCTTCAGTCGAGCTGCGTGGGCTCACCAAGCCCAGATCTCTTCAATAAGTTTCAATAAGACAAAATTGTATCTACTGGCAACAAATGAAGAAGTGATGTCCAGTTCTTGAACAAATCGTTCTTTTGATCTGGTTCTTTTTAGTGAATGAGTTGAATCAGTTCATCAAATCAGACTGAATCCTTTGAAACAGTTCGTGTCTCAAGTCAACACTAGTTATGACTTGACTGTATTACCGTTACAGTGATGTCATTATGCGATGTCGTAAAAGATCTGGTGAATCATTTTTTTTAAACCGGTTCATTGAAAAAACCATCCTAAAGAACCGGTTTGTGGAAGAAAAAAAATCAGAATTCCCATCACTAAAATGAAGCAATTGAAGCTTTATATAAGTCCCACTATAACTATTACGAATTTGGAAACAAAAAGAGTAAACCCCTTGCTATGAGTAGACCCCATACCAGGTCTACAGTTAACCCGTTTACTATTAATGATCAGTTCAGGGACTTCTACAACTCTTTTTATACCTCTGAGAGCACAGCTGATGAGGTTCATTTTTTTTTTTCATTCACTAGATTTTACTGTCATTGATTCTGATGCTGCTTCTAAGCTGATAGAACCCCTTACTCTAGAAGAAATGACAGTACAATAGATTTGATGCTAAAGGGAAAGTGCCCAGATCCAGATGGCTTTCCCACAGAATGTTTTAGTATGCTCTCTGATAAATATCCCCTTTCCTACTAAATATGTTTCACGAGTCATAAGATGTCCTTATACGCAGACAAGCTTTTGCTGTATGTCTTAGACCCTGACAGTTCCATTTCCCCAGTGTTAGCTTTGCTGGCAGAGTTTGGTCAAATATCAGGCTACAAGTTCAATCTGAGTAAAAGTGAATGAATGCCCATCAACACTGCTACCACAGAGTACCCATTATCATCATTGCCTTTCAAATCGTCTTTACATACTTTTAAGTATTATGGGTAAACACGTGACAAAAAGCTTTGCAGATTTATTTGAACACAATTGTGCCCTGTTGCTCAGTCATCTTGCGCAGGATTTTCGCTGTTGGCAAGACTTCTTCTCTGACTGCCCTTTTATGTCTCCCAAATAAATTGTCCCAATTTAAATATTCAGATAACATAATAGCGATAAAAAGTTTTAAAATTTGGACTCAGTTTTGTGGCATTTTGATCTTCATGTCACCCCTCTGTCATCCCCCACACATTCCAATATCTGTTCCTCCTTCCATTCCATATGGTGAGTATGCCTCTTGGTGGGATCAGGGTCATTTTTCTTTTGCTGATCTTTACATTGATCCTTGTTCTAAAGGCTCAATTTCTAAGCTTGTCAGTACAATTGCTACTTTGCAGTCTTTAACTTCAGCTGGTCCCAAGACCTCAATATTGATAAAGACAAGGAGACCTGAAAAGCAATTCTGGACAGGGTCCACTGGTCATCTATTTGCGTGCGTCATGGGTTGCTACAATGTAAGATTGTTCACAGAGCCTTCTGGTCTAAGAGCAGATGGACCCTTTTCACAGACCTGTGATGACGCTTTCCACCTTATTGAACAGCGTAAATGTGGCAAACGTTTTTACATTTGCAATTTTTTAATTATTTAATGTAAAATTAAAGAACTATTATTTTATGCTGGAATATATTTTAAATAACGAGTTACCACAGCTGCGATGAGGCTTCTAACACAGCTGCTGAGGGACGTGACAGAAAACTTGGCTTATTGTTCTCTTCTTACTGCAGTTTTCCAGCGCTCTCTATTTTTGTCTTGTTTTGAAAAGCTGTGAAAGCGTAATCGTTGATTTTTTCTTTTGCTGTTGGAGCAGACAGGTAAGCAAAAATGATTTTCCATTGAAGTTTTCCCAGCTATGCGTTTACTCCAAACCTGAATATGTGAAAAGGGTCCATTGGCTTGCATTAATCCAACCATTGACCCCGAGTCTAATTCATATGTTCTGGACCTGCCCTGCCCTTTCTTACTTTTGGGGTCAGTGTTTGATTCTTTGTCAGTCATCACTTCTGGAAATATCCCACCCTCACCTATTGTTGTCCTGTTTAGGGTTTTACCGATTGGCCACTCACTTCCCTCTTATTTCACTGATTTTGTTGCTTTTTAAACATTGTTGGCCAGATGTCTAATTCTATTGAACAGGAAAAGCACTAGAAACTAGAGAAAATCAAATACTCTCTTCACCAACCCAACACTATTTCTATGAAACTCCATCAGCCATAAGACACGGGATACTTCATATGCCATTGCCTGAACCTTGGATTTAGGATAGACCTCACCGAAATTACCAGCCGGTTGAACTGTGATGCACCTCACTGATCTCTGCCTGCATCACCTTGGTCTATTGATGGACTACACTCTTGAAATGGAATACATAGACTATCAATTAATTGCCAACAAAACCCTTCATCAGCCAACTAACAAGGACAATTGCATCTATGTGAATTTCTGCAGTTAATCCAGGATGGACTTCAAAGACATTAGTCATTAATCTTACAGTTCATACAAAATCTTTGTTTAAACACTGACCCTTAACACTTACTTAGTTTACTCATTTTAAACCATGACTTGCACTATACATAAGTAATATTGGCATTATATTCATGATGTTAGCCAGAGGGGAACTGGCCCCCACAGTGAGCCTGGTTTCTCCCAAGGTTATTTTTCTCCATTAAACAACATCTTATGGAGTTCTGTGTTCCTTATCACAGTTGCCTTCGGCTTGCTCACTGGGGTTCTAAATACAATTATTATTTAATTACTTATTTTTAAACACAATTCACAATCATATTTTATCAAACTACACAGTGATGACTCTAAGACATTATAGATATTACAGTTTCATTTTCTGTTAATGCATGGTTTTCTGTAAAGCTGCTTTGAAATTATGTGTGTTGTGAAAAGCGCTATACAAATAAAAATGACTTGACTTTTCTTGCATTTGTCAAAACTCTCCAGCTTGACCCAGCCCCAACTTTTTGATCCTACCTGATGCATTCTAACTGATGCTTGTGGTCATTTTATGATGTGTGGACAATATATTGTAAAATTATGAGATTGCACTCAGACTGTATGTGACTTTGGTTTTTCACTACAGTGGCCTTCTATTTATCAGTTTATATTTTATTTTTTTATTTATATTTATTTTATTTGTATTTTTGTTACTGTTATTATTCTTATCATTATTATTGTTGTGTGTATTTGCCTTTGTGTGAGGTTTATTCAGATTCAGATTTCTTTATTGTCATTGTAACAAAATTACAATGAAATTCTGTATGGCTCAGTCCAGACAGCAGCTTATAAAACACAATAAAAGAAACAAAAATTAATCATTTATATCCACTGATATATAAACAAGATAAAAGTTAGGATAAAAGTCAGGATAAAAGTAAAGATAAGAGACTGTTGTAAGTGCATAAGTAAATAAATAATTAACTCAAGTCAATAAATAAGGTGCACTAAATGAATACTGGTAGCAGCGTTTGTGTGATTTCCAGTGAGGAAAGTGCTCCAACAGTCTAGACACAATGATCCTGTATAGGGGTAGTGGAGACTACAGCTCTTGGAAAGAAGCTGTTCCTCGGTCTGTTTGTACGGGACTGTATTGTCCTGTATCGCCTGCTGGATGGCAGAGAGTTGAACAGGGAGTGTCCAGGGTGAGTTACAGTTGAAGTCAGAAGTTTACATACACTTAGGTTGAAGTCATTAAAACTTTTTGAACATTTTTGAACCACTCCATAGATTTCATATTAGCATTCTAGTTTTGGCAAATCTACTTTGAGTGATTTTTCCAACAATTTTTTACAGACAGGTTGTTTCACTTTTAATTGACTATATTACAATTCTAGTGGGTCAGAACTTTACATACACTAAGTTAACTGTGCCTTTAAGCAGCTTGGAAAATTCCAGAAAATGATGTCAAGCCTTTAGGCAATTAGCCAATTAGCTTCTGATAGGCTAATTGGAGTCAACTGGAGGTGTACCTGTGGATGTATTTTAAGGCCTACCTTCAAACTTAGTGCCTCTTTGCTTGATATCATGGGAAAATCAAAAGAAATCAGCCAAGACCTCAGAAAAAAAAAAAATTGTGGAACTCCACAAGTCTGGATCATCCTTGGGAGCAATTTCCAAATGCCTGAAGGTACCACGTTCATCTGTATAAACAATAGTACGCTAGTATAAACACCATGGGTCCACGCAGCCATCATACCACTCAGGAAGGAGACACATTCTGTCTCCTAGAGATGAGCGTAGTTTGGTGCAAAAAGTGAAAATAAATCCCAGAACAACAGCAAAGGACCTTGTGAAGATACTGGAGGAAACAGGTAGACAAGTATCTATATCTACAATAAAACGAGTCCTATATTGACATAACCCGAAAGGCTGCTCAGCAAGCAAGGAAGAAGCCACTGCTCCAAAACAGCCATAAAAAGCCAGACTACAGTTTGCAAGTGCACATGGTGACAAAGATCTTACGTTTTGGAGAAATGTCCTCTGGTCTGATGAATTTTTTTTTAACTGTTTGGCCATAATGACCATCGTTATGTTTGAAGGAAAAAGGGTGAGACTTGCAAGCTGAAGAACACCATCCCAACCGTGAAGTATGGGAGTGGCAGCATCATGTCGTGGGGGTGCTTTGCTGCAGGATGGACTGGTGCACTTCACAAAATAGATGGCATCATGAGGAAGGAAAATGATGTGCATATATTGAAGCAACATCTCAAGACATCAGCCAGGAAGTTAAAGCTCGGTCACAAATGGGTCTTCCAAATGGACAATGACCCCAAGCATACCACCAAAGTTGTGGCAAAATGGCTTTAGGACAACAAAGTCAAGGTATTGGAGTGGCTATCACAAAGCCCTGACCTCAGTCCGATAGAAAATTTGTGGGCAGAACTGAAACAGCGTGTGCGAGCAAGGAGGCCTACAAACCTGACTCAGTTACACCAGTTCTGTTTGGAGGAATGGGCAACTTATTCCAGCAACATTTTGTGAGAAGCTTGTGGAAGGCTACCCAAAATGTTTGACCCAAGTTAAATAATTTAAAGGCAATGCTTCCAAATACTAACAAAGTGTATGTAAACTTCTTACCCACTGGGAATGTGATGAAAGAAATAAAAGCTGAAATAAATCATTCTCTCTACTATTATCCTGACATTTCACATTCTTAAAATAGTGACATAAGACAGGCAATGTTTCTACAATTAAATGCCAGGACTTGTGAAAAACTGAGTTTAAATGTATTTGGCTAAGGTGTTTGTAAACTTCTGACTTCAACTGAACATCGCTGGCAATGCTTCTAGCTTTCCTTTGCTGCCAACTGATGTAGACCTCACCCAGATTCGGGAGCTTAGATCCGATAACCCGTTGAGCTGCTTTCACTACACACTGTAGTTCTCTCCGGTCGGCAGCAGTGCAGCTGGCATACCACACTGTGGAGCAGTAGGAGAGTATACTCTTTGTGGTGCTATGGTAAAATTCCTGAGTAATAATTTTTTTGCTTATCTGGTCATCTTTGCATTCACTCCCTGTGTAATGTTTCTTCTTAAATGTATTAATAATTCATAAATAAAAAAGAAGGGGTGCTACTATGACACATCCACAATGCAGAACACAAACATACAAGTTGGTGCGGCTATACTTATGAGGACTCTCCATAGACATAATGATTTTTATAATGTACGAATTATAGATTCTACCCCCTAACCCTACCCCTAAACCTCACAAAAAACATTCTGCATTTTTACATTTTCAAAAAAAAAAAACATTGTTTAGTATGTTTTTTTTAAGGTATTTGAATTTTGGGGACACTAGAAATGTCCTCATAAACCACATTTATAGCATAATATTCTTGTAATCACCAGTTTGTAACCTAAAAACTTTTCCTGGTAAACCACCCAATCCCGCCCCCACACACACACATACGGAACAAAGACTGAGTCAGAGACTGTTTACCTTTTAAACTGTGGGATCTCTGCAGCAATCTACTGGTTATGGTTGTAATTTCATGTCATTTGTATGTTTTTTCAGCAGATGGAAGAAAATGCGTCATGCCCCCAAAGCATGACACATTTTCATATTTTCTCCATGAATGAACTTGACAAGTGAAGGTTACATAAAATGTTCTTACTTTATATGAAAATTAATGGTGTAAAAATACCTAAATAAAGGTATAAATACAAAACAAGGGCGTAGCCAGGAAATTACTTTTGTGTGGGCTAATGGATGGGCTAAATTTTTGCCAGATGTTTTTTTTTTTTTTTTTTTACCAAATTTTCCTTAACAACAGAAAAGTGTCACATTCAAACAGTTCCTTCACACTTTCAGATTCAGAATTTACACATTTTTTAAAACAATTTTATAAATATATATTTGATGTCAAAAAATTATCTTTAATATTCTGGGTGGGCCCAAGCTCACCCCGGCCCACCCTTGGCTATGCCACTGGTGTGAAAACAGAAAAAATATTATAGAATGTATTTTACCACTTAAATTTTTTACTGAACACAATTATTAGATAATTAAAACTTTACACTTTTGTTGGATGGATCAAATTAAAATAACATGCTTTTTAGTGTGTCTGACAGAGTTTACATAAATTACAGTAAGATGTAAGTTATGAAGTGAATAAATGTCCATTTTCAAGCATTTTTTAAAAATCTGTTCCCGTACATTGTACGTTAACTGATACATTTGTCTACAAAAATGTCCATTTCAAATTATTTAAATTTTTTTAAATAAATAATAAAAAAATACGATTTTAAACATGTTTTGTCTCTTATCTCAAGAATCAGTGAAATGCAAATAGCAAATGGATTTAGCAAAGCAAGTGGCGAATGCTTTTTCGAAATGCAATTTAAAATCGGTCCATTTTGAAATGATTTAAGTTATTTTATTGTTGTATTTAACTACATTTTAAAACATGAATGAAACAAACAGTTCTAAATATGTCAATTAATTTGACCATTTTAAAAGTGATTTATTTATTTACATTGGCATGTTTGAATTAATAAACTGATGATTGATTTCGCCCTTAAATTTTTTGTGTCACTCCTAGTCCTCCATACGGATTTTGATCGAAACAGGGCAGGCCCGTCTCTCCTTGTGCTTCAGAGCAGTAGATGGCAGTGTTTGCACCATTGGAGTTTATTGCGCTCTACCAGCACATTTCAGAAGAAGAAATCCGAGCGTCCGATTCAGCGACGGAAATTTGGGTAATTATTAAAACGGTATGTTTTTGGCGTTGTTTAAGCGTTAGTGAAGAATGTCCTTGCTCAATTTATGTGTTAGACATGTAAAGTGGTGAAATTATCAACAGTGCGTAAGTTAAACAAGCCATATAGCGAAGTTCCCTGTAGTTATTAATCGGTGTGCGACACATTTCATGCGCGTGTTTACACCCCAAAGAGCTGCGCGTGCCCCGTTCACAACAATATGATTATGTTATATAAAGAATATAAAAATGCTGCTATAACTTTTGTGCAGATAATTTTGACAAACATCGTAGTTAAGGTTAGCTAACTGTAGTCAGGAGGTTGACTTTCATAGACATACATACGTAGATGCCTCGTTCGGCTGGTTTGGATTCGCAAACCGCGGCGCCATCTTGAAACGGTCAACAAGGAGATCTGTTTGAATGCAAGTGAAAGGAGAAGAAGCCTCAGACCGCTGCATAAATCGCTTTTGTGTGGAAACAGTTCATGATGTAATGAATTGACAGACTGGGTGCTAATTTTGTATGTTTGCCATTATATATTCATTTGAAGAGGACTTTATTTGCAGTTTAATATGAAAACGCAAACAAACAAACCTGTTTTAGAAGTGAATTTTTATATCATCTAAAATATTGCCCAATGTTTATGGGAAATCAGATAAACGTAAAGTTGGCTGGAAAAGATAGATTCCCGACTGTTGCAGACCGTATCTGTCAATTTACAATTAACTTGACCTTTTCCGCTTATAGACCTTATTCACGGTAGCAGGGCAGGATCAACAACCGGGCCGATTGGGCCAATGCCCAAGGGCCTCTGGTGTCTAAGGGCCTCTGGCTGACAAGAGGAAATAATTAATTCTGAAATAGCTGAATCCCGCTTGCAGAGATTCAGTCTGAGACGCGTCCGCTTTCTCTTAGCCAATGGATGGCATTTTATGAACATTTTATAAATAAATAGCTTCTTATTGGCTTTCGTTTCCCAGAAATAGTATGGACCAATCAGAGGCCAGTATTTAGCACCGTGCTAATTTTTCACATTAGCCATAGTTCATATTGTTTTGAAGTTCGTTTGGGTACGAATGTAATAATGGAGTTTCGGCAGTGCTGTAGTGGAGCCAAGAAAAGTAAAGAAAGATAGAGAAGCAAGAGAGGCTATAGTGTTGGCAGCACTGCCAAACATCTCAAATTATATATATATATATATATATATATAAAAGGGAAAATATTGTAAATGTTGACTCCAGCCCCATTGACTCAGGAGGTGGATAAGTATTTGTCTATCATATTTAAGCTTCCTTTAGTTAGACAAGCAAGCTGTCTTTGCCTTGCTAATTTGTTTTTACTTAGAAAAAAACTGTTGGGGTGACAGGTACAGCTGGCAATGTCAGTGCGAGATCAGTGTGTGATAGGAGGGCATAGGGGTGACGACACAGGTACAGAGGAGAACAGGATTAAGGACGACGTGCATGTAAAAATGAGAGTAAGCTAGGTATCTGTGCAATTTGAACAAAAACGCTAGGGATTGCGATTTTGGTAAATGTTTTCCCTTGTGTTCAAAAATGTATTTTGTTGTTCAGAAACACATTTCAGGAGGGAAAATGGTCTTTGCATAAATTATAGATAATAGTAGGGATGCACCGATACCACTTTTTCTCTTCCAATTCCGATATCTGAAATCTCAGTATCGGCCGATACCCGTGTTGTTGTTTTTTTTGCATAATCAGTTTAGAATATCTTTACAATATTGTGTGGAACTAATTGGGTGTACTCTTTAATATGTAAAGAAACACAAACCTCTAACTACACATTATTTCAATATAAATGTATATCTTATTAAGAAACAGTTTATTATAAACTAGTATACTGGATAATGTAGCAGCAAAATTAACAGTAATTCCAGTCTTCATGTCTTCAGTAGAAAAGAAACCAGCGTTTTATTTTTGCCTTTTTATTTTCTTTTTTTTTCTCCCAAAAATGTTTCAACTTGTATCTGGACTTCTATTTTTTGTTCTATTTAGTTGTAAGACATCAGTCCACGTTTCATTCACACAGTTATTTTTTGGAACCCATTCAACTATATATTGTAAACAAATACTTATGATGACAATAATAATAATAGTAAATATGTACTTAAATATATTTAAATAAATAAAATTGTTGTTAATATTATTATTATTGACTTTTCATTTTAAATACAACAGTAATATAATTAAATCGTGCACTTTTTAAACCCTCACGCTTTGACATTCTAAACTTTCCAGGAAGTCCTGTATGTGTCTGTTTGTAGGCAAGTTCACAGTAGTTTAATTCGCTTCTTATTCAAATTCTGGTAAAATGCACCTCCGGTGCCATTCTAAATGTATATTATAAGTGAACCGAACTATTAAGCATCTACATCTGAGATGCTGTTCTTGAGTAGCACTCAAATATTGCGCACCGCTGTGAAGGCTAAAAATAGCCACGAGTGCATCACCAGCCTGTGCGTGAGTCTACAGTCACTAACGCGCTGGTGCTTTACATACTTTATATTTACTTATTAAACACAGCCTTTTGTGATTCACAGAGCAATCGCACGTCTTCAAGAGGCTTTGAATAAAATGCACAAGACATATGAACTGCTTTAATGGTGGTGTTATGGTTCTTTTATGTCATTTTTGGAGCTTGACAGTAACGAACAGGGTTAACACACTGTAAGGGGGTTCAGTGGAAAGGAGGCGGCGAGAACCGGCTTGACAATTTAAATAATTTAATAAACAACTTAAACAAAAACACACAACTATAAACACACAGTACAGCTGCCTGTCATTCTCTCTCTCTCGAACTGTCATCCCCGGCCGCCTTAATCCCTCGTGCGCCCCATCAGACTGATTGGGGACCGGGCGTGCATCATTCCAGCCCGGCCCCGCCCTCCTCGGCTCTACACTCCTCCCGGCGTTGCCTCAGGCCGGGGAGCCCCCGGGGGGGGGGGTGTGTGCCTTGCGCTCCGACTGCTGGCGGGTCATCCCCGCCTTCCTCGACCTGGGAGGAGACAGGAGGGGAAAAACAACAAAACAAAATGGCGAGGGAAAGGCCAACACGGAGCAACAGAGAGAGAGAAAAAGAAATTCACCGGTTCTCTGATGCGCCGTCGCGTGGTCCTCGATCACTACTCCACCCTCTCAGGCGGACAGCAGCCGCTCCTCCCCGGGCGGACCGGAGTCAGACCTCCGACCCCCAGCGGACAGAACACCCCTCCATGTTCTCGGCATCCCGTGGGGACACTCCTCCGCCCCTGGCAGCGGCCCTACCACTCCAGGCGGTCGGGGAGTCGCTTCCCTCCTCCCCCCGTGGACGGCGGTCTTCTCTCGACCCCTCCGCGTTCCTGGGGGACGGCAGGGCACTCCTCCGCCCCCGGCAGCGGCTCCCTTGCTCCAGGCGGTCGGGGAGTCCTGTCCCCACTCGCCTCGCGGACAGCGGCCGTTCCACGTGTCCGGGTGGTCGGGCTACTCCGTCCCCCATCGGATGGCAGCGGCGCTCCCCTGGGTGGACGGCAGTGTCGTGGACTCTGCGACGGGAATCCCTCCTCCTTCCCGGGTTTCGGCACGAGTGTAAGGGGGTTCAGTGGAAAGGAGGAGGCGAGAACCGGCTTGAAAATTTAAATAATAATTTAATAAACAACTTAAACAAAAACACACAACTATAAACACACAGTACAGCTGCCTGTCATTCTCTCTCTCTCGAACTGTCGTCCCCGGCCGCCTTTATCTCTCGCGCGCCCCATCAGGCTGATTGGGGACCGGGCGTTCTTCATTTCAGCCCGGCCCCGCCCTCCTCGGCTCTACACACACAATACCGGATTTGGATCGGGTTCGTCGGACCGATATCTGATCCGTCTAAAAGCTTCAGTATCGGAGCCGATATCGATCCAGGTATCGGATCGTTGCATCCCTAGATAATAGCGTTGGATATAGTTTTTTTTTTTGTTTGTTTCTTTAGGTTATTCCTTAATCCAGTGTTTCCCAACCATTTTTCTGCCACGGCACACTTACATTTTTTTATTACGAATAAAAAAATCCCACTGCACACCACTATCCCACTAAAACCATCGTCGATAATTTTCCTTTTCAAGAACTTGTCCATGTTTTCTGTCTGTCTTAGTAGCGTGTTTACTCGTTTGAAATTCGGCTATAAAAAAAACAAACAAGTAACATAGGTACGCTGTATAATGAGGTCACAGCTGACAAGAGCACTAATTGGGTAATGAAAAAACAACAAATTTGCGTCTTTTCTCATTTGTAGGTTTGTTCATGCAAATTAAATCTTGCAGTGCCACAGCAAATCAGTTTTTTATTATGTAGCCTATTTATTTACAGGGCTCCAGACTAACATTTTTTAATGTTGAATGAATGCTCAGAGAGCATTAGAAAAGATTTTACACAGAAGGAAAGTTCCATTGTATCCATAGTTTTAACTGTGGTATTTGCAATAAGATAATAGTAACCAAAGGTAAAACCACGATTAGCAGCAACTACAAAACACATCCAGAAATTAAATTGCATTCCTTTTATTCCTTTATATCTGTGATGTGTGTGGACTGAAAGCCTTACCATTTCTGTCTGTTCATGGTGCAGAATGCAGATTTCTCCTTTATTTCTTTTCAATGCTGTTTAGAATGTTGGGGCCGTTTAATACGATTTAGTTTATTCATCGACACGTTATGGGATTTCATAGAGGTTTTAAACAAATAATCAATGTTGAATCCGCGACCCAACCCATGCTTCTCGCAGCGCTGTTGAGCGCTCGAGACCAGCCCATGTTTAAATGCACGTCTCTGCACTGATCTGTCCATTGAGCCTTGAGCCACGCTGACTGATCCGGTTAAAGCCATTTCCTTTCGCGTTTGGAATGTTTGCCGTTTAATACTCATCCGCAACAAAAAACAACAGCGCACAGAGTCGGCCAACTTTGTAGTCGCACCAGTGCGACCTCTTGCAAAGTTTAATCGCACTGTTTGGGAAAATATTTAGTCACAGTCTGGAGCCCTGATTTATTTTGTGAAATTTGATCATTTTCCACAGCACACTACTGTGCTGTGGCACAGTGGTTGGGATCACCTTCACGATTTCAGTTCTGTTTTCTCACTGGTACCTTGCACAGCCATTCATCTATAATATTTTAGTAAATCTTTGACTTGCTGTTTTCAGCTGTTTCCTTCAAAAAATAAATTAGCCTCTTTTTAAGATTAAGGAAGGCGAGGCAAAAGCACTTCTAGAAAGCCAGGATGCGAGTATTGTGTGTACTGCAACTGATTTGTATATTGCCTTTCATGGTGCAAGTGAACTCGAAATCGATGGAAAGACAAAGAATGTAAAGATGCAAAGAAAAGGAATTGTAGATGTCACCTGTATTCTGTTGTTTTTATTTGTTTAGGGGGTCCCTATGTTGTGTCGGCCCACGGCCTCTCAGATGTTAATCTGGCCTTGCACGGTAGCACCATCTTTGATTTAATGGGAATGACAACGAGGCTATGAGGGATAGACGTAACATCTCTTGTTAAAAGCTGTAAAAAGCTATATGATCACATCTCATTTTCCACAACTCATGTTGTCTGGAGTTTTTTGTCTATTGACTGTTCTTAGAAAGATATTTTTTCAATGTTTTGTCCGTGGAACGATCCAAAAACACTTTAAACTGCAGCACAGCCCATTGAAGAGACTGTGAATCTATCCCTCACAGCCTCGTTTTCATTCCCATTAAAAATAAAAGATGGTACTAGCATGAATATGGTGGATAGTACTGAGATAACAACCTTCACAGTTCTACCTTTGGCTGCGTTCCATTTCAAATTTGTATCCCCTTCCCTCGCAAACTTCACTCCGTCTCATGGACTCGGATGTACGTCACTGCTTACGTTGCACGATTATCCACTACTGGAGGAAGACGTGCAATGGGTTTAACTGGAACACCCTAAACCCTTGATCACTTGGAGCATGTTGAAGGCTGATGTCAGTTTGTGGAATTATTTAGTGATATTTGCACCTGAGAAAACAATGTTTTCGGAGATTGATTTCAGAGGCTAATGTATAAATCTCGTATGTTTAATTTTTTTTTCATTAGAATGAATTGTTAGAATTAATCAAGATCTACACAAACAAAAATGTTAACATAATGATAAACAGTTTAAGGTAGCTACAAGTATTATGCTGTTAAATCTCAATATAACTTTTCTAAACTGCTTAATTGACCTAACTTCACTTCCATCATACATTAGAGTTGTGTGGGGGTGGGGTTGATGAAACGGGATATGCTGTCACGTCACAATCGAGTTGCATTGTGGGATATGGAGCTGCCTGAAGTGTACATCAGAGTAGACTCGCTCCCTCTGTCAAAATCGAGGGGTTGAGTGTCTATCAACAGAAACTTCCCTCGCTCACTGAACGAAATGGAATGGACTTCCAAAATGGCGGCGGGGATTCCCCGAGGGGAAGCGCTTAGGGGAGTTAGCGAGTGGATGTTAAAAGTGAAGTGGAACGCAGCCATTGAGAGAGTGTAACGGTCAACTAGCATTTTCACGACAGATTGCTGATGCTATACAAATGAATGGAGAGTGCCGTAAACTGACACCTTCCTGTCGTAAAATCATCCGTGTCTTCTCTTATAAAACGGCAATTTTATCAAAAGGATTTTTTGAGTGTAAAACTTGTTGAAGATTAGCGGACAGGTGGTTAATTAATTAAATGATGAGCTGTTTCCTCACAAAAGTAGTTTATTCAGCGTTGTGAAGCATCTCCTCCATAGACATCCATTACAAAAAAAATGGCCTCTTGTCTCCTCGCCAATGTACCGCCATAGAATATCAATGGAATGGCCGCGTTACGCTAATCTATGCTAACCTTGTAGACTTCACAATCAGAAGGGCTTTGGTATCGACGTTTCCACCTTTTTCCTACATCCTGTCATGCTTAGCGAAAAATATGGGCTCTACTTCCGTTGTCAAGTACAACACAGCTGTTGTTGCTGTGTACATCCATTCATTCTTTCGTTGCGGTGTTGGGATTTTGAGGAGAGAGTGTATGATTTTGTGAGGACATACATCAGTCACTATATCAGTGTGTATCACAAAAATAGTCTATCATTCATTTAGGTGAAACCTGTGGGTATTGGAAGACCCTTAATTATTTTTGTATTAAAATGTTGTGCCTCAGACAATGCAAGAAAACTTCTCTAAGTTTAATATAGACATGCAATAAATCTGTAAACTAAAAACACAAATGTGGATTCATAAGGCCTGTTGCAATTATTACATTATTGAAATCTGATATATGGCCATATACAAACAAATACAATTGAAGTTCACATATTTGAGCATTTATGTACAAATTTGTATTCCACAAGTGTTTCGAAAAAATATGTTGCATATATGAAAGTGGCAATTTTTGTCATATTTTGAAATATATGTTGCATATACTGTATGTATATATGTGACCTTTTTATATCAGTAACAAAAAAATTATGAACATTTATTTTTAGCATTTAAGTGTACTTGTATTGCTATTTTCAGATACATAGCCTACTGTATTAAGCACTTCAAATTCTGATCACATTTTACTGTGGGATTTTAAGTGAATGTTAGGGTTTCTGTGTATAAACGCAGGTTTTGTGTCTCATTCGCAGCACTCTGGGTGAAGATTAAACGCTAGCTGTGATGTAGCCTATGTGTGCTGTCTCCGGTCCCACGAAAGTTTAGATAAGGATTTTGATAGTGAACGTAAAACGTGGAGGAGATGAGACGGAGAACTTACTGTTACTATGGAGATGATACAATGGCAGCTGTGCATTTGGACATGTTGCGACTGCTTCAGGCTTTTCAAGCATTTGTTTTGCCGCTATCAAACATGAAGAAAAGCGATGGGATTCCCTCTGGTTTGCGTTTGGTTTTTTTTTGGGTGGAAAATTTGAGGAAATTATAAAAAATTGCAAGCTAGCGTCCAACCAGCGGGAATACCGGTATCCGCTGTTTTTATGTCTGATATGTTTGAAGAACCAAGAACAGAAAGCTGAGGCTGCAGTGGGCACAGATTCACCAAAACTGGACTGTTAAGACTGGAAAACATAGCCTGGGCTGATGAATCTGGATTTCTGCTGAGGTAAACCAATGGTAGGCCCACTGCAGCCTCAGCTTTCTGTTCTTGGCTGACAGAAGTGGAATCTGATGTGGTCATCTGCTGTAGTAGCCCATCCGCCTCAGAGTTTGACATGTGCATTCTGAGATGCTATTCTGCTCACTACAATTGTACAGAGGGGTTATTTGAGTTACTGGAGCCTTTCTGTCACCTCGAAACAGTCTGGCCATTCTTACATGAATGAGTTTGTGTACAGGTGTGTCTGTTACTCCTACATATACTAGATCCATGATTAATTTATATGGGTCTCTCTTGTCTGTTGTGTGTCCTGACAGTGTTAAAACTAAGACGATCACATCACTTCCTTTTCTACCTGTAAACGGCTGGCTATGGAGACAAGTAAGGACACAAGTGAGGCTGAAACTGTCAGCACACAGAGCCTGTTTGCCACACTCGGCCTGGCACCAGAGGATGTGGATGCTCTTGCCAAGATTCCAGAGAGTGAGATCAGTGTAGAGAAGCTCCCTTATCTCATTATGCAACTCAAGGCGAAACGCACCCACAAGATGTCAGCCACTCAAGATACGGACTACAGAGACAAGTCTAAGTCTGCACAGGACAAGCCAGATACGCCCGAGAAATCAGCCGCTGACAGGTGCAGAAGCCCGCAGTTGCCCAGGTCAAAACGGCGCTCTGGCAGCCATGACCATGAGCATCATGCGAAAGGGGAGGGGCATCGGAAGGGTGAGTGGTCCACAGGAGGAAGAAGGGACTCGAGGTACAGAAAGTCATCACGGGAAAGTGGGGATGATATGGCTGTAGAGGTGGAGCTGGCCGACACCCCCACAGTTTTTCCACACGAATGCTCTCTCTGCAAGTGTGTGGTGAATTCTATGAAGGTAGTGAGCTAAGTTTGGCTTAAGAAACATTTTGGGGCATTTATATTGCATATTCTTAGATCCTTAAAAACTATCAGACTAAAATCAGCTTAAAAACAAAAACTTTCAAACTAAAATCAGCATAAAGCAACAACAGATAAAACCCAGAATGGATGAAAATTAGCTGCATTAAAGTGCACCTATTATGGTTTTTCAAATATTACCTTTCATGTAGTGTTATATAGCTGTTTGTGAATTGTAAAAAAGTCTGCAAAGTTTCACAAATCAAATTGCATGACAAATGGCGTTATTGACTCCCAAAAGAAAGAACCTATTCTGAACGCCTGAAACGAGTCGTTAGTAATTCCAGACTTACTTCCTATGTAATTTGGTAACAAAAAACCCGCCTCTGGTTTTCATTGGCTGCTCGTGAACAGCTTTGACCCACCCTCAAACACTACACTAAGCGGTAGACCAATAACAATAGACTGGGACATCTGACCAATCAGAGCAGAGTAGGCTCATTGAAAGGAGGAGTTTAGAATGAATCCTTTAGAACGGATCATCGAACGAGTCGTTTTTGACACTGGGAAAAAGGTAATGCTGCAATTTAAATTATGAGCAAATTAAAGTGTTTTTTGACCTTGGATGCATGTAAATCTATTGTATGAGACCTTTAAAACAAAATTAGGCTCGTTTAAAAACCATAATAGGGGCACTTTAATATAGAATTCAACTGATGTGTGATCACAGGCGTCCATATATCGGCTTTCTTTACTACAGCTTCAAATGAGACTTATCCAATTGGAATTTAGAGTCTGAACTCTCTGTTTTATAATGTTAGTTGAGTATTCAGTTTTACTTATTATTCATGAGAAATGAATGACTATCTTTTGGTTTTTGTCCATCAAGTTCTAAATAAAAAGAAGAAAAAAAACTTTCATTAGTAATTAATTCACTGGAATATTCAAAATAGACATTACCTCATGGTTATAAAGCATTTCTTAGTAAATTTTTAGCAAAATATCTGTATTGTGATGTAAACCATTACTGTCGTCACTCATACATCGATATAACATTTGGTTCATACTGCCCATTCTGGCTTTTGAATGTATTGTTTAGCCTTTCTGATTTTGTTATTGACCAGAGCTAAATTTAGACCAACATGTGATCATCTTGCCATTTAGTTTTTGACAGTTCATTTGAACCTTCATCATAGTTCAGTCTTCTCACTTTCCTGTAATGTTTTTTTATTTTTTTGTATTTTTGTTTTTACTTGTTAGACATGGAAAGACCATATTTTAGGTACCCGCCACCAATCACATGAGTTACGCTCTTCTCACCGAAGTTCTCGGGCCTCTCTACCCCCTAAAAGACCCTACAGCTCTGACCCTGTCACAGGTACGAAACTTTCTTTTCACACATGTATAAAAGAATAGCTGATTGCATCTACAAATACAATTTGTATTAACAAAGATAATTAATGTCTTTTTAAATATGAGTCAAACTTACATAAAAATAATTCAATTTAAGTTTTATTGCTTAGTAATAATCAACAAGAATTAAAGAATCCATGAAATCAAAACTGGAACTATTTTTATTTTTGTGTCTTTATCTAAAAAAAAAATCTTTTTTTATCTAATTGTTATCTTTGAGGCCTTCTCTTTTCTAGTGTACTCATAAAAGTTGACACATTTTTGCAGATATTCACAATTAAAATTGATAGTTGTTCTTTTGCAGAAAAATAGACCAAAAGCATTGATCACTTTGACATAAACTTAAGTCTAATGGCTATTAAAATAATTGGACAGGATGTCACTTCTGCAAAAAAAATTTTTTTATATTAAAGGAAACACACAGGAAAGAAACCTATGATTTTCAAGCCTATGCTGTTTTATTAATGAGTTTTGCAATTTCAATGAAGGATCTGTGATTCAGTTAAACTATTTTATAAGGTACTATATTATTGTACATCAGTGTTTCCCAACTGTTTTTGCTGCAAGTACCCCCACAGCACCATCAGTAAGGCTCAAGTACACCTTAATTGACACAAAACCAAAGATGTGTATCAAAGACTGAAAATCATTAACAGGATCATTAATATTGATTATGATTGATCAATCAATATGGGTTTGATCTATTGACATCCCTTTATTAATGCCCATTATGACTGAGTATTGATAAAGATTTTTTTATTCTGATTCAGTGCTGATTAATTTTGGTATATTTAAATTATTATGTCCATTTTGGTTACATACTGTATGAAAGAAATTCTCATACAGCTAGTGCTGTTAATTTTACAGGGCACCTTCTAAATATACATATTTCAACTTTCATTTTATCTTCAGTTGTTTTTTGTTTTTGTTTTTCATAATTTTTACACATTTAGATTTGTTTAAATGTACAAATTCCATGTATTCTGCACCGTAAAAAATTTTCTTCATATGGTAACATTTACATGAACTGGTTTTATTCAGTTCAGAAATGGTTTTTAATATGACTAATTTTACCTAAAATATTAGAACTAGAAATAGTCCCTTGATTTACTTTTTTAGTGCATCAATAAATATGATGTCTTGAAATTGCATATATTAAGTTGCATACATACGTTTTATTACGTTTATTGTTTACATGCATAATTTGTACTATATACAAATATTTACATTGAAATGTAGAACAAGAGCTAGGGTGGTACTGTCTCTTTACTACTAATGGCAGTTCAGCCCTGCGAGTGCATATTAATGAGAGAAGATGCACACGGTTTCTTTAGTGCATCTTTGCTATGTAGAATGTTTATTTTTTTGTTGTTTTTGATCAACTAATGACTGTTAAGAACAGAAAGGATTTTAAAAGAGACATTATTCAAGGACAAATGGATTGCGTGGATCTCATCTTTGGACACGCATTACATGGAATGAGTCAAACCAAACGTTTACTCTCAACAAGCATTGAAAACTGCACATAGAGTAAAAAAATAGATATCGGGGTTGTTCAAATGGAGATTGAGATTAACAAAAAATCTATATTTTTACCCAGCCCTAAAACTTATTATTTTTATTTTAAGACATACAATGACTTAACAAAAAACAAAAAACAAAACAGAAAACAGCACAATCCAGTTCTTTTCACATACCCCTGAGAACTTGCTGACAAACCCCCGGTTGGGAATTACTGTTGTACATAACAAAAAAGCACATAGTTGATGATAAATGGAACACATTTTTATTTTTATTTTAAGGAGAACAGTCCATGTCAACCACATCAGACTTCCTACAAACTCCTAAGGTAACTCATGCTTCTTTTAAGATAAATTGCTGTGCTGCTGTTCCCACCCTCCACCCCCCCCCCCCCCCAGTATATTTCTAATATGTATGCAGTTAAATCTAAGTTTCTGCTTTTTGTCATGTGGCTGTGTTACTCTCAGTCCAATATGAGAGTGGTAGTCGCCAAGTTTCCTAGGGGCTCCGTGACCGTGGAGGAACTTTTAGAGCTTGGAAAGCCATTCGGCACAATAGTGAAAAACCTAGTGCTGCTTGGAAAGGTAAGAGGTTCTAGACATTATAGATTTATACAGAATAAATAACCTTTTTGTAATTTCTTGACAACATTCATGCAACATTGTTTTGCACACTATTACTTGATTATGGTATTGTGATTTGAGCATATTTAAACATGATTTCTGGAATATTATAACCATTTCTTCAATCTTTACCCCAGACTAGAGGTATGAGATTTTCACGGTATTACAGTATCATGTATGAAGGTGCATTGCTAATATTATTAGTCACATAATATTAAAATAATTACAAAACCTAATGAAAAATAACCTTTACGAAATGGACAAGGTGTTTACTTAAAAACTATGCTGTCATTCTTCAGACAATCAAAAAGATTCATTTGCATTTTGTTTTTTTCCAGTACTTTCCATTTTCTATCTATGTCCTTTTCCTGTATGCCTAAAGCACTTTTTAAGCCCTGTTTTTTTGTTTTTTTTAAAGAACATTACATATAAAGCATTATTTTTAGTAGTAGAAAATGTATTGCAAGCCTACAGTTGCAGTGCACTTAAGAAAATAAATGCATAAGCAAATATTTGGCCTGTTATGTTGCATATGTGCACCTACCTATAAAGTTATCTCACCGTTCACACGTGTATGACGGTTGAATGAAAGAGGAAGTCGCAATTTAGAGATTTATTGTAAATGCATACTTGCCAACACCAGACCTAGTCTTTGTTTCCTGCAATCTAGTGAATTACTAGGTATAAAAAGATTGCCAGAGACAATCAGATTTTAACAATTTGGTTAAAATGTACTGTACACGCATAACTTTTTTTATATGCTTCACTGGTTCTTCATGCTAGAATGCTTACTTGCTTAGCTTCGTAGAACTTTGGTAAATATGAACAATGTGAACCACAGGCTGTTGTTGTTATTTTTAAGAAAGTAAGGGTTGGGCTCCATTTCTTTATACGTGATATGGCATTTGACATTTAAATCACTTTTGATTTTAGCTTTCTGACATGACTTCATTGCATGGGTTGTAAAAATAGGTGTATTTTAATGATATACTAGCGTGCCACACCATTACTCTCATATCAATTTAGCTTCTACCTAGGCTAAATATTGTATAACTGTACATACATTTTAACTGTAACAGTAAATAAACATTTCAAGATGATTAGCCTCACAATGTAGCTTTTCAGTGCTTTGTATTTTTAGACATTTTAATTAACATAACAATTCCAGTTTGTAAAATGGATTCCAATGAAATGCACAAGAAACTTACTGAAAGAGTAGTGATTGTCTTTATATTTTATAATATATCATTTAAAAAAAAAAAAAAAAAATTCAGATGAGGACAGCTAGGGTTGCAAGGATCACCGTGACAATTGCCCCACAATGGTGATAGTGATTCTGGCAGTGTTATGCATGTCATATGCCTCACCCTTTTTAGTGTGTTTGTGAAAGTTGCTGGTAATTGTAAAGTACAAAGTTTTATACAGAAGTAATACAGTTATTAATATAATAGTAATTTGTATTTTATATTCCTACCATAGTCAAAGAGATTCAAAAAATTTTAAAAACAAGAATGCAATAATTTTAATGTATCAACTTTCATACATGAAACTTAGACTTGTTAAAACCTGAACTAGGGCTGCACAGTTACGACAAAAATCATAAATGGCAATTATTTCGTTTGTTATTGTAATTGCGATTAATGGAATTTACTTTAAAATAGTTATTTTGTTTGGGGCAGCTGCATGCCATATTTTTTATGTGGGCTGTGCACCAGAACAAGCTGATAACTGTTCTTGAATTGCATTATTATTTTATTGGATGAAAATCAAAGTGTTATTCACATTTTGAATGATAGTGAGATATGACTTTAGACTACTTTAAATGCCTCTGATTTTTCACCGTTATATAATTGCGACAGCTGTAATTGATTATTTTTTCGATTAATTGTGCAGTCCTTACCTGAATTAAATTCATGTAATAATGGCATATAATGAGTATAGTGAAATATAAGCTACTTATTTAGTGTTGTGGATGCTTTATGCTTTTAGAGAATTTTTTTTTTTTTTTTTTAATTTAGACCGTTTAGGATTTTGCACTTTGTATAGATTACAGCTACCTTGAGCCTTTAGCTTACATTGTTATAGCACCATATAGCTTCTACGTCTGTTACAGATAAATACTATGTCTAATTTTTTTAGTTACTCAAAACTAACATCAGTAATTTTGAAGCTAACAGTAATATTAAGGTAATACCCCATTGTAATATGTACAGACAGATGGATAATTATTCATTCTGAAATCCAATATTAAAAAAGTATACTGTTTGAATGAAAAAAAAGGAAAGGAGGAGGAGCCATCTCTCGGTCCATTTACAGCTAGAAATAAGTAGTGTGGGAAGCGTATGCTTCATCGAGTTCCCTCCTTTCAGGGAACTAAGGTTACAGTTATAAAAGTGATTTCCTTTTCAAGTTGGTCACTTCGACACTGAATCAGTAGCTGACGCTATGGGAATCATTTACCATAATGCAGTGCTACTGATTCACACACACTAGAGCAGGATTTCTCAACCACTGGGTGGGTCGCGAATCATTGTCTGCTGGGTCGCGAGATCTTTTCTGTCATGAGTACAAATGACCAATTAGAAGGATAGAACTGTATATTTGCAATGTTTGACCTCTATTGTCGAATCTTATTAACATCTCCAGATTTACGTAAACAACCGTAGGAGGCTACATTTCACTGACATTAATTATTAGCTGTCCTATTACAATAATCCATCAATGCTGCAAATTGTTCTTTTTGGACAAGGTCTCTTTACATAGCATTGCATGCATTAGCTCCATGCATTACCGTGCTAGTCTGAACGCAATCCAATCTCTGGGCATCATCATTTCAGAGCAGCAGTCCCAAGTAGGGTTGCCACCCATTCCATAAAATACGGGATTGTCCTGTATTTAAAGATGAAATTATGCGTCCAGTGTGGCTGGTCCGATGGCGTCGCCGCAAAATCGTTCAAGATCATTAATTTAACCTTAATATTCTTTAGAGATTGTGCCTATGGTGGGTAAGGGACCGCCTGAAAAGTCCTCACATTGTACTAAAAAGTGCTAAAACTGGAGGGTGTGTTAAGGGACCGTCACAGCCATCAGCACCAAAGCTACAAATTACAATACAAATTATCTACTAATTTATTCCGCCAAACACCTAATCTGTGTAATTTCTGCAAATATTACCCCATTAAGCTTTGTGTACCATATTTAATAAATGATTTTCTAAAAACTCTACATCATCAACATGATAAATATTTTGTTGAAACACTGTTGTATGCAATGTATTAGATGTATACTGCCTCTTGGTGAAAGTTTCTGGACTACTGGAAGTATAAGATCTTGAAAAATTGTTTCCTAAAGTGATCGCCTTCATATTTTTATTCACATGTTTTTTAGGTGAAATTATTGCTGATTTTGATAAGAGTCAGAGAGAGAGAGATCTTGTGACCCCTTCACTCGAGAAGCTTCACAGCTGCATTGAAAACCAACATTATTTACCCTGGGTCAGATTTGATCGGAACATAATAGGTGTAGGCAAAAAGTTTGACATTCCATAAATATAAACAAATATTATAACATGTTTTTTTTTTGTTTTTTTTTTACATACTCATTTTGTCAATGTTGAGCATAACCCAAAAGCATTTTGACCAAACTTAAGATTAAGTCTACTTTTTCACTGTTTTTAACTCTTAAAAGGGTCATAACATAACAGGAGGGTTAAGTTTATGCGGTCAAACAGCTCAAATGGGGAACCCATAAGCACATTTAGCACCGGCGCTTAGTTCGAAACTGGGATGGTGGCAGGGCTAAGGGCCACAGCCATCTAGCTCCTCGCAAGAATTTACTGACCAGAGGGTGTTTGCCCACTGACAAACCAGTCAAAGGGTTGTGCCCCGTTGCTAAGTCAGCAAAATAAACTTTGAGCATGAATGGAGTAAGTCCTGTATCCGAAAAAAGGCGTGGTTGGGCTACTCTGCTGCAGACAAATGCACAGTTTCCTTGTATTCTGGAACCTTGCACATCACTTGGTGTAGCAAGTGGACAGGAGTCAGTGTCGAAGTGACCAACTTGAAAGGGAACTGATGTGTTTATGATATTGTGCATCCCTAGTTGTATTTTCTCCTTTTGTGTTCCACCAAAGACAGAACAGCATACTAACTTGGAGCAACATGAGGAAGGTTTTTTTGTTGGTATTAAGTCTTATTTTAATGTTGTTTGCTAAATAACAGGGTTTTTTGGAGTTTAGTTCTCACAAAGAGGCTCAAAATATGGTAAATCACTACAAGTTGAAACCAGCCTTCGTCAAGGAAAACCTGGTCGTCCTGTATTTATCACTATCAGCAGAGAGCATTCCTGTGAGTAGAAACCCCACAAATCACATTTCACAATGCCAAATATTTAATTTACAGATTTACCATTAATTTTCTGGATCATTTTAACATTTTTGGAATATTTCTTATTGGCAGTCACCATCCATGTTTAATGAGCCTTTGCAAAAACGAGCAAAACGTTCAAGCACGCCTTCGGTAGTTTGCTTTTCACGTTTGCCTGCTGGAGAGGGCGTTGAGGCAGAGGTCCTTGAGCTTGCAGGCATGTTCGGTGAGGTCCAACAGTCAGAGTTCACAAACAGTAAGGTAGTGTTAACTTGCGCTCACAATGTGGAAACACAAATGTTTATTTTTTTCTATTCAGGTTCTTTTTCCAAAATATAAAAAGATGATTTGTGTGTCTGTCCAGGCCTTGATTGAAATGGTTGACTGGCGAGATGCAGACATCATGGTGAAGTATTACTACAGTAACCCTCTAAGGATTCAGGGCAAAAGTGTCAAAGTTTCCATGACCAACATCACAAGCCTGAGGTAAGAGACTAATTTACTCTCCTGATGTCCAGAACCCTAAAAAGATACTTAGACTTTATACTCTAACATTCAAAAGTTTGAAACCACTAATAAATTTTAGTTTTTGGAAAATTAGATTTATAATTTTATTCACCAAGGTTGAATTCAATTGATCAACAGTTAAGGTAAATAAATATAAAATAAATATAAAATTTAAAATAAAAGCACTTGCAGCAGTGACAGCTGTGCGGATCTTAGGTATTCTAGCTGTGAAGTTTTACCCCATGCTCTATGTGTCATTGTTGTGATTAGATTTTAGAGCGCTTCTCACAGACCTTACAATGAAACTTTTCCCACAACAGCTCAACACTAGTGGTTGATTGATATATCGCCAAGGCCAATAAATTGATCGATATTTGGTATTTTTAAATTATCTGCCTTGTCCGATAAATTTTCCTGTTGACTGATTAGTTTTGCAAGCCATGATGGCCGAGAATAGCCTGGTTGTATTGCCACAGATCTGACAGCCACCAAAGAGTCATACCAAGCTGAGAGTCAACACAGCCAAGCACAGCGGTCAACATGGCAATTTTGTATTGGTGTTACTTTTCAACAAAGATGAAAATCTAAATTATGTTTAGTAATTTCTGTGCATTACACTCACCTTAGGTTAGTAATCAGAAGAAGAAAGATTTTATTTTTTTAGACCAAACCTTTCAAAAGTTAAATGCAACAGTAAAGTGAATTTTTGAACTGGTGGTGGTGCCATAGAGTTTGGCCTAGAGAGCCTAAGCTTGGTCAAGGGCTATTCATACCCAACTCTTTCAGTCTGCCAGATATCATTCACCTGGTCAGTTCATAGTGCTAGAGGAAGAATAATAAGAATATCCACATGTAGCAATGATTGAGGACAAGCCCTGAAACTATTCAGTAAGCACAATACAAAATAAATTTAACTGCAAAGGCCTTTGCAAGCCAAAGGTGATACGATCATGACAGGCGAATCGCCGGGGAATGGCGATTTCCCCTTTCACATAGACAGCGATGCGAATGATCGCCGTTAACACATTCACACCTTTACAATAGGTGTTGCTAATCAACAAGCAATTTTAACTTGGTACGGTTGATGGTGCAAAGCACCTGTCAGTTGGTCTGCCTTCCACCCATCACGGATGAGAAGAAGTACTTGACAAGTTTGCAAAATGGCAAACAAACAAGTTCTCTAGTGAGAAAAGAAAACTGATTTTTGTGCAAGCTGCAGCAGCGTTGACGAGTTTGTCGTTGATTTGCACAACGAGAAAGAAAAAATTTGAGACACTTGCAGTTCACCTGCTGGACAAGTTGACTATGGTTTTATCATGCGTACACAGTTTGAGGGGTGATTAGAAAGAATTAAGTGTAAATATAATAATATTAATGATTAAAACATTTTATCATTTGTAGGGCTGAAACGATTAGTCGACGTTGTCAACAACTTCGACAATAAAACAATTCGAAAAAAATTCCGTTGCCGAAATACTCATTTGATCTTTAACGTAAAAAGAAGCACTCTTGTTGTGAAATGAAGCAGAGCCAGAGTTGCCATCCTATTAAGCAAAACTTGCGTGTCAAGCGTCTTTAAAGGAAACACTCCGGCGTTATATCTTTAATGCAGCCTTTATTAAAATTCAAATAATTAGGTTTTTGATTTGTTTTTGTTTTGTCTAGTTTTCCAATATAAATATCTGAAACTCCTTTAAAGCAATGTACATTTACTTTAGGAGCTATACTGCAGAAGAAAAAATTATGTGTGAATGTTGAATATAATATAAACAATTCAAATATTTTAAATGATCTAATAATCCTAAAACAATCCTAAGATTGCAGAGCTTTCAGAAAATATATCTTGAAAATAAATATATTTTGTCTTTTGAAGCACTGGCACAAGTATAAACATGTGAAAAATACACTTATATACAAAATAAACTTATATTCAAGATACATTCTCTGAAAGCAATTCTTAATATCTTATATGTTGCTTCTAAAGTAAATGTATCTTTTAGACAATTTTAAATGGAAAACAAGACAAAAGCACTTGATGATAATAGGATTTTTTGCAGTGAATTTTTTACTGAATTAAACTTAATAAAAAGTTTTTGTCCTTTAATTCAGTAAATGATTAATGATTAATTGTTACAATAATCGCCCGAATAGTTGAATAATCGTTCTAATAATCATTGGATTAGTCGATTATCTAAATAATCGTTAGTTGCAGCACTTATCATTTGGAACCATGCTGATTATATGTCACTGTATACTTGTGTTCACCCAAAAATGAAAATTCTCTCATCATTTATTCACCCTCATGCTATCCTAGATGTGTATGACTTTCTTTCTTCTGCAGAACACAAATAAAGATTTTAAAAATAATATTTCAGCTCTGTTGGTCCATACAATGCAAATGAATGGTGACCAGAACTTTGAAGGCCCAATAGGCAGTATAAAAGTAATCCATAAGACTCCAGTGGTTAAATCCATATCTTCTCTAGTGATTTGATAGGTGTGAGTGAGATCAGATCAATATTTACTGGCAAGTCCTTTTTTTTAACTGTAAATCTACACTTTCACTCCTCCTCCTGGTGTGGAAGTGACTTTCACATTCAGCCACCTACTGGTTGGGGCTGGTCAAAGGTTGATAGTAAAAAAGGACTTAAACTTAGATCTGTTTCTCACCCACACCTATAATATCACTTCAGAAGATATTGATTTAACCACTGGAGTCATATGGATGATTGTTATGCCTCCTTAATGTCATTTTTGGAACTTCTGAGTTCTGGTCACCATTCACTTGCATTGTATGGACAAACAGAGCTGAAATATTATTTTAAAAATCTTTATTTGTGTTCTGCAGAAGAAAGCATACACATCTGGGATTGAATGAGGGTGAGTAAATGATAACAGAATTTTCTTTTTTTTCTTTTTCTGTTTTTGTTTTCCTGCAATTCTCTTTTACTTGCAGCAATGGAGAAAAGGACAAATGACTTTGTTGACTTTTTCAGTTTTGGAAAATTGAAAGTTAATCATTTTCTTTTTCATTTATTAATTTCTCATCTGAAACTGAAATCTCATCCAGTCAAAATAAGCTAAATAAACCTGGAAGGTTGATCAGCACCCCGATGTGAAGCTTGTAGAATATTACATGCTGAATTGCCAGAAAAATAAATATATGGACATGACATATTGATATACCTGTTTTATCTTAATTGGATGAAAATTTTCCCTAAGGAAAATAGTCTATAGCAGTGTAGAAAACAATTGGACTAGAAACCAGACAAACATTGCAAAATTATATTATTTATTATTATTAATCTGCAATCTAAGTTACTTTTCCTATAGACTAGTTAGTTAATATATTTAACTACAAAGTAAAACTTTTGTACCATCTCAAGAAAAGGAGTGATGCATCAAAATAAATTTTTGTGTTAATCAACATTATGCCACAAATGCTGTCGATTGAGCTTTACTTGTATTGAACCCCGAATATTCCTTTAAGTTCTCTCTCATCTAGCTCTTTTTGTCTCTTACCTATTCATTGCTCCTACAATGTTTAATGGGGACTTGTTGGCCACCTATCAGGTTTTATACTCACTATATAGTTTATTAAACCTAATACTGAAATTCTCCAAGATAATTTTTTCTACATTTGGTAGCAAACTGACATTTTGCTTTGCAAGATAGTGCGAGTGAGCTAACTTGCATTGGTATGAAAAGAGAGAGACCATGGAGTTATACAAGAGACATGAAAGTACCAACAGTATGTTGCCATTGACAGCAGTCACATACAGTTTAGCAGTCATCATTAAAAAAATTTGACCATTCAACTGTGTGATTGACCAATCTGAATCAATTATTGAAGATAGACATGTGATAAAAGCTAAATAAAACCTTTTTGCAGAGAGAACAGTCCTGACCCTCTGTCCAGAAAATCGGACTTAAGCAAAAACAGCAGACAGAGAGAGGAGTCATCCTCTAGCAACAAGAACAAAAGCGACAGCTGCAGCCAGGAAACCACATCCGTCCATGTTGATAAAGAAGATGAGCCAATGGAAAGAGAAAAGCAGAAGATGCTTGATGAGGAAGATGTTCAGATGGAGGACAAACCTGGATCGCTTGATAATAGGACCAATGACATTCCAACTTATAAAGAAGAGGAAGAAAAGAAGGAAGATGAGAAAAGGATGGAAGTGGAGGAGCCCACTGTGAAGGAGAATAGAGAGAGAATTTCAGAAGAGACTTTAGAGGAACAGGTCAGTTTTACATCCTACCACACAAAATACCTCAAATTGTTATAAACAAAGAATTTTATGGAAGGTGTTCTTTTTAACAGTTATATCATTACTAACATGTACAAAATGTTGTTCATGTAAAGCAAAGGGTTTACTACAAGACTGATACTCATCAGCCTGCGCACACTTGTGTCTCCCTAGCCAATAGTTCTTCCCATTGTCAGTTATAGGTTTCATTTATGTAAACATTTGTCAGTCTGAGGGAGTCATAACTCACAGCTGTATCTGCCAGCAAAAGGGTATTAACAGCCGCACATACTCTATTTCCTACTGAGATAATGGTCTTGCAAACGTAAAATTATCTTCTGTTGTGTTTGAAAAAAAATTTCGTCACCAAGTTGGGCTCTTTTGGTCTCGTCAAATGCCCAATAAGCTTCTTCTCATATTGAAGAAATGACAAGACATTGTCCTGATCTGATTTGATCCAATCTTACATATTGTACAATGCAAACACCAATTGTAATCCATGGCGACCGTGTGTTTTTCTAGGGTTCTCCTACACTTACAGTTAGGTCCATAAATATTTGGACAGTGACAAAAGTTTCAATTTTGGCTCTGTACGCCACCACAATGGATTTGAAACGAAGCAATCAAGATATAATTGAAGTGCAGACTTTCAGCTTTAATTTGAAGGGATCCAAATTGGGTGTACGGTTTAGAAATTACAGCACATTTTATACACAGACCCCCCTTTTCAGGGGCTCAAAAGCAATTGGACGATCGACTGAGAAGCTGTTTCATGGCTAGGTGTGGGCTGTTCCCATATTATTTCATTAAAAATTAAGCAGTTAAGAGGTCTAAACTTGATTGGATTTTGGATTTGGAAGCTGTTGCTGTAAACTCTCATTGTGAGGTCAATGCAAATAAAGCTGGCCATCATTAGGCTGAAAAAACAAAATTAATTAATCAGAGAGAAAGTAGAATCTTAATAGTGGCCAAATCAACAATTTGGTACATTCTTAAAAAGAAGGAACACTCTGGTGAGCTCAGCAACACCTAAAGGCCTGGACGACCATGGAAGACAAGTGTGGTGGAGGATCAAAAAAAAAAATTCCTTGGTGGAGAAAAATCACTTCACAACATCAAGCCAAGTCAAGAACACTCCAGGACGTAGGCATATCATTGTCATTGTCTACAATAAAGAGAAGACTTAATGAAAGTAAACACAGAGGGTTTACCACAAGGTGCAAACTACTGGTGAGCCTCACGAATTGGTAGGACAAATTATTAGACTGCCAGAAAGCATATAAAAAAGTCTGCCAAGTTCTGAAATGGTTTTTTTTGGACAGATGAAACTAAGATTCACCTGTACCAGAATCATGGGAAGAGAAGAGTATGGAGAAGGGAATGAACGGCTTATGATCGAAGCATACCACATCACCTATGAAACCTTGTGGAGGCAGTGTTATGGCATGGGCATGTTTAGCTACCAATGGAAATGAGCCACTAGTGTTTGTTGATGATATGACTGCTGACAGAAGCAGCCGGATGAATTCTGAAGTGTTTAGGGCTTTACCATCTGCTCAGATTCAGCCAAATGCTACAAAACTGAGAGGGCGACACCTCACAGTACTGATGAGAAGTGACCCAAAATCTGTGAAAGCAAAAGAGCTTTTCAAGGAAAATAAGTGGAGTATTCTTCAATGGCCGAGTCAGTCACCTAAACGCGATCCAATTGAACATGCATTTCACTTGCTAAAGACAAAACTTAAGGCAGAAAGACCCACAAATAAGCAGCAACTTAATACAGCTTCAGTAAAGGTCTGGCAAAGCATCACTAGGGAGGGAACCCAGAATTTGGTGATGTCCATGGGTTCCACACTTCAGACAATCATTCACTGTAAAGGATTTTCAACCAAATATTAAGAATGATCAATTTATTTATGATTATATTAATTTGTCCTATTAATTTTGAGCCCCTGAAGGGGTCCCTTTTCTCACCAATTTTTGGAATGCCCAATTCCCACAACTTACTAGGTCCTCGTGGTGGCGCGGTTACTCACCTCAATCCGGGTGGCAGAGGACAAGTCTCAGTTGCCTCCACTTCTAAGACCGTCAATCCGCGGATCTTATCACGTGGCTCGCTGTGCATGACACTGCGAAGACTCACAACATGTGGAGGCTCATGCTACTCTCCGCGACCCACACACAACTTACCGCACTCCCCATTGAGAGTGAGAACCACTTAATCGCGACCACGAGGAGGTTACCCCATGTGACTCTACCCTTCCAAGCAACTGGGCCAATTTGGTTGCTTAGGAGACCTGGCTGGAGTCACTCAGCACACCCTGGATTCGAACTCGCGACTCCAGGTGTGGTTCTCATAAAACTGTTATTCCTAAACCGTTCACCCAATTTGGATATAAATCCCTTCAAATTAAATCTGACAGTCGTGTACAATCATGTCTTGATTGTTTCATTTAAAATCCATTGTGATGGTGTACAGAGCCAAAATGATGAAACTTGTGTCACTGGCCAAATACTTATGAACCTAACTGTGAATGACTACCGGTAGTTAAATCAGAAAGTGGAAGCAGAACCAGCTGTTTATTGAAGGAAATCCCTTTACTCACTGAAGGTGCTAATGAACATAGAAAGGTATAAATACCCAATCACAAATATTCACACAGCAAAGTGACTCCACAAATCGCATCCTAATTCAGACTATTACAAAGGTTGATGTTCAAGTTGTACTCCTGATGTTATTTTGGCGATCTTCACAGATGAGGGCATCAGAGAAAGGTAGTTATTTTGTCTTTTTGTTTTGACAGTTGAGTATGCCCCCTATTCCGTCATCATTAAACTACTGAATGCTGCCAGGTATGGCATTAAGCTTGTTTACATGGACACCAGAAAGCCATTTATTGCGATAAAGCTGCTTAAAGGGATAGTTCACCCAAAAATATAAATTTTCTCTTAATTTACTCATCCTCATGCCATCCCAGATGTGTATGACTTTGTATCTTCAACAGAACACAAACAAAGATTTTTAGAAGAATATCTCAGCTGCAGGTCCATACAATGCAAGTGAATGGTGATCAGACCTTTTGTAGCTCCAGAAATCACATAGGTGTAAACCGTAAAAAAGTCATAAAAGACCAAAAAGGTGAGAAAGAACAGCCGTGCTGTTTCTCCAAGATGATTTAATCTAAGCACAAATGCAACATTTCCAGCAGAATTCCGTTGTTTTAGTGGATTAGCTCTATTAAAAGAGTTTCAAGTGTTAGTGCTTCTCATAAGTGTCCGTGCATGTTGATATCGGACACACTGAAGAAGATCTGAAATGTTCTCTTGCCTGTGTATTTATCAGCTTTTTCAAATTTTACGATCGGATGGTTATATCCTTTTAAAGCCACTCATAACTGGCAAAGTTTAAACTCTTGTTTTAGTGCAGCAGTTGATTGACAGGTGAGAGGTGGTGCTTCGCTGTTGCCGTGACACATTCAGGGCGGATTGGCATTTACACCTGTAATGCGATGTGGTCACATGCGTATTTGACCACATACGTATGTGGTTTTTGTAAACCGATCACAAAAATTTTAGACCCCGTTTACACCTGTATTTAGCGCTGACCACATGTGATTGGATCACCCGAAACACATCTTAATACCAGGTGTAAATGGGGCCTAAGACACAGAGTTGAAATGTGCATTACCCTAATGGCCACAATCTGCTTTTACAATTAATTTCTATGTTAGCTATGAGCAAGTGGTTTAATTGTTATTTTTAAATCCTGATGTTTTTATTAATGCATATTACTCTTTTTGTTTTAATGGGAGAAGCCTAGGTTGTAGAAGTTAGCTTATTGTGAAACTGTTATATGGGTGAAGTAACATTTGTCAGTCAAATACAGTATTAATTTCACATACTTGTCATATTTATTAATGACTTGCATTTTAATTTTCAAATCTTTGGTTACTCGTTTTTGTATGTCTTAGAATGTTCTACTAAATAAAATACTTGAAATGCCCATCCCTAGAGCCAACATTTCTGCAAGTTCAATGTTTTGTTTACATATATACTGTATATATACAGTAAATATATAAATAATACTTTCTCATATTTTGAAGTTGGTCTTGGATAATATAATTAATTGTTTTTTTTAAAATCATTTTATATATGCTTTTTTTTTTTTGTTGTTGTTTTTTTTTTGTTTTATAAAAGTGAATGAGAACTGTTTGACACCACTAACATTGATTTGGATGCAGTGTGACTGAATGTGAAGTGTTTACCTTCATATTTCTTGTTTTTCCAGGAAGGTGTGGATGATGGAGAATTTCCAGAGAACCTTGAAGATTTTGTTACATTAGATGAACTGGACAACACTGCAGGGGCCGATTCAGCTTTAGGTACAGTTAACAGCTCCTGATACCCAAATCACTTAGCGGGTCCTACATTTTTCCTGTATCCTAAGTTTTTGTTTCTCTTATATTTTAAATATTTGTCTTTTTATTTCCAGAGGCTATAGACTTAATCAAGGTTTTTACAAAAAGACAATTGTAGTTTTGTGTTTCTTGACCATTTTCCACACTCTCTCTGACCCTTAGAATTAAAGAGGCTGTTTTTTGCTACTTTATCTGTAAGACTTAAAGGATTTCTGTTATGATTGGCCTGCTGTGGAATTGGGGTTTGCTATTGGGTTCAGTACAATTTGCTGTGTGGCATACTCTTGATAAGTGTGGTTTAGCGAGGCAAATTTACTGTAGTCTGCTAACTGTGGACTCACAGAAACGTTAAGGTGGTACTTCAAGCTTGCATTGTTCCAATATCATTTATTTTTTATATATATAAAAAGTTTTGCAAACACTTACGGGTCAGGAGAACGATTGATAAATATCATGATTAACTAAGTTAACACATTATTTTCTTTATAATTAACCATGCTAAATTGAAGTGTTATATTAACTGCTCTTTATTTTCTAACCACTATGTTGTGTAGAGAATACATCAAAGTCTTATTTCAGATGATCATGGAAAGAAGGCATCTAATGTTTAGAATTTCAACATTTAGTTGCACAATGCACATAGTTTAACCTTTATCAGTAACACCTTTTTTTGTCTCATTTCTTCTAGATTCCTCTGAGACACAGGTCAGTATTACAGCTTTTATTTTATATCATAGTTGTTGGATATTGGGTTACAAACTACACTGCTGTGAAAAAGTATTTTCCCCCATCCTGATTTCGTCTGTTTTTGTGTATATCTCATACTAAATTGTTTAAAAAATTCAAACTAAATCTAACATAAAACAAAGACATCTGAGTAAACACAAAATACAAAACACCTCACAAATAATCCTGTGAATTATACAGTTGAAGTCAGAAGTTTACATACACTTTGGTTGAAGTTATTAAAACTAATTTGTTAACCACTCCACAGATTGCATATTAGCAAACTGTAGTTTTGGCAAGTCGTTTAGGACATCAACTTTGTGCATGACACAAGTAATTTTTCCAACAATTGTTTACTGACAGATTGTTTCACTTTTAATTCACTATATCGCAGTTCCAGTGGGTCAGAAGTTTACATGCACTTAGTTAACTGTGCCTTTAAGCAGCTTGGAAAATTCCAGAAAATAATGTCAAGCCTGCTGGCAATTAGCCAATTAGCTTCTGATTGGCTAATTAGAGTCAATTGGAAGTGTACCTGTGGATGTATTTTAAGGCCTACCTTCAAACTCACTGCCTCTTTGCTTGACATCATGGGAAAATCAAAAGAAATTGTGGACCTCCACAAGTCTGGTTCATCTTTGGGAGCAATTTCCAAATGCCTGAAGGTACCACGTTCATCTATACAAACAATAGTATGCAAGTATAAACACCATGGGACCACACAGCCATCATACCGCTCCGGAAGGAGACGAATTCTGTCTCCTAGAGATGAACGTAGTTTGGTGTGAAAAGTGCAAATCAATCCCAGAACAACAGCAAAGGACCTTGTGAAGATGCTGGAGGAAACAGGTAGACAAGTATCTATATCCACAGGAAAAGGTGTCCTATATCACATAATCTGAAAGGCTGCTCAGCAAGTAAGAAGCCACTGCTCCAAAAACGCCATAAAAAAGCCAGACTACAGTTTGCAAGTGCAAATGGGGACAAAGATCATACTTTTTGGAGAAATGTCCTCTGGTCTGATGAAACAAATATTGAACTGTTTGGCCATAATGACCATTGTTATGTTTGGAGGAAAAAGGGTGATGCTTGCAAGCCGAAGATCACCATCTCAACCGTGAAGCATGAGGGTCGCAGCATCATGTTTTTTGGGTCTTTTGCTGCAGGAGGGACTGGTGCACTTCACAAAATAGATGGCATCATGAGGATACATTGAAGCAACATCTCAAGACATCAGCCATGAAGTTAAAGCTTGGTCACAAATGGGTCTTCCAAAATGGACAGTGACCCCAAGCATACCTCCAAAGTTGTGGCAAAATTGCTTAAGGGCAACAAAGTCAAGGTATTGGAGTGGCCATCACAAAGCCCTGACCTCAATCTTGTGGGCAGAACTGAAAAAGCATGTGCGAGCAAGGAGGCCTACAAACCTGACTCAGTTACACCAGTTCTGTCTGGAGGAATGGGCCAAAATTCCAGCAACTTATTGTGAGAAGCTTGTGGAAGGCTATCCAAAACGTTTGACCCAAGATAAACAATTTAAAGGCAATGCTACCAAATACTAACAAAGTGTATGTAAACTTCTGACCCACTGGGAATGTGATGAAAGAAATAAAAGCTAAAATAATTAATTCTCTCTACTATTATTCTGACAATTCACATTCTTAAAGTAGTGATCCTAACTGACCTAAGACAGGGAATGTTTCTACAATTAAATGTCAGGAATTGTGAAAAACTGAGTTTAAATGTATTTGGCTAAGGTGTATGTAAACTTCTGACTTCAACTGTACATAATAACAGGAACATTATTCACAGCAGACGATTTTACGTCCGATACAGATGGTCTTAAAATTTATTTTTGAAGACGGTAAAGTTATACACAAAATGTGCTTTTGTCGCTATAGCAGCAGTGTTTTAAAGGAGAGAGGGTTTACCGTGCTGACTGTTACCACGCTAAAGCACAACACGCTAAAAACACTCAACAATGCATTTTCAACAAGAAGTTGCATTATCAATTATTTAACAGCATCTCCCTTTACAATCGCCACTACTAAAAATATTAAATTCACCAGTCGATTTCATAAATCAACTAGACTGTTTTTGGATGACTAGCTGGTTAGTCGACCATCCTTGCACATCCCTGTTGTAGGTAATATTCTGTCCATACAGTAAATTTGCATACTGTGCACTAGGGCTGTCAACAGGGCTGAAAAAATGAATTAAAAGGATTTATTTAAATATTACAAAACGTTTGAATTATATCCAAATTTTAAAGACATTATTTCAGTTTGGGGAGCTACAAGACATCTGTAATCACCAGATTTGTTATGTCAATATTGTCACCAAGAGGTTGAATGCACACAGTGCAACAGAATGGAAAAAGAGGGCAAGGATCTCGAAACGCACTTTTCAAAATTGAACACCTTTTCTGACACAGAGTTTTAAAAATGCATTGCTTATGCTGTGAGACGCTGATAAGAGAGCAAGACAGAACAGCCAAAGACCTCCAAGTAATCGTCAGTATTCGCCACACATCTAAAATTCAACTGCACAGTTTTTGCATTTGAATGTGCATTTTTGTGTTAAATTTGACAAATATTTGAATTTCTCATTTTAGTTTGACATCCTTACTGTGCACAATATACAAACTATATACCACAGCAACATTAAAAGTAGTAAAGTAGTATGTATGCTATTCCGATCTTAGCCACCCTTTTAGCAATAATGGATATCTCTGTAAACCGTGATCTTGAGTATAACCTGTGTGTTTTGCGTGTGCAATCTCACAGGATGGTAAAGTGTTGGTGGTGTGGCCTGTCAAGAAGACTCCAGACTTGGAGCTGGCTCTGAGCATTCTGTGTGCACCCTTCAGCAGATTGGTGAAGCATTCTTTATCCTTGTACAAAAAAGAGGTCAGTTTCTTGTGTTTGACTGAAATGAAAACAAACTGAAATAAAACTTAAAAACATTAAGGCATGATTTTCCATAAGGCGGTTTACTGGAGCCTTTTTATGACATTTAAGATGTTACAGTATGATTTTCTTTAAAGCTGCTTTTAAACAGTGTGTTTTGAGAAAACTGCTATAATAATGGAGCGCATTTTCTTCTGGAGAGCAAAGCAGTTTTGTTAATTGTAATGAACTACCATATTTTTAAGTAATAAAGTCACTTTAATTGTATTGAATTACTGTATTTTAAAGTGATATCTTTATTACACCTGGTCAAAATTGTGACCCAGATTAGTCACACTGATAGCCCGATAGTGGATGTATGCATTAGGACCCACGAGTCGCTGACTTCCCTTCAGCTGCACAGCATGTCAAGTCGTGAAGTGACTGTGAAGATTATCTCAAAATCTGTCCATTTGTATCACATTGAACACATTTTAATTGGGAGAATCTCCTTTTAAGTAGTATTTTATGTAATCAATGTTCACATTTTGTTTGTTGCATGAAACAAAATGCGACAAATTGTCCACTCCTGAACCGCACTGTTCAGGGCTTCTGTTCTGTTCAGGTGCCTTTGTCCCTTTCTGAGCCTATGTCCCCCAAAAAATAAAGGCTTCTGTTCTATTCTGATTGTGGGATCTCACGTATTAGTAGCATCTCAAACATTATATATGGTTCTTTCCTTGATTAACATTCTCCTGGAGGCAACACATTAGACATTTTTATTTTTGTTTGCTAGCTAACAGTTAACATGCGGTACCAGCCTCAGTCACCAGGTGCCACTATCAGTAAGCATGAAATCTTGTGCTTAAGGTGACCGATGACAGCTGTGGTACTTGATCTGTTTATTTTTATTGTTGTAAAATACAAAAGGAATGTTTTGCAAATCTTAATCAAGAAAGGAACCATATATAATATTTGAGATGCTACTAATACGTTTTGTAACAGTTTTGTTCATGGTTTTCAAGTATAAATGTGACATTACTCTTGTTGCCCTTTTAAAAGTTGAAGAGCATATTTATTTATATAAGCCCATTATATTTATTATCCAGTTTATTTCCTAATATTAAACATCATTCTATCAGAACATAGGCTATTACACAGGAGGAAAACTTTATTCATAATTTGTCCACTGGTCTTGGAGGTCCTAAAGCACTTACTTATCCTTAGATATACAGTGAAATGACATATGAGCACAGGTTACTGTTACTACTGTAAAATTGTGAATTATGTTTTTTTTGTAAGGGTGATGATGAGTAATTTTAAAAGAAAAACAACAACAACTTTATGTTGCCACATAACACAGTGTTGCCCTGTCCCGCCTCACTGCTGTTTATAATGTTGGGTTGCCTGTTTGAGAGGTTTGACTTTCTCCATAGTGATTCAAACTAGAACATTCTCACTAGAATCCATTCCAGAGATACAGTACAATAGAGCAGATCATTGCCACGAGTTGTTCGTACACTCGCGTGAAAAACAAGCTTTCATCGCACCGCGAAAATATAGCGTTGCAGAGATGCCTTGTGCGTGTATTGGATTATCATTAAATTGGCCTCGGCAGTCCTACATTTCATGTGGGCGGCTAGCCAGCAAAAAAATAAATTCTCATGTGTTGCCTCTTCAGGAGAAATTATTTGTTTTGTTTTGAGAAATTTATATATTTTTAATTTTTTGGAGAGAATTTGTATTTATTTTTTTAGAGAGATAATTGTTTTTGTAGGACGTAGGCTCAGACAGGCACAGAGACACATAAAAAAAAAAAAACTTTTTTTCACAGTGAGGTTCAGGGCTTCCGTAGTAACGCATGTAACTCTGTGCTTGCACATACAAATTAACACATTTTAGTCTGTGAGTGAAACCATATGCTTGTTGTATTCCATTCATTAACAATAGCGACTGTCGATCAAGGATATTTCTAGTATTTGCAAGCCTATTTGCTAAGCACTAATTATCTTGTTCGCCAACTAAATTATTTTACTAGGGGTGTGATGAAATATTATTTTGTGGGAATGTGAGGAGTAAATAAGTCAAACAAGTCACTTTGGAGTATAATTTGCAGTACCTTTAGAATGACAAAAAGCAGCTTATATTACAGAAAATACAGTAGTTCGATTGGATGTTTCAAAAACTATTCACAGCCATGGACTTCCCAATGCTTCATGAGCGTGAAGACATAAGAGAGTGTGCTTAAAGGAATATTCTGGGTTCAATACAAGTTAAGCTCAATTGACAGCATTTGTGGCATAATGTTGATTACCACAAAAAGCAATTTTGATGCATCACTCCTTTAAAAAAAAGGCAAAATCTGGGTTACAGGTTACTTAATGGAAGTAAATGAGGGCCAATACATAAACGTTAAACACTCACTGTTTCAAAAGTATAGCCACAAGATGTAAACAATGTGTATTAATATGATAAAATCACTTACTAACCTTTTCTGTGTAAAGTTATAGGCAATTTTACAACATTGTTGCCATGACGATGTAATGTCAACACCCTAAAACAACTTTATAAATTATGATTTAAACAACTTTACAGCTCAAATAATACATGCGTTTTAACAGAAGAATTAATGCAACTGCTTTTATAAAATTATAAGCTTCACATTTCTGCATTTAAACCCTCCAAAAAATTGGCCCCATTCGCTTCCATTGTAGGTGCCTCACTGGAACTTGGATTTCTGATTTTTCTGGTTATCAACATTATGCCACAAATGCTGTCGATTGAGCTTACCTTGTATTGAACCCAGAATATTCCTTTAATATGCTTGCTTGTCTCTGCATGTTTGCTGTCCGCTCGCTCAGGATGCACATGCGTACCAACAAAATGAAGGGAGTGCAATCATTGTGACCGAAATCATATTTGTAGCACAAGTAACAATAGAGCAGAAAATTTTAATAATAGTGGCGTTAACATTTCTTGAAAATATTAAACATGTTACCCTCAAACCATCAGCCTTCTGTACTTGAAAATGGCAACATACTAAATACATTTTGGTATTGGCGAGTACTAAAATGAAAATATTGTACTCGTGCCTGGTCTCTATAAAATGGTATTGATGCATGCTTGGTTCTATCAAAATTTTTTCGATTGTCCGGATTTGAGTTTCTTTCCATCACTACCACATGTCAGAATTACTGGGCAATACTTTAATACAAAGCAATCAAACGATACCAGTATTGTAATGTTGGTAGTATTGAGTGAAATTAAATACATTTGTTACTGTGTTGGGTTGCCACTTAATGTCCAATGTAAAATAAAAACCCACTGACATACTGTATACTTTCGGTTGTACTAATTACACAATTGCCATGTGTGCTTTCTTGTAGGCTAAGGTAGAATTGGAAACGGCTGAAAAAGCCCAAGAAATGCTGAGGTTCTACAAAGATCATGAGGCAACAGTCTGTAGACGTCCTGTGTCTGTTTCTATGTGCCGTACTATGAAAACAATAGAGGTATTTTTCTTTTCTTAGCGACTCATTAATTCAACCAATATAACAATTATGTGCATCTTTTTTTTTCCAATATTGAGCAAATTGTCATCTACATATGCTTACATATTGTATATAAACTTACAATTAGATGTATTTTAATAAAACTACTTGTTTTGTCAATGAAAATACATTTGAATGATGATTTTAGAACCCATTGAAACATTTTGATATTTCTTTTGTGTTTCATGAAAGAATGTCAGTGTTTTAAAGGGGAGTAAATTGGGGGTGAACTATTCCTTTAGAAGTAAAAATAAATATTGTGATGATTTCATTCCCTTTTAGAGCCCCAGTGGGAGATCTGTTTTCATCAGAGGTTTTCCCACCCAAAAGTATAGATGGAAGACGCCAGCAGCATACGGAGCCCTTTTTAATCTGGCTAAGCCCTTTGGAGAACTGACTGGCTACTTTCTAAACAAGCAACAGGGAACTGTATGTATGCACATTTACACCTTTTATTTTTTCCTCATCACTTTCCATGTGATGTTACATGGCCTTCAAGTGGAGTCGGAAATAATTGAGTTCTGTGCGCATGAGTGACCTGGCAAAGTTGTATGCTAGTGATAAATATGCAACAGTGATGTACAGTGAGTATGTAGACTGTGATTGTTTCCGATACACTGTCAGTAAAATTTGAGTCATTCTATGAAGTCTATTGTATGGAGTTTTTTTTTTTTATATAATTTTTTTTATTTTTATTTTTTTTTTGTCTGTAAGGTTTTAAAAATTCAGAGAGAATGTATTTAAGTGCTAATATATTGCATTGTGCCATCTAAATTGTTAAAACAAAGGTGCTGTAAGCGATTTTCTTACATTTACATTGCGAATTTTTTTATGGAATGGAATGGACTGCAAAAACTTTTCCTACTCCTTGAAAGATTTGACTGAAATAAGTGTTCTGAAATATCACTCCAGTCTCTGTTACAGCACTATACTGTGTAAACGGCAAACAGAAATGTGATGCGAGCCGCACTCAGGTTTAACACCATATTTAGATTCATAACCGCTGTTTTGCTACTGTTGTGTTGGACTACCGTGAAAAGGTGCACTGCTGCTCTTCTGTTCGATGACGGTCTCACCAGTACAACGATATCTTTGGAGGCTGTGGATTTGGAAAGATGGGGCATGTCTAATTAAACGGCTCAGTCATGAATGTTCCAGAATGGCTAAAATCGCTTACAGCACCTTTTAATATTTTTATTTTTTATATTTGATATGTGGTTGATATATAGTGTCTACATAGTATGCATAGTGTTCATTTAATACACTTTTTTTGATGACAATAAAATCTTGCAAATCTTCATTTTAAATCTGAATTTAATATAACTATTTTCAGATTTTGAAATAGTTATTAAAAATGTCACTGCCTTCCTCACAGTGAATGGCTGCCACATGGCATTTTTCGGCTCTCATTTGCTAAACATTTTATAAACATTTCCCAACATTTTGACACTTGGTCTACTCCACTGTCACTGTCAAGTATTTTTTTCTGACAAAATGAATGTGTGAACTCCATAGTAGGAGCTTTTGGTGCATTATCATTTTAATCCGTTTTTTTTTTTTTAGAAATGGCAGCTGACATGGAGGTTTGTTGAATGTGATTTGAACCCTTTCATGCTGTTTGTTATCCCTTCTTGTTTGTCTGTTCTCGTCAACGCTTCTTTTTCTTAGTGCTACATGCAATTCGACAGTACGGAGGCAGCTGAAAAAATGGTCACGCGACACATTCACTGGCCTCGCAAATTTTGGGGTCTGATGCTGAAGGTATCCATGTGCATGAAAGGAGACTCGCTGATTAACTGGTAGGTGAATGTTGCCATTTCATTAAGTTCAGTACAATGTTGAAATGCAGTTGTCTTTGGAGAGTGATGAGCATCTATGAATTAGACTGAGACCACATCTACACCAATCCGTTTGAAAACTCAGGAAAAAATGCTCCCTGAGCATTTTGCGGGAGCAGGACACTGCACCGGCACTTATACAAGCATATATGGGCTGCCCTGTGAATGCGTACTATTATTTGACTGGCAGAAAGTCTTCTGATTGGCTAAGCAAAGGATGTGCCCATGGACATCCATTTCCCCGTTGTTTATAAAGCCTAGGGCTGTTACAGAGACAGAAGTGATATTTCATGGCACTTATTTCAATTATATCTAACAGGTAATAGGGATGTTTTCTGCATGCCATTAAATACAAAAATCACTTACAGCACCTTTGATAATAATAATTCCTTACATTTTATAAAGTGATTTTTTTTACATAAAGTGACACTCTAAGCGCTTTACATACATAGTGGGTAAATCTCCTAAAACACTACCAGTGTGTAGCATCCACCCGGATGATGTGTCGAAAGCCATAGTGTGCCAGGACGCCCACCACAAATCAGCAATCAGTTGAGAGGAGAGTACAGTGATGTAGCCCATTCATTTATAAGGGATTAGTAGGAAGCCATGATGGATAGAGGCCATCATAAATATTTGGAATTTCACACTGTCTGAATGATCCATTAGCAAATCAGTCTAAAACAAAATAATATAGATTTTTTAAATTGGTATCCAGCGATCCGAAACAACTAGAAAAGTCATGGATTTCATCTGTCAAAACTGGTGGGAACCCTTAACAGTGCATTCAGTAAGTATTCAGACCCTTTCATTTTTTCACATTTTGTTATGTTGCAGCCTTATGCTAAAATGCTTTATTTTAATTTTTCACATCAATCTATGGGGTATGGAGTGTAGATTGATGTGAAAAAAATAATTAAAAACATTTTAGCATAAGGCTGCAACATAGCAAAATGTGAACAAATGAAGGGGTCTGAATGCACTGTATGTACTCTTCTGAAGCCATATGAAAGCTTGTCTGATAAACAATCCAAAATCAATATTTGTTATTTACTGAAGATCTTCACTGAAGACATCCACCCTAGCTCTTCTTGACGCATTCATTAAAGGGATAGTTTACCCAAAAATGAAAATTAACTTATCATTTACTCACCCTCATGCCATCCCAGATGTGTATGACTTTCTTTCTTTACCAGAACACAAAAGATTTTTAGAAAAAATCTGAGCTCTGTAGGTCCATATAATGCAAGTGAATGGTGATCAGACCTTTGTAGCTCCAAAAATCACAAAGGCATCATAAAAGTAATCCATAAGACTCCAGTGGTTAAATCCATATCTTCAGAAGCGATATAATTGGTGTGGGTGAGAAACAGAACAATATTTAAGTCCTTTTTCACTCTAAATCTCCACTATCGCCTTCAGATGTGAAAGTGAAACTAAACAGGAACCACATGTGACTTTTCAGATGTAAAAGTGAAAGTGGAGATTTATAGGAAAAAAGGACTTACATTTTTATCTGTTCACCCCCAAATTTATTATATCGCTTCTGAAGCTATGGATTAAAACACTGGAGTCTTATAGATTACTTTTATGCTGCCTTTGTGATTTTTTTGAGCTTCAAAGGTCTGATCACCATTGACTTGCATTGTATGGACCTAAAGAGATGAAATGTTCTTCTAAAAATCTTTGTGTTCTTCTGAAGAAAGAAAGTCATACACATCTGGGATTGTAGGAGAGTGAGTAAATGATGAGAGAATCTTCATTTTTGGATGAACTATCCCTTTAAAGAACATGAAAGAAGTAATAATGTCCGATTTGCGAACAGTGTGAACGAATCATTCTTTTGAGTCTTATCTTTTCAGTTAACAGTCGGGTTTTCAAAACCAATCTAAATGATTCGTCCATGAATCGGACTGACTAGAGTCTAGAGTTTATTTTCAGGAACCCAATCTAAATGGAATCTCATGATGCCTTTCTGTTGCGTGAATGTGCATGTGACTTGTGACAGCCAGTGAAGATGTAATCAAAAATTGGTGTTATTTTCTGTCTGTAGTGAACTCTTCTGTCTTTGCTCTGTTATTGTAGGAAACACCCTAAGGACAACAATGAGGTGAAAGAATTCAAAAAGGAGGCAAAAAAACCTAAGAGCCCAAAAAGGACAGAAAAGGACCAGGTAACCAAGAGTGGCACAAAGGAGATGAACGTTGCCTTAGTGATATAACCACAGCTTTGTGTCTTGCCTAAGAAAACAGAGTGACTATTTGCACTAGGTGCAAATAGCAGCTGCCACACACGGTGGATATTTGCACTCAGATAGTCTGGTAGAAACACTGAAATTAAAGACAAACTGTGGCCCCATGTGTCGCATCAGTGGCATTGTGTGTAAGGACGCTATGGATGTGTTTTTCATGTACGGATGACCCGAGTTCAATTTTCCCCTTTTGCCCGAGTTTTTCCCACCCTGTTAACTGCCTCCACCCTTCATATTTCCTTTCACCTCGTGCCACCCCACATCCTCCTGTGTGGATGTTGTGTTTTGTCTTTGCTATATGCTATGGAGCATGGGAGCATCCTATAGCTTTTCTATGCCTCCACATGCATTCACTAATAATATCCAACCAAAAGTTTAGTTTCAGGCTGCAGATGATGTTTGGACCACTCAACATGGTTGGCAGACATGGGAATATGGTAATCAGTACTTAGATTCAGAACTGATTATGCTAAATTTTATTTTAATATTGTTGGCAGCGATGGGACGATGCTTGCCATTACTTGGATCAGAATGAATTATGCAAATTTTTGATTGGTAAAATGCTTCAACACTGGCTATCACTTGTTAGTTTGACAAAGAGAGAACACTGAGATTTTGTTGCCAAAGTAGAGAAAAAAAAAAAAAAAAGTATAACAAGTCAAATCAAGTAAAATTATTTTCATTTGTATAGTTTTTTTATTTGTGCTTATCCCAATGCACATTGTTCCAAAGCAACTTTATAGAAAATCAGCTGTAATGTCTGTAACATTTCTCAAACATGAATAACCAACACTCCTGGAAACATAATAAACAGTTTGATTTAAAAAAAAAAAAGGGGGACTTTTTATAGCTTGGAACTATTTACAATTTCACAACTTATAAGGACATACATTTTAGGAAAAATATTTGCTCTAAATATTATTTTATTTTTTATTTTTTTGCATGTTTATATCGTGCTCAGGTCTCAGGAGGTTAATACTATTTATGATAATGAATACAAATTAAAATAAAGGTTGATTTCCTTGCTGTGGTTTTGTCACTGTGAAGGTCGGGGAGTTTAGAGGAAGGTTTTATCCGGTTAAAATTTACCATGGTTTTACTATAGTAATATTGTAGTAACCATGTTTTATGGCAGAAGCAGCAGTTTTAATGCAGTCAACCATGGTGTTACTACAGTAATATGGGGTTAATATTGTAACCATTTTTTTATTTTAAGGTTACTATGATTTTACTTCAAAATACCATGGTGATACTACAGTATGTTTACTGTAGTAAAACCATGCTTAATTTTTGTAAAGGAAGGTTAGGGTTAGGTTTAGGGGTAGGGGGTGTGTAGGGTTTCTGGGACTTTAAATAAACACAATAAACATGCTGTAGTGATGCAGCTTTACTGTATGTTAGTATTTCATTTGATGTGCAAAACCGGGGTGCAAATAGCATTTAACAGCTGAGCTGCTGCCCTAAGAAAAACCCCTTAACTGTTGTAAAATCACTGTAATGCTTTAATAGGTATGTTAAAGGTAACTTATTGCTTTAATACCTATCTTTTTAATAGAATTTTTACATTGTGATTTCCAGGCCTGAAAAAGTCATGGACATTTTAATAGTGAACATAATTTTTTTTAGTTACGCTCGTCAGCTAGAAATACCTCTTTGTGGGTGCAGTCTTTATAAAATTATATTAAAAGTCCTTATCTAGTAATCACAAAACATTGGAAAAATTATGAAAATGATTGTCTTGGAAATTGATTTGTCAAAGTGAGTGGGAACTCTGATTCATCTCTTACAATATTTTTGTGTTTGTAGAACCACCACAGCTCATTACCAGATTTTGAAGGTGTGTGTGGGGATCCAGTTTGTGAAAGACCAGATTCAGAAGCTACTGATGATCAGGACAAAACCCCTCTGGGCCCTTACCAACCTGACCACAGTGTGGGTAAGACATTCACACACTTTGTTCCCAGGATATCAAATACTTGACCTTGGCGCTGCTAGCACCAAGCTCTACCAATTGAACTACAGGAACTACTTATACTGGAGGCTCATTCACATGCCCCGCTGCTACTGAATCTCCAACGCCTCAGCAAAAGAAAATATATTTCACCCCAGTTGTGAGCTTGCATTCTGAATTTAATGCGATGAGATGAAGGCAAAAAAGTTTTTTGACTGAGTTGTGTTTGCTGACTGCGCTCACAAACAGACATACAGCATGGCAAACGATGTTCCCTCTAAGCTGCCTGCCTGCGTGGCCTCGCACTTCTGATGTTCTTCTCACACAGACAGAAAAAAACTTTGTGCAGATGGCACACTCAGATGTTTGGGAAAACCTAGAGATTTTCTTAAAGGGATAGTTCAACAAAAAATGAAAATTCTCTCATCATTTACTCCCCCTCATGGCATCCCAGATGTGTTTGACTTTCTTTCTTCAGCAGAACACAAATTAAGATTTTTAGAAGAATATCTGAGCTCTGTAGGTCCATACAATGCAAGTGAATGGTTATCAGAACTTTGTAGCTCCAGAAATCACATAAAGAAAACATAGAAGTAATCCATACGACATCCAGTGGTTAAATCCACATCTCTAGAAGCAATATAACAGGTGTGGGTGAGAAACAGAACAATATTTAAGTCCTTTTTACCTCTAAATCTCTTTTACATCTGAAAGTAACATGTGGTGTCTGTTTAGTTAAAGTGTAGATTTAGATTAAAAAAGGACTTACATTTTGATCCGTTTTCTCACCCACAGCTATTATATCACTTAAGATATGGATTTTTTCAGTCATGTGTATTACTTTTATGTTTTCTTTGTGATTTTTGGAGCTACAAAGGTCTGATCACCATTCACTTGCATTGTATGGACCTACAGAGCTGAGATATTTTTCTAAACATCTTCAAATGTGTTCTGCTGAAGAAAGAAAGTCTTACAAATCTGGGATGGCATGAGGGAGAGTAAATAAGAGAATTTTCATTTTTGAGTGAAGTATCCCTTTAAATCAACGCTAAATGCATGCTCAGTGTTTCAACTGGAGTCCATAGGTATGTTAATTTTTTCCAATATGGAGCTAAAGCTTTGAGTGAATTTTTTTTTGTGTAAACAAGGTGGAAATTCTCGAGTCGTTAAACATCACATACACATACTGTATTTACTGTGAGGCGCGAGCGCTATTGGTGAATGCGTAAATGTGTCTGTGTACCTGAACAGTTAAATGTGCTTCATGATCAATGCCTGTACCGCGAGTGATAAACATAAACGGTTGTTTATGTCTTACATGACTGCAAACAGGTGTAACAAATCGGGTATGTAAAAATACCTGTGCATAAGACTTTGCAGTGTAAACGCACTAATGCAGCCTAATTGATCTGCCGCTGCCTATTACGTTGTTAATATTAATCAAACAACAATATTGAAAAGAAAGCCACTGAATGCTCTGTTTATTTGTTATTATTAGCCTACTATGTTCTTAGTGTACTTAATACTTAGACTATTGTTTACCTGAATTATAAAAAACATGAAGCAGTGTTTACTTACTTGAGAAACACTAAGGCAACATGCCATTGTTTTTATTTTATGTTTATATTTACATTTAATATTTAACTTCTAAATAAAGGAGCTTGTTCAATAGCATAATAGCATATTATCCATTTTTACTGTGGTTAAATGTAGTTCAAGTTAGATGGAACATTGATGACAAGTGAAGTTCAATTCACTAACAAATGACTTAAGAGCCAATTCTTCTAATGAATCTCTACAAATGGCATACTGACTAGCACTGTCGTTAATGCAACCCATTAGGGTTGAAGACCCCTCCGCTTCATGTCCTGATCACCCAGCTGAGGTTTATTTTGTGATAACGACCGGCTTACTGTGCATTATACCTTAATTTATTTATATATATATATATATATATATATATATATATATATATATATATATATTATTTTTTTTATTTTTTTATTTTTTTTGAAAGAGAAAGTCTGTAAATGTATATTTATGTGTCTTTCTTTGTTAAAAATAAGTAAATGGTATGGAATGATTTGCTAATTAAATGGATTTTAATAAGCTCAAATCTTACAAAATATCCATCTGCCTCATTTCAGGTGTGAAATATGTCATCCCAGTAACTGGCTTCTTTTGCAAGCTGTGTAACATATTCTACAGCAATGAGAAGAGAGCGAAATCAGAGCACTGCTGCAGCCTTGAGCACTACAACAACCTGAAGGTACTGGAATAGAGTTAAAAGATAAATTAGAGCTAGAACAAGAAATAAACTGCAATAGCTACTGCTACAGAGCAGCATCTTTGCAATTACAGTCAATTAAAGGGCTAGTTTACACAAAAATGGAAATGTTGTCATGGGTTACTCACCCTCTTATTGTTTAAAACCTGGATTTTTTGTTTATTTGTTTGTTTTTGTTGAGGATAAAAGACAATTTGTGTGCTATGTTCCAAGTCTTCTGCAGCCATACAATATGTTTGTGTGAGAAATGCTTAAATTCAGGCCATTATTATCTGAAAATATTAATGGTGAGTAAAAGGTGGCAGAATTATTGTTTTTTTGGGTTGTATGTATTTGAGTAACTTGATATATTCTGCTTGGCCAATGTATTCTTGTTATGCAACAAAAAAATGTTTAGGGGGAGAAACAGTCAATCACTATTCTTATCCTTGACACACACACACCTCCGTAGTCTTTTGGTACTTACAGTACATGTTTTTATTTAAAGTCTTTTGTTTACAGTCTATTGTTTACACTTTCTGTAAAGTAAATTTATAAAAATAAAAAAAACTGAAATATCAAATTGACAAGTATTCAGACCCTTTGCTATGACACTTGAAATATGGCTCAGGTGCATCCCATTTCTCTGGATCATCTTTGAGATGTTTCTGCACTTTCATTGGAGTCCACCTGTGGCAAATTCAATTGACTGGACATGATTTGGAAAGGCACACACCTGTCTATATAAGATCTCACAGCTGAAAATGCATATCAGAGCAAAAACCAAGCCATGAAGTCAAAGGAACTGCCTGCAGAGCTCAGAGACAGGATAGTGTCAAGGCAAGATCTAGGGCAGGCTACAATTGTTTTTTTTTTTTTTTTTTTTTTTGCAAATAAAGCACCTAAAGGACTCTCAGACTGTGAGAAACAAGATTGTCTTGTCTGATGAAATGAAGATTGAACTGTTTGGCCTCAGTTCCAGCATCATGCCTGGAGGAAACCAGGCACCGCTCATCACCTGCGCAGTACCATCCCAACGGTGAAGCATGGTGGTGATAGCATCATGCTGTGGGGGTGGTTTTCAGCAGCAGGGACTGGGGGAATGCAGCAAAAGGACCTCAGACTGGGCCAAAGGTTCACCTTCCAACAGGACAATGACCCTAAGCACACAGCCAAGACAACGCAAGTGTGTCTTAGGGACAACTCTGTGAATGTCCTTGAGTGGCCCAGGCAGAGCCCAGACTTGAACCCAATCGAACATCTCTGGAGATACCTAAAAATGGCTGTCCACTGACAGTCCCCATCCAACCTGACAGAGATTGAGAGGATCTGCAGAGATGAATGGCAGAAAATCCCCAAATCCAGGTGTGCAAAGCTTGTCGCATCATATCCAAAAAAGACCTGAGGCTGTAATCTCTGCCAAAGGTGCTTCAACTAAGTACTGAGTTAAGGCTCTGAATACTTATGCCAATGTGATATTTCAGTTTTTTCTTTTTAATAAATTTGCTAACTTTGCTAAAGTTATCAAAAATCTTTTTTTTTTTTTTTTTTTGTTTTGCTTGTTTGCTTTTTGCTTTCTCATTATGGGGTATAGAGTGTAGATTGATGTGAAAAAATTAAATATTTTAAAGCATTTTAGCAAAAGGCTGCAACATAAAATGTGAAAAAAAATGAAGGGGTCTGAATACTCTATGAATGCACTGTATATATGTATATATGTGTACACTGCATATAGACTAGACATAAACATATCCTGGTTTTGTGGATAAGCTTGCATCTTGATTTGATTTGCAGCAGGAACATGGTGAAGTGGTGGAGGACACTGATGGACACCCAGATGGTTGAGCGAATGAAAACGTGAACATGAGGATGACAAAAACATTGTACCTTTGACTCATTAATTTTAATTTTTCATTTCAGTTACTTTCCAGTTAGTTTCATAATTTTACTGTTCAGATGTTTTGTTTTTTAAAGCAACATGAGAATGAGAGAGGCACGTGTGGACAAACTTGTGAAGTTGTTGTAATGGTTTGGATGTGTATCAGTAAACAACGAAATGTTAGCTGAATGGCAGCGTTGCAGTAAGCTCTTGAAATAAATTCAACTTTGTTTAAAAATGATTTCGGTGAAGCATGTTTACTCTCATCTGTGTATCAGTTTACCATAAGAAATTATGCAAGACTCTTCAGTGGTCATGGTTTGTAATGAAATACAGTTTGTGTGCACGTGTGAACATGCATATGCACTGTGCTATAATTTGGAGTCTCCAAAAGTGAGCTAATGCTCATTTGAAAAAATGATTAGTAAGAATACTTTTTCGTATTTATATGTTCTTTTACAGGTAGGGTGTGAGTTAGGGTTAGTCTGTAGTAATTCTAATTATCTTTAAATAAAAACAATACAAGTCTATGGTATGTCCCCATTCAGATGTATATGCAAACATGTGTGTCAGTGTTTGTCAGTGCTTGTCTAACTCTGACATCATAATGTCGATTACCATCTTAAATGGTTAAACCACACAGTATTGGCTCCAGTTAATTTTCAAAGCAGCCAAACCATGTTGTCAAAATGAAAGTGAAATGGTATTACATTCCATTAAATCTAAATAATTGAAACCCTGAACATTTAACCATGAAACAAATCCACTAAAACAAATTAATAAAATGAAAATAAAAACATCAATGTTTAAAACAAGGTATAAATCATAAACTGTGGTAATAAATGAACATTTATGATGAAGACTCTATTCCATTTTTCAAAGAAATAAATGAGCTGCATTTAAAAAACACAATGTACTACTGAATTTAGCAAAACAATTTGACCTATTATCCAATTGTAAAATTTGAAAAGTGTTTTGATTGTCAGAAAATATGTAGGTACATACATTAAACTTTACAGTAAATAATGGTGTAATAATCTATAATACAATCATAAAGTATTATTAGCACATGAATGTTAGTTAATACATAAAAGAAGTTAAAAATAGATGCATTTTAATTGACATTTCATAAATACCACAACTGAATTTTACATGATTATACAGCATCTTAAATAGTTTCTTTTCTCATATCACATGAACATATGGCATCAGTTCTCTGTTGTAACATCACAAAAATATGCACTACAATGACATTTTATTGAATGGCCTGAGTCAGCTAGTTTGCAGCTGCGTCATTCTTGTAGCAGGTTACTGTAAAGTATCTTTATAGGGAGCAAATAAGCATCAATAATAGTAGCCAAAAACATTTGGTTGCAAACTGTATTACCTCAACAACATACAATGAGACTAGGGTCACTGTGGTTTTTAGCACTATGAGATTTGAATATTAAAGGGATAGTTCACCCAAAAATGAGAATTCTCTCATCATTTACTCACCCTCATGCCATCCCAGATGTGTATGACTTTCTCTATTTTTCAGAACACAAATGAAAATTTTTAGAAGAATACCTCTGCTCTGAAGGTCCATACAATGCAAGTGAATGGTGATCAGACCTTTGAAGCTCCAAAAATCACATAAAGGATACATAGAAGTAATACAGATGACTCCAGTGGTTAAATGCATCTCTTCAGAAGCAATATAATAGGTGTGGGTGACAAACAGATCAAAATTTAAGTCCTTTTTTAAATATTGTTCTATTTCTCACCCACACATGTCATTTTGCTCCAGAAGATATGGATTTAAACACTGGAGTCATATTGATTAATTTTATGTTTCCTTTATGGGATTTTTGGAGCTACAAAGGTCTGATCACAATTCACTTGCATTGTATGGACCTACAGAGTGGAGATATTTTTATTTTTGGGTGAACTGTCCCTTTAAAGGAATAGTTCAACCATAAAAGAAAATTCTGAAAATAAGTACAGGGTTTGGAATGACATAAAGGTAACAAATAATGGCAATTTTATTTTGAGGTGAACTTTTCCTTTAATATGACTCCTCAAAACACAATGGTTCTAAATGGTTTCTGGATAAAAATAAAACTTTTTTTAGAACATTCCTATTGTACAGGAAGCACGACTCAACATTAGGCCTTCAAGAAATGCCTGTTAGTCAGCTTACCATTCTTAAAAGGCTACACATTAAGAAAAATCCACAATTCATTAGGAATAACTAAGTCAAAGGGTTTTTCAGTTTTTAATAGTGTATTGTGAACTTTAGTTTTGGACACTGGTGCGCTGTGGGTGAAGGAATAACACTGTAAAATGAGTAATCTAGGGTTGGAATAAGCAGCCATAGTCCACTGTATACAGGGCTTCGAAAAGGCAAGTACACCCTATGACAAGTGTATTTTTCCCCAACATACTAGAACATATACTGTAAAAGGCAATATCATTTAACAAACAACACTTGACTGTTCATTCAGGAAAAATGTTTACAGCTTAAACAGAGATGCCCATGTCTTGTGTTAAAAAAAAAAGAGTTAGTACACCCCTACATTTATTGTATCACTATACTAGAAGTGCCAAAAATTAGAATCAGGTCCCACGCCCACCCATGCACAGTTGCATGTTGCCCTGGCACGACAAATGCTCTTTGCACTTTTAGCACACTCACTCATGAAAACTGGATAAGACGTAGCACACAGTTGTAGCTCATAACCCTGCACCTAATACAAATATGAAAATATGGCCACATGTTTGGCGAAAACCAAACTGCATTTGAGAAAAACAACCTTGTTTTGCTGCTTAAGGGTCCAGCAAACTTACACCATAACATCGACTGAATTCCACAATATACCAAAGAATGCTTGGTAACCATAAGTGGACCTTTGAACATGATAATGACCCAAAACAAGCAATTAATGGCTAAGAAAGAAATGGAAGGATTTAAAAAAAAAAAAGGGAAAAGAATTCCTATGTAAAATACTACCAGACAATTGTAAGAAACTACAATAAGTTATTTCTGCTAAAGGGGAAATGCCAGCTACTACATGTAGGGGTTTGCTTATTTGTTTTTGTTTTTCCACAGACGACAACTGAATTCCTGTAGATGGTTTTGATTAATAAAATATTTCAGTCAAATTTTCATTGTTTATTTTTGGTTAAATGATCACCTTCACTCATCAATACGGTCTAAATAAAGCTCCAGTATTGACATGCCCACATATGTTGAAAAAGGAGAAAACTGTTCATGGGGTGTACATAATTTCTCACAGCACTGTATATATACACACATATGTCCTTCAACAACTGACGTTTCATCTCCAATAGAGTTTTTAAATTATACCAAACAGTGTTGTATTTAGGGATTGCTTTGATCTCCATTATGCCGAGGAGAGTCATACCGCATGATTTGACGTGGGGTGCCGTACCCAGTCATGCCAGACTGTGATGCTCCTCGATTGCTTCGCATCTGGAAGCCAATAAGACTACGGCCTTGACGCAGCTGCTCCTCTGAAAATTCCCTCTTGTTTCCCTTTGCTTTCCTAAAACACATAAAACATTTTTTACAGAGAGTGCAATAATGGGTTGTAAAAATATTGAGCTAATAGGATACTGTGACGAGGAGGAGGGCGTGGCCGGGCCGTGAGGGTGCACAGTCAGCACTGAATCAGCTGATCAGTGGGAGAGCGAGGTAAAGGGGAGCCGGAGGCGCCAGTTCGAGAGAGAGAGAGAGAGATGCACGTGGCCATGCTGCATGTATGTCTGTAACAGTATAAGGATGGGCAAGGAGGAGGTGGGAACCGGCTGAACAGTCAACATGAAGGTTTACTGATAAAAATGAAATTAAAACAACATAAAGCATAAATGAACAGAGACACACGTGCAGCGCGGCCGCGTGTGACACTCTCTCTTTCGAACTGGCGCCTCCGGCTCCCCTTTATCTCGCTCTCCTGCTGATCAGCTGATTCAGCGCTGGCCGTGCACCCTCACGGCTCGGCCACGCCCTCCTCCTCGTCACAGATATATAAGAGGGTGTAGCTGTATTTGATTTGATTAGTCTCGCAGCAACAGACTTTTGACTATCAAGAGTCTGGTCGACCAGTTTATTTTGGCCAAGAACCGCTACTTAAACAGGAAGAGACTGTCTAACCAACCATATACAGCCACGTCAGGGCCGTTTCTGAGCATATGGAGGCCCCCAAGACCACCACCCTGACTTTGTAGGTGCACGTGCCTGTCACAGTTAGCTACAACTCTCTCCTTGCAGTTACATTCTCCCTTCCCTCTCGGGCCACAAGGGGGCCCCTATAACTGTCTAATTGAGCCATAACAGCTGCCTGAGTCTTGCAGCTTTTAGTATATATATATATATATATATATATATATATATATATATATATATATATATATATGTAAAGCTGCTTATAGCTAGAAACGGCCCTGAGCCACGTCCACACTAATACATTTTCAGTTGAAAACGTTTTCCATTTCCTAATGATATTGTTTTCCAAAGTATGTGCTACTAGAGAGCGTTTTCCAAAGTTTACAATGTTGATGAGAGGCATTAAAGTACCGAAATCAAAGCATTTTCAATCGAAAATATATCAGTGTATACCTGGCCTTAGAGTAACACCCTCATTTGTCCAGCTCACCTATGGAACCAGTCTTTGTTTCCACGGTAATGACCGTCATCCTTTGTGAGAGCTTCACTTCCCAAAGCCATCAGTGTTCTCTGGACTGCAGCCATGTCCTTTCCTTAAATACACACCAAAATGTCTTAAAGAAACATGATTGCTGTGACACAATACAACCTGACCAAATGACCAACACATCTTTCATACCACAGCCACCATGGGGCGGGGGGAGTTGAAGTTGAAATTTAGGAGTTAGGGTTTGGGACAGCCACTTCCTAATAAAAGTACTCTCTAAATTATGATGTTGTATATATTTAACTTGTTATTATGTCAATTAATGCATTGGGTTTAAATAGATCATAACATATTCTTATGAACTATCCGATATCTAAATTCTAAATTGTTTTGTATAGTTATTTTTATTGTGGGACTGTAGTTTGAACTAGTTCGGTACAATGGCCCATATACGGTATATCAATATAAATTTTTTGGCAATTGGGAGAAAAGGAAATTATGAAGAATAACTGCATATTTCTTTTTTAGTTTTAAGATTATTTCATTTATTCATATATACTCTGAAATCTGCAGTTGTATAATGTGAGTCAATGAGTAACTGATTCGAAAATGAGGCTCTGTGTTTTCACTGGTCACAACTGTTAAATGTTTACACGATGATTTACATGTTTACTTGTCCTGTGAGCATAATACACTGTATATGAGTCAGACAGTCTTATTAATAAATTAATAATAGACCCTTTAAACATTATATGTACCAAATATGGTAGTTGTATGTGTATTATGACAGGTTTTTCTTCCTTTAATGGAGCTTTCAGACGAACACCATCTTTTAGAGGGGCAAAGCGGAATTAAAAGGCTCTGGTCATGTGACTATTTGCACCACTCGTGTAAAAATGTACACATGAAATCAAGACAGTCTGCACTTTCATTTCAACTGTGTAAAATTCATCAGCAACTCTTTTTAGACCTTAAAAATTCAAACTAAATTTCATTCACAAATGTAATGTGGGAAATGGGTTAAATGTGTTTCTATAATGTCTGTCTGTGTGTTTGTGTGTGTTACCTTCCCAAAGATCAACGGTTTGGAATATATCTCCTCTGGTGACTCCATATTCTTCAGCAGCCTGCAAGAACTGAGAAATCGTCTCCATTTGTTTAAAGACCATTTTACTTTCTATAATTTTCTTAACAGGCTCCATTCCACTGGGATAAAGACTGTTGATGAGATGACACAGAATCTGGGGTGAGGAGAGGGAAGGAAGGGAGGCATATTATTTAAAATGCATCTAGAATGCAGAGTTAGAACAAGCATCTTTATCTACATGTGCCAGAAAATATCCTCTGACAGCATATCCGAAAGCATGCAAAAATCATTGAGTCCATTCTGCCAGATTCTCAATAATGCCATTTATCCAGGTGACTTAACCAAGAACTCCATATCTCACAGCTGTATTTTAGTTTCAAAGGGGTCATTTCATGAATATTCAAATTTTTCTTGATATTTTGAAAAGAGAATTTAATGTACTATGTAGACAAACTACTATCGTTTCATTATGATCGTTTCAATATTTTCTATCGTTCTTATTTTTAACAATTAAACCAAATAAAATGATACAAAACAATTTCAATTCAACATTCAACACGTACTGTTCCATTCATCAACCATTTCTGGAAGTTTTGTTTGCCAGGTTCCGGTCGCTCCAGGTCGCCTCCACACTGGACCAGGATCCACTCCACCAGCCGAGCCTCCAGCTCAGCATCATACTTCTGCTCAATCTTCTCTTGGACTTCACGGCTGAGCCCATAGCTTGGCCCCCTGTTTGCCATGGCAGCACTTAGTCATCAACACCTACACCAGAGATGATCTGAACTGCTAGGGTATAAACACACACAGCACCATTCTGTATTCAAGACAGCCAGGGCTGTAACCACCATAGACATGAAGGGGGACACTTCACCCAAAATTCAGATTAATGGTTGATCAGTGTGTTTTTCATCCTTGATGCCAACATAATTTCATACAAACACACAACCACACATGCATATGACCTATGTAAAACAAATTAAAGAATTTGCTGAAGCATCCTACATGTTTAGCCCATATATTCTTGCAATATTCTCTTTCATTACATTTACATTCTATTACCCTGTTATTATTATTATTATTTTGCTAAAACATAAAATATAGTCATAGACTTGTGTAGCATGTATGTCCCCATAACTTACAGGATACAGAATTTTTTCACTTTTTTATCAATATTGACTCTGTTTGTTTGTTTTTGCATTACACATTAACAAACATTTCTTTTTTTTTCTTTTTTTAATAAATAAAACCTTAATTTTTATTTTTGTTTTGTTTGTTTTCATCAGAATATTAGCCAGTTTGCATGTCCCCCTTTATCACCATTCATTTTATTGGGCCATATGAATAAAAAAAAAATGAATTACAAACATTAAGAGGGTTGAAATGGTGCTTTGGATTAGTATATAAAAAAAACTACTCATAGGACTTTGAAAGGCTGCAACCATATTTAAGAGTGGGAGGGAGGGAGGGATGGATGGATGGATGGATGGATGGATGGATGGATGGATGGATGGATGGATGGATGGATGGATGGATGGATGGATGGGGGGGTGCGTAGCCTAGCAGGCTAAGCTCATGACATGTGGTGCTGATGCATTGCGGGTGACCCGAGTTCCGAGTCCTTGGTCATGAGGTCCTTTCCCGATCCTATTCCTACTCTTTGCCCTCTCATTTCCTGCCACCTCTTTACTTTCCCTATCCCAGTAAAAAGCCAAAAGTCCATAAAAAAAATTTAAAAAAAAAGGAAAAGATTGGGATGGGGGAGGTAATAGTTTAAAAATCAACCATTGAAAAAATCTAATTGGTTGACCAGTAATCTGAATGTAAGAGGGACATCATACATCTCCCCCTGTCGTGGTCCCTCTGTGCTTGTTACGGCTAGTTATGGGAGATCGGGGTTGGTTGGCACACTTTAAATTTTTTCTTGAATATCTCTGGTGGAACAAATGTCAAGATACCCCAAATACAGTAGATGCAGATGAAAGTTCTTAGGTAAAAAATAAATGCAATGTCAACAAATATTTTTTGCCTCTTATTCATTAATTATTAAAATTATGCTGTGCATTTTTTGCAAACCAGCTCCATGTTGGAGTTGGCTGTCACAGAGTTGACAGTGTTGTTTGTTATATATCGCTACTATGAGTAATGATTATCTATAATGTATTATTAATTTATGATTTGGAATTAACATAAACAATTTTTACTTATGTAAACTCTTGAAAATATAAACCATTTTACATAAACATTTCACATAACAATCAAACATAAAACATATAATCTAATTGTATAATTTGCTTGTTAGCTTGAACCTAGTAGTAGTAGTACACATTATTTTGTTATAAATGTGTGTATGTAGAGGGATTAAGTTGGTAACTGTAGGAAGGCTATAAATTGTTCTTTATTGATTTTTGTACTATTCTTTTTTATGTGCTAACTAACCCAAAAGCCAATTAACAACCCCTTTGTAAATTATGCTAATCAGCTAGCATACCTTATCATGCAGTCTTACAAATCTTCTATCAAAATATAACTGATACCACCACTCACTATTAACTCAAATTAATATATATTTCAAATCTTTCACAAAATTATTTCTAAAACATTTTTTGAAGAGGGGTTAAATTTTGTTTTGACTTAAAGAAAATGGAAAGTTGTCTTCACCCTAACAGATTTTAACATACAAATTCCCTGACAAAATTCATCAGTGAAGGTCAAGAAGGTAAACATAGAGTGGTGTTACACTTTTGTGAAAATAATGACAAAATTACCAGAAATTAAGTCTTGGCCAAGTTGCCAACCAACGTTGTAGCCTCCCCTACTTTAGGCCTAAGGTGAGAAATATATATATATATATATATATATTTAAAGTTCAACTTAAACCGTTTCAAATGAAATCATAAGAAATCCTGAAATTAGGCAGTAATGGCATCGTTTTATTTTGACCACCTGACAAAATATTGCTGCACGCTTTCCCCTCCACGGATTGGCACGCAACACTTTCCTAGTCATCATGTTATTACGTGTTATTACAATGTTAAATATACTATAATAACCTGCGTTTATATCAGGATTGTTGTTCCAACAACAAAATATTAAATATACGCATTAAACTGCGCGAAGTAGGCTACACTCGTATTCTTATATAGCACATTACGCGCTACTGTGTAACTAATTGTTAAATATAATTCATCCCAGTGAGGCATCGTGCACATACTTACTAGCGATTGATGCTGTTTGTTGTTTTTCTCGTCCGTGTAATGTCCGTCTGTTGACACCATGCAAGAGCATCCGTGTGGGGCGAGGGGGTGGGACACAGCTCAGCTCAGCATCCGTCATTTCATAGATGTACCCAAGCCAAAGCATCACGCCTCCTCACTCAGAGGACTGGACTGGGAACTGTAAATTGAAGATTGCGCTCATCATTGGCTTGACAGAATGCAATATGCGACACGAGTGACGCTGCGAGCCAGCAAAGGCGTTGAAGCCCTTTAAACGTACATGGATGAGAGCATCAGACTGCATACGTAAAAAATAGGCCATGATGAATATGCAGCATGATATAAGTTCACTGGTGAAATGACGTTTTCTGCTCTCAGGGTGTAATAGTAGGCCTATTCAGCGGAGCTAAAGAGCCCGACGTGTTTGACGACGAAAATACGGAACAAAATGTCATATGCAAAAACTTTTAATACAGGCAGATTTGGTTAAGCCTAGGTTTTTGTATCATTTAAAAGGCTGGGGAGAGAAGCAATGAGTGAGTCGGTCAATTTTTGGTGAAAAATACTGAAAAGCGGGGTCCGTGCAACTGAGGACAGGCGATTTTGTATATGAAGTCTGGCATCAGTCAACTCATAGGCCTAATCTATATTTAAAAGTAGGCCGTTGACCTCGAGGCAAACGCCAAATCTTTTCATTGTTATTTTCATGATTTCTACAAGCTATAAAATTGAAAATAAAAGCAATACGGTAGAAACAAATGTTAAAATGTATTATATGGGCCCTATATGCTTGCCCTTTTTAGGGTTAAATAATAAATACTTAGAAATAACCACTTTAGCCAAAGGTGTACCATTTCCTGTTAATTCACATTCTCATTATACCTCAAGTACAGTATGTATGTATGAATGTATGTATATATATATATATATATATATATATATATATATATATATATATATATATATATATATATATATATATATATATGTATGTATATATATATATATATATATATATATATATATATATATATATATACATACACACACACTTGCGGCCAAAAGACTGGAATTAATTTTGCTCTTATGGAAAGAAATTGGTACTTTTATTCACTAAAGTGGCATTCAGGACATTAATAATGTGAAAAATTACTATTACAATTTGAAAAAACATTCAGAACTTCTTAAACGACTTCAAAGAGTTATCATCGGAAAATCCTCCACGTGCAGCAATGACAGCTTTGCAGATACTTGGCAGTTTCTAGCTGTCAGTTTGTCCAGAAACTCAGGTGACATTTCACCCCACGCTTCCTGTAGCACTTGCCATAGATGTGGCTGTCTTGTCGGGCACTTCTCATGCACCTTACAGTCTAGCTGATCCCACAAAAACTCAATGGAGTTAAGATCCATAACATTCTTTTCCAATTATCTGTTGTCCAATGTCTGTGTTTCTTTGCCCACTCGAACCTTTTCTTTTTGTTTTTCTATTTCAAAAGTGGCTTTTTCTTTGCAATTCTTCCCATAAGGCCTGCACCCCTGAGTCTTCTCTTTACTGTTGTACATGAAACTGGTGTTGAGCGGGTAGAATTCAATGAAGCTGTCAGCTGAGGACATGTGAGGCGTCTATTTCTCAAACTAGAGACTCTGATGTACTTATCCTCTTGTTTAGTTGTACATCTGGCTTTCCACATCTCTTTCTGTCCTTGTTAGAGCCAGTTGTCCTTTGTCTTTGAAGACTGTAGTGTACACCTTTGTATGAGATCTTCAGTTCTTTGGCAATTTCAAGCATTGTATAGCCTTCATTCTTCAAAACAATGATTGACTGACAAGTATCTAGAGAAAGCTGTTTCTTTTTTTGCCATTTTTGACCTAATATTGACCTTAAGACATACCAGTCTATTGCATACTGTGGCAACTCAAAAACAAACACAATGTTAAGCTTCATTTAACGAAACAAATAGCTTTCAACTGTGTTTGATATAATGGCAAGTGATTTTCTAGTACCAAATTAGTAATTTAGCATGATTACTCAAGGATAAGGTGTTGGAGTGATGGCTGCTGGAAATGTGGCCTGTCTAGATTTGATCAAAAATGACTTTTTTCAAATAGTGATGGTGCTGGTTTTTACATCAGTAATGTCCTGACTATTCTTTGTGATCAGCTGAATGCCACTTTGGTGAATTAAAGTAACAATTTCCTTCTGAAACAGCTAAATCTGTACATTATTCCAAACTTATGGCCACCAGTGGATATATATATATATATATAAATCTGCATTGTTTATCCTTTTGATCTTTCATTCAAAAAATTCACAAAAATTCACAAAAATTGAACTTTCAATTGAAGTAGAACAATTGAAAGAGGGGAAATATCTCATTATTAAATAAATATTTTTCTCCAAAACATGTTGGTCACAATTATTGGCACCCCTAGAAATTCTTATGAGTAAAATATATCTGAAGTATATTCCCCTTCATATTTTAAATTTATTAGTGAACCTGGTTGACTAGGAACATGAAATTGTTCAGACATGACTTCCTGTTTCACAGGGGCATAAATATGAAGTAACACACAGGCCAAATTCCCTTAATCATTAATCACAGTGGGTTAGACTAAAGAATATAGTTCTGATGTGCGGCAAAAGGTTGTTGAGCTTCACTAAATGAGAAGTGGCTACAAGAAAATAGCCAAAGCATTGAAAATGCCTATTTCCATGATCAGCGCAATAATTAACAAGTTCCAATCAACTGAAGATCTTAAGAATCGGCCTGGAAAAGGACATTGTATATATTGACTCCACGCACAGTGAGGAGGATGTTCAAGTGGCCAAAGAATCTCCAAGGAACACAGCTGGAGAATTGCAGAAATAAGTAGGGTCTTGGGGTCAGAAAGTCTATAAAAATGTTTTTTTTTTTTTATTTGTTTTTTTTAAAATCAGACATCACCTACATCACCACAAGTTGTTTGGGAGGGTTTCAAGAAAAAAAAGCCTCTGCTCTCATCCAACAACAAACTCAAGCGCCTTCAGTTTGTCAGACACTACTGGAACTTCAAATGCGACCAGGTTCTATGGCCAGATGTAAAAAAAAAGAGCTTTTTGGCAGCAAACACCACCTTCTGAATTTGAAGGATCTGGAGAGATTCTGTATGGAAGAAATATAAAAGGGTGCCAATAATTATGGCATTTTGGAGAAAAATATTTATTTAATAATGTGATATTTACCCCGTTTCAATTGTTTCACTTCAATTAAAGGTTAGATTTTTGTAAATTCTTTGAATGAAAGATCAAAAGGATAAACAATGCAGATTTTTTTTCACAGCCTTCTTTGCTCATATTTACCATGGGTGCCAATATTTTTGGCCACTACTGTATATATATATATATATATATATATAATTTTATTTTTTTTAAGGCTCAACAAGGGGGCTTTTTCCCAAAAAGTTTTCATTTAGAGTTATTGAAAAAATTATCAAATAAAATCTATTATTATTATATTATATATATTATTATATCATATATAATCTTCAGTCTCAAAATATATGGTTCTATGTGTTCATTTCAGAGGGCGAATCTCACAAAACCTGAAAATGTTCTGGTCATATTTAACCCCAAATCAACAATAACAAATATTAAGTTACTGTGTATTTTGCATAAAGAAAATAAAGCTTACATCTGGGACCCCTACAATTTTTTGCAGTGTGACATTATTTTCAGAACACTCAAATACATTTTATCCCCCAGTTCTCATTAATGTAACATGTTCGGATGTTTTACTTTTACTATTCCCATTGTTTTCAATAAGAATTCTCATTACCATAAAGAATTCATATTTTTACTCCATGACAATACAAAATATGCTGTTGTACAATGATTTTCATAATTAAAATCTCAAAAATGAGGCAGTACCAAGGGAAAACTACTATGATTTATAAAAATGTTTTTAATAATATAATTATAATTATTTAAATAATATATACATTTTCATGTTGCGGTTATTAGAATATCATAATGACCCTCTTTTTTCTTATTGTGGGAAGAGAACTAGGGGCAAACATGTGCATAACTGTCAATGGCCCTTAAAATGGCATTGTTTTTCTATAGACAAAACATCATTTCTTATTTGTTTCTGTCTTTGGAGTAAAATAGGAAAAGGAACTTTTCTTGACATGTTTCAAGAGAATCTCCCCAGATATTCTCATACATACATACATAATAATTAAAAAAATTATGTTAGAAATTTTAAAATCTAGCTTTAGATATTGAACCTCATGACCACATGGATCAAGACATTTTTGCATTTCATAGCGACAAACAGGTGTTTAAGAAAGTGCTAAGTGGTGTTTATTGCTATCAGTGTTGTAGGAGAATATAAATCAAAAAGGCATTTTACCCCAAGCAAACTTTATAACCTCTTAAACCTTAAATCTATAATGGCTTATAACTCATTTTCCAAAAACACTTAGAGCATTGCTTTAAAGAATAGAGCATGCAGGTGCAATGCAGACTTGTTTATTATGTAATTGCCAATGGATTCTTTTACATATAAGTGAAAATATACATGTATGATGTACATAAAGCACTTTATACTGGTCTCTATGCTAGACAGTATTCCAGAAAACTAAATGCAATCTCTGACCGGACCATTTGCAAAAAGAAATTGGCCCTGCCCTGACCAGCGAAGCTGCCTCAGCACTCTATCGATTTAATCAATCCATCAATCAGTCTATCATGTCAATCACTGTTGGCCTGTATGTGCATCCAGCTGTGCTCTCACATTCCTCAGCATGTCCATATAAAGCCTGTTGTTCTCACTATAGAGGGAAAAAAACAAAAGACTTTGATTTATTTAGATTTATTTTAATTGCAAAGAATCACTTTTTCCATACAGGTTTCCCTCACTCCCCCCGTCTGCCATTGGCCATTGACTACATTTACGGATGATTCTGTCAAGAAACCTGTCAAGAAAATGTCCTGTTCCTACTTTCTCCAAATCAATAGAAACAAGTAAGAAATTAGATTTTGCCTATAGAAAAGGAAGCCTGTTTTTAGGGCCATTATTACATTGTACATTGTTTTCATAACAGTAATGCACATTTAAGCCTCCAGTTCTCATACCGCAATGCCAAAAAAGATTATTTGAATTATTATATGAAAATGTGAACAAGAACGCATGATATATTATTTAAACTGTAAAGTATTTATACATCATAGTAGTTCTCCCTTTACACTGCCTTTAATTTTTGGTGATTTTATTTAAGAAAATCATTGTGCAACAACATCTTTATTACTGTAATACAGTAAAAAGAGAAGAAGAAAAAGACTGTTACTGTAATGAGAATTCTCATTGAAAACAATAGGAAAAGGAAAACACCCTTACACATTATGGTAATGAGAAATGGGGGCTAAAATGTGCTTAAGTGTCCTGAAAAAATGTCACTACATGTAGGCTTTATTTTCTTTATGCAAAATGTAACTTAATATTTTAAATTTAAATTTTATTTTAAAAATTAAATATGACCAGGAAATTTTATTGACGGGTTTCATGAAAATCATGCTTACATGCACATAGTTTTCTTGATTAAGGTCCATATTCTGGTTAAGCCTTTATTCTGAAAAAGATGTATACATGCTTCTTGGGATTTTCTGTATACGTACATGTAATCAGTATACACTAATTAAACTAAGAATATTGTCATATTCTGAATAATAGAGGAAAATGTATGTGCATGTAAATGTATCCAATGTTGGTGTATTTGGCTGGTACACTAAAACAAAATGTTCTGATAGTGCCAGAGAGCCACTCTGTTTATGATTTTGGGGAGTTCAATCTATGAATAACTTGTAGATGTAGATCCACATTAAGCTGGGATAGGAGAAAACATTTTAACACTAAAACAATTACACACTTCACCTTTAAGCAAGGGCGTGGCCAGAAATGTACTTTTGGGTGGGCCTCAATAAAAAATGGATGGGCCAAGTTTTCGGGTTTTTTTTACCAAATTTTCCTTTACAACAGAGAAGCGGCACATTCAAACAGTTCTTTCACACTTTCAGAAATCAGAATTTATTAATTAAAAAAATATATATATATTTAATAAATATATATTTGAAATCAAAGAATAATCTCTAATATTCTGGGTGGGACTGGGTCTAAATTGGGTGGGTCCAGGCCCACCCTGGCCCTCCCTTGGCTACACCACTGCCTTAAAGGATACACTTTACTCACTCAGCCACAGAACGGTCAAACATCAGGTTTCCCATGTCCATGTAATATTGAGCATCTGCTCTCAGACTATTCCAGTATTCATTTGCCTGTCACATAAAGACCATGCAAATGTTAATGAGTAACAGCATTTAAAACACATGGTCACTGATCAATGCAAACAATTTCACAAATCTGAGGCTGTCAATAGATGACTCACCTGCTCTTGAATGGTGTAACCCCATTGGTTGTGTGAGTGGCTGGGGTCCCAGTAGCCAGACTGTCTCTTCAGACGTAAAAATTTCTTGGCCTGCTCCCCCTTGACAAATGGAGCAGCGAACGCACCTATGGAAAACTCAATTATTAATCTGTTGACTATTCAAGTCAAATACAATTCTCATTTGCATGCGAACAGTTCTTCATTAGTAATACAAAAGCTTAATTTCTCAGATAACACAATTTTTAAATGTAACGTATCACTCAGATAATGTGAAACTTGAACTGGCATCTTTTTATATTCACAGTTGACTGTGTAACCATTTAGAACTAATGTCTTTATCAGTGCTTGCATCCATCATATACCTTAGGATGGACTCCCATCTTACCATGATACAACAGAGTAGAATCATTTTTCAGAATATAATTTCTGTAAATAATGTATACTGTACTGTTGAATGCAAAAGTTTGGGCACCCCTGGTAAAATAATGTTTTGCTGACTGTCATATTTCTGCCAATTTTAATTTAACATATAGAAATAATCACGGAAAACAGCAATAGATACAATTGTGAAGTCACAACGCGCACTCCAGCAACCGCGTTACTGGTTTCTTTTGAGCAGCAGATTTCAATGGTGGATATATGTAGCACTGCAATTTTGTAATGTCATAATGTTTGTTTATATTAATAAAAGTTATTATAAATGGTTATTATCATATATATATATATATATATATATATATATATATATATATATATATATATATTCATTTTATAATATATATAAATATATTTATGACACTCATAATACTCATAATACTCATATTATATTAATTAGTTATTATAACTAATATATAGTGATATTTATGACACATGTGATATTTAAAGGTGAAGTGAGTAACTTTTTTTTTATGTCAAAATACTTTCTACTTTCCCAGTTTATTGTTCATTGACAACTATAAGCCATTCATGGGTTGAAGTATAAACACTTAGCCTCCCAGACACTATCAGAACATTGATGCTTATATTTTGAGTGGCCCGCTCAGCTCCACCCATACCTTTCTAGCTCAGCTTACAGCATGAGTTTGGGGGTGTGGCTACTTGAACTAACTGTTCAGCCTGGAGAATATGAACAACCATGGCAGACTGGTACAGAGGAAAATAAATTTAGCTTCATCTACAGATGTTAAATCCAAAGAACAGAGTAAAACAAGAGTGAACACTGGCGTCACATTTACAAGGTGGAGGACACACACACCACCACCACCAATGATGAGATCGCTCTGGCAAACAGGAGCGCCAATAACTAATACATGGCTGCCTCCCTGATCTCGCCTAGGGTGCCAAAATGGTCAGAAACAGTGCAGTCGTTATGCTTACTGGTTACCAGAACCATCCTACCTCATGTGCTCTATCACACGCACCGCACACCCAGCTGCCGTTCAATCGAGCGGTGTTATTGGATGACCGGATTCCTCTGCCATGCTTTCTGCCCGGTGTGTTATGTTATAGTGATCTTGTTCATTACAATGTTAAAAGTTTATCACCTTTTATTTAGTATTGCCTATTTGTTCATAGGGAATCAGAGAGTGTGAAAGGACATGATGAGTCTAAGGTGTGTTGCCAAAGGTTGTTTGAAAACATACTTTATTTTTGTAATTCAGTTTGGTGCCACTAGTAGCACAGAAATTACACACTTCACCTTTAAAGGAATATTCCGGGTTCAATACAAGTTAAGCTCAATCGACAGAAATTTGTGGCATAATCTTGATAACCAAAAAAAATAATTTTGACTTGTCCTTCCTTTTCTTTAAAAAAAAAAAGCAAAAATCTGTTACATGAGGCACTTACAATGGAAGTGAATGGGGACAATTTTTGGAGGTTTTAAAAGCAGAAATTGGAAGTTCTAATTTTATAAAAGCACATATGTTAAAACTTGTGTATTATTTGAGCTGTAAAGTTGTTTAAATCATAGTTTTAGAATTTTAGGGTTAGCGTTACGCCATTCAGCCAAGCTGGCCAAGGCACACTTAGCAATCATAAATCAGTGCACATGGCTCTTCGGAGCAGCAGCAATACTGTAATGAGGTGTGGAGTAACGAGACGAGAGTGAGCGGATCTGAAGTGCAGGCTTTTAATAAAAGGAACTCAAAAACACTAGAAACACAGGAATCAATAGAAAACTGGAAAACAATCACTACAGTGGTAAAAGGACAAAAACAAGGAAAACATGAGGGCAATATATCCACAAAGACTAAAGGGTTAACAAGACATAGCTGGAAACAATCAGTTAGGGAACTAATACAAGAAGACTGAACAATGACAAAGAACTAAACTTCAAAATAAGAATCCACACAAAGAACACAATATACATTACCAGGGCAGAACCGATGAGGCAGCAGAAGACCACTGGGGATCCAATGGACAGTCAGGAGACCAGGGTGGCCAGGCAAGGCAGCAGAAGACCCCTGGGAATCCGGTGGATTGCCAAGAGACCAGGGTGGAATAGGTGAGGCAACCGGGGACTCTGGCAGGGTCAAGGCAACCAGGGACACTGGCAGGGTCAAGGCAGCATGGGACACTGGCAGGGTCACTGGCGGAGACACAGAGGGAGGAGCAGATGGGGACTCAGAGGGTGGAGCTGCTGGGGGCTCAGAGGGCAGAGCCGCTGGGGGATCAGAAGTCAAGATGGCCAGGGACACAGAGGTCAAGGCGGCCAGGGACGCAGAGGTCAAGGCAACTGGGAACACGAAGGTCAAGGCATCTGGGGATGCAGAGGGCTCAGATGTCAAGAAAGCAGGGGAAGCAGAGGGCTCAGTGGTCAAGGCAACTCGGGATGCAGAGGTCAAGGCAGCTGGGGATGCAGAGATCAAGACACTAGGGGACTCAGAGGTCAGGGCACTAGGGGACTCAGAGGACAGGGCACTAGGGGACTCAGAGGACAGGGCAATAGGGGACTCAGAGGTCAGGGCACTAGGGGACTCAGAGGTCAAGGCACTAGGGGACTCAGAGGTCAAGGCACTAGGGGACTCAGAGGTCAAGGCACTAGGGGACTCAGTGGTCAGGGCAGCTGGGGTCTTAGTGGTCAGGGCAGCTGGGGTCTCATTGGTCAGGGCTGCTGGGGGCTCAGTGGTCAGGGCAGCTTGGGGCATAGTGGTCAGGACATCTGGGGACACAGAGGTCAAAGCACTAGGAAACTCAGAGGTCAAGGCACTAGGGGACTCAGAGGTCATGGCACTAGGGGACTCAACGGTCACGGCACTAGAGGTCACAGCACTAAGGGACACAGAGGGTGGGACCACCAGGACCATTGAAGATGGAACCACTGAGGTTGAGACCACTGGGACCACCAAAGCTGGGATCACCGAGATTGAGACCACTGGGACCACAGAGGCAGGGACCACCGAGGTAGAGACCACCAAGTTAGAGACCACTGAATCTGGAACCACTGAGGTTGAGACTACTGGGACCACCGAAGCTGGGATCAACGAGATTGAGACCACCGGGGCCACAGAGGCAGGGACCACCAAGGAAGAGAAAAAGGGAAATTCAAACGTCACAGCAATTTGCTGGTAAATATGAATGTATCATTTAAATTAACATGTTAACAAACAAACAGACAAACTAACAAACAAGAACCGACGATGACGGAAGGAAACCAGCGGGTATAAATACACAGAAGGATGATGATGGAACAGGGAACAGCTGTGGAAGATGGAGGGCAGGTGAGGATAATCAACAAAGGTGCATCCTGGGAAATAAAGTCCATGAATAAGGGGAAAACAAAGGGCAGTTCATGACAGAACAACCCCCCCCACCCAAAGGGGCAACTCATGGCGCCCAAAGATGATGGATGGGAAGGCAGCCAGGGACAAGCAGATGAGGAAGGATCCAGAGGATGATTAAGAGGCCAAGGAGAAGTTGGCAGATGACCAGGAGGCCAGGGAGGTGACCACAGGGCAGGGACTGGGTCAGGAGGCCTGGGAGGTGGCCACAGGGCCAGGACAGGGTCAGGAGGCCTGGGAGGTGGCCACAGGGCCAGGACAGGGTCAGGAGGCCTGGGAGGCAGCTACAGGGCCAGGACAGGGTCAGGAGGCCTAGGAGGCGGCCACAGGGCCAGGACAGGGTCAGGAGGCTTGGGAGGCAGCCACAGGGCCAGGAGAGGGTCAGGAGGCCTGGAAGGCAGCCACAGGGCCAGGAGAGGGTCAGGAGGCCTGGAAGGTGGCCACAAGGTTGGGACAGGGTCAGGGGGTGGAGCCACAGTTGGAAGGCGCAGAGCCGCAGGAGGAGCAGGGAGAAGAGACTCAGGAGAAGTCGTCGTAGGTGGAGCGGGTGGAGCTGTTGGAGGAGGAGTCTCAAAAGGAGTGGGCGCTGGAAGAGGAATCACAGGAGGAGCGGACGTGACCGCTGGAGGAGGAGTCTCTGGGAGAGCGGACGTGACCGCTGGAGGAGGATTCTCTGGGAGACCGGATGTGACCGCTGGAGGAGTCGTCGTGGAAGACTCTGAGGGGGGGAGTCACCGTGGTCAGGGGCGCTGGCAGCGACTGGGAAATGGCCTCCATGGCCGGGAGTGCTGGCAGTGCCTGGGAAACGGCCTCTGTGGTCATGGGCACTGGCCGTGACTGGGGAATGGCCTCCGTGGTTGTGAGCATGGGCAGTGATAGGGGAACGACCTCCGTGGTCGTGGACACAGGCAGTGATTGGGGAGTAGGAGCCCTTCTTCTCCTCTCCACTTCCAGATGGCCGTGAGCACAGCTGTGGGAGACTCGGAAGGTGGAGCCGTGGGAGGCTCGAAGGATGTCTCCAGGATCACCGAGGCTGGGGAGAAAGTGGTCTCCGCTGAAGGGAGCTCGGAGACCACTGCAGCCATAGTGCCCCCCTCCAAAAAAAACCCACCCCCCAAAAAAAAATTCCTCTAGGTCTGGAGCGGGCATGAAAGCTGGCTCTAGGATGGGCGAGGCTTGCAATGCTGGCTCTGGGATGGATGAGGCTTGCAACGCTGGCTCTGGGACGGACGAGGCTTCAAGAACTAGCTCGTTGGCCGTGGCAGGCATGGGCGTTGGCTCGTTGGCCGTGGCAGGCATAAGCGTTGGCTCGTTGGCCGTGGCAGGCGTGGGCATTGGCCCGTTGGCCGTGGCAGGCGTGGGCGGCCTGGAGGGCGAGGCCATGGAAGGCCTGGAGGAAGGAGCCGTGGAAGGCCTGGAGGAAGGAGCCATGGAAGGCTTGGAGGAAGGAGCCGTGGAAGCCACTGCAAGAGGGTTGGCCACTGGAGTAGAATGCAGAAGACCAGCCATTACAATGTTAGCAATGAATTCACCAAGGGGGAGCCGTGGAAGCCACTGCAAGAGGGTTGGCCGCTGGAGTAGAATGCAGAAGACCAGCCATTACAATGTTAGCAATGAATTCACCAAGGGGCAGACCGTCACAGTCCAAAGGGTTCATTCAATCCTAATCAGAACATGGTTTGGAGGATTCTCTCTTCCCAGTCCACTTGAAAGGCCAAGCTCCAGAACCTCACGCAGTAGTCCTCCACTGACAAAGTCCCTTGGGTGAGTTGCTCCAGTGTACTGCTGGATCCATCTTTTTGGGTCTGTTCTTCTGTAACGCTGATGGGAGAGACGAGACGGGAGAATGTGGATCCAAACGCAGACTCTTTTATTAATGTAACTCAGAAGATGAAGAAGACATAAAGATGAAAATAAAACACTTGAGGAAAAGGGAAAATCAAATGCAGTTTGCTGGTAAATATGAATGTAACACTTAAATTAACATGTTAATAAACAAACAGACAAACTAACAAACAAGAACTGATGATGAGGGAAGGAAACCAGAGGGTATAAATAAACGGAAGGATGATGATGGAACAGGAAACAGCAGCGGAAGATGGAGGGCATGTGAGGGTAATCAACAAAGGTGCATCCTGGGAAATGAAGTCCATGAATAAGGGGAAAACAAAGGGCAGTTTGTGACACTAACTATATTTTGGTCAAAGTCGTTAAATTTGTTTTATTGTCCAGACTAATCTCATGAAAATTACATAATTGCAAAATGGTATTACTCGGTTCAGTACACGTATTGCGGCAGTTCCGAGGTGAAATTTCCACTGAGTGGCACTAAATGCAAATTAAGTTTTCTCCCATACAGAGACTTTTTTTTTTATTCTCTTAAACATTTTTAAGTGCAGTGCTCTATCGAGTTTTACATTAACAAACCCTACCTCCCCACAGTAATCCTTAAACCTAACCGATAGTGTCATTCAAATCCAATGAGACATGTAAAACGGTCTGTAGGGACAGTTGGTAGGGACATATTGCAACAAGGACATTATTCAAAATGTGGATATTAAGAATGCGAGAAAGTATAGTGTCTATAGGTACAATATTTCCTAGTCTCATTTTCTATTCCTCTGCCCCACTATATTAAATATTAGCCTGTTTTTCACTAGCACTAGTTTGGTCATGAATTTTTTCCTTTTTTTTTTTTTTTTTTAAAAAACATGCTTTTCCTACCCTGATGTTCTTCTCCAATGTGCAAAATAAAACATGTATTGGCTAAATGTATGCTATACATTGTGTGCAGAAAATTTTAAATAGTTGAGAAATGCACACATCCTTGCACTGATATAGACTGACTCACCTGTATCTTTATACACTTTATGGATGAATGCATTACAATCATACCGCAAGTTAAAGGTGCACTCTTGGACTAGTCATCTTGGACTTGCAGTGACATCTAGTGGTGTGGATGCAGCATCATTCAAAATCAATAATTTTCATTGTAGAAATTCACTATTCATAATTCACTATTCATAATCAGCCATGTTTAATTAAATCCAAGAGTGAAAGCATCAAATAACAGTATGGTTACTGAGATTAAACGAGTAGTATTCAGCTGGTCATGTGATTCTAAAATGTCAGCCCCCATGAAGGCGCCCCTGCCCCATGTAGAATAAAACAGCTTTTATAAGGTTATGACTATAGCCTTCATCTCCTGTGAGTGGTCATGATTTTATACAAATGTTTCAAAATTACAATTAATTTCTTTAGACGTAAAACTTTTTCAATGGGGAAAATATTACCGAGTGCACCTTTAATTTGTATCCGGAAAAAAAAATATATATATATATATATATATATATATATATATATATTATATATATATATTGTGCAGTCCCACTGGCCACCACTAAATTCTTAATTTGGAATGACAATCAGTTGTCTGTGCAGTTATACTAGCATTATAAAATCCTGCACCTCTAATCCACCCCATTATCTGGCACAGTCATTCAAATTCAAAGGTGTCTTCTTCAAGAGGTCACCTACCAACCGTAAAAGCAGAATCTTCCATTGGGCCGCATATAAAACTCAGGACGTTTTTTTACAGTCTTGGATAGGAAGCATTTGTACACAAAAAGTAGGCTTGTTTAAAACTATATATTAAAAGGATTGGACTTAAGATACAAATGTAAATCTGTCCATGTAAACTTCAGAGAATGATTAGAAAAGCCCTTTTACAGTAAACACAAACGACTGTGACTGGTGCATCCTGAACAGCAAAAAAGTAACAGGTGCCAAGTGACAACGGCTTTTATGTGCCGCTTCAGAAGATGTCGGACTATAATTTACACATGAATATACAGAGAATTTTTAATAGTCATTAAAATTAAAATAAAAAACATATAAAGTTAAAGTATTTTCTAAGTGGTAAAATGTTGCCCGGGACATTTTCTAAAAATTGATAGGGTTGATGTCTCTATCATCCTATCCTAAATCTACGCCTATGGTGTTATGCACTGAATGTTTCATACAAAAAACAAACAAACAAAACAAAGATTAAATTGAACTCACCAGCTATGACGGCCATTAGAATTACTATATGCTTCATGCTTTTCATCTCTGTGCAAGCTGGAAAAATGTGTCCGTACTTTTTCTTGGATGTGACTTGCAACGGAAAACAATGCCCCGTTATTATACTTCACATATTACATCTGGTTATATAATACACATTACCAGGTTCAACCAATGCCTTTCAACAGCAGTAAATACAATTCAAATTATCCAATTGCTATCATTTTCTACAAAACATTTGCTTAAACTTAGGTTGTAAAGTATGGCTGTGAATTACCTGTGCTGTTGGAAATGAAGTCTGGCGAGCGCTGATCTTGAGAGGCAGAATGTGGAGCTGTGGTGTGAGGGGGAATAGGGCTCTCTTTCAAAACAGACCTGAATACACAACACTTTTGTATCCATGACCACAGAAATGAATTACTCATAGGGAAAAGCATCAAAACGTAAATGCTCTGAAAGTGTTTCAACACTAAAGCCACACTAAAAATGTATGAACGCTATTGCATTACATAAGAAATATGAAATCACTTGGCAAACAAATGATGCTTGACTTCTTTGAAGTACTTCACTTTTGTGCAATTACTTTTAATCAACTGGTGCAAAGGTGATTTTTAGTAGATGTAAGTTATTTTTGTGACATGTTTTGCTTGATAAGTCTGCTTGTGCCATCTTTCTAAAATAAATGCCACTTGTTTTTATATTTATAGTCTAGACTCTAATGCAAAGACATTCATACATTTTTAAGTGTGGTTTAAGTGTCCACATATTTTTGGGGTCACTGTATAGACCAGTTTAACACAAATATACCTATTATTTCTTATTAACAATGTTATCAATGACTAAAATTTCAGTCGTTATTCTGCTTAAATCAACCATACATTTAAAGGCAACAGACCAAAATACACATTCTGTTCTGCGCACTCACACAGTAAACAGGCTCTTTTTTGGTATTTGCCACATGCTTATATAAGCAAAGTAAACACTGTGCAGAAACCTGAAGTTCTGAACACAGCAAACTCAAAAACATGGGGAAAAAAGCAGCAGTCGCTCACCATCATCTAGCTTTTAATAATATAAAGCATATATACATGGCCTAGATTTATACATAATTGGAAAATGTGATATACATTTTTAATATTAAAATTGTTTTAGGAAATGTTTAATATGAACTAATATATATATATATATATATACTGTATATAAAGAGAGAGTTCCTAATTTGGCCTGGAAGGCCTATATGTGAGAAACAAGAGAAAACTTTTATATTGTTGGCAAAAAGGAGGGAAAGGTGACAATACTTTTAGTGATCAACCTGCAGCGATATTAGTGCTCCAAAAATCCCACACAAACACAAAGACACAATGCTGAACAGTACATGTACCAAACACACATAAACCAACAGGTTGCGGAAATAAATTTAAACTCACATATACACACACAAAACAGTATTCATCAAACAAATCAAAAAAGAAAGAAAAAAAGCTCTTGAAATACCATGACATTCTTGTTATTGTTCTGTGGCTGCAGCACTGCACTAGTGCATGATAAAAACACATGGTGTTAAAACAACATTGCCTACAAGAGCGCAGAGAAACACCAACAGGTGACTACAATAAATGGTGTTGAACGTAACTGAACCTGCTGCTCATAAACAGACCGTTCACCAAAACTGAAAATTAATTTACTCATCCTCATGTCATTCCAACACAACTTACTTTCTAGCACTGAACATAGAGTTATCTAGCAGAAAGTTCAAGCTGCTCTTTTCCATTCAATGAAAGTGAATGGTGACCACAGCTGTCCCTGGACCCCATCCACATTATATGGAGCAGCATGAACATTCTACTAAATGTCTCCTTTTGTGTTATATGAGTTTTTAACGACATGAGGGTGAGTAAATGACAGAATTTACCAGTATTGTGATCATTTGCAAATCTAACCTGAGATTTAGTTCGTATCAGTTGGAAAACAAAAAGAAAAGTGTTAAGTGTATATTTTCTATCTGCATTTTCCATCATCTGTTCACAAAGTACGGAACGCTTGCATATGAATGAAATATCCTCCATATCCTTAAATATCCTCTGTCCCATTCCGTTCTTGCATGCAATTTTGCATAGAAATAGTCACACAGTTATTCTTTCTTTCTAGTCCACAGAAAAACAAAGAAACAGTGATAAAAAGATACAAACAAACAGATACACACACTAAAATTGCCCCTTTTGGTCGGTTACTAAGCCTTTTCTAGACTATTCTTTCCTTATTTTAAATATACTTTATAAGATTGCTTGTAATATTTAGTTTGAGAAAGCAATGATAGACATAAACTGCAGTCATTACAGCGAGAAAAAAAGGAACACAATTTTAGATCGATAACTTATGAATGCTGAAAATGGGCAAAATACATTTTGTGAACCTGTAACACTGATCTATAGAATCGTGCCCCTCTAGAAGTGATTAACCAGACATGCAAAAAGAAAACCCAAGACACAGACACTGAAAAACATCAGTACTTTAGGATGACTATAGTGAAAGATTGAGTTAGGCTACTTGGAAAGTTATCAACTCTGAAATCAAAATAAGGCCCTACATGTTCAAGCATTACAAATGATCACATTCAAATGTAACAAACATTATAAAAAATAAAAACAAGGAACGGAGACGGACATGGAGTTACTGTACATGTCTAGAATGGTTTGGCAGAAGTGAGGGAGTTGTGAGTATGTGAACATGTAATGTGTGTATTTTGGGTGATGTACTGTATCTGCTACTGTAAATGAGATGCAATCTTTGTCATGGACATAAAAATAAAAGCAAAAGGCTCTGACCACAAAATTCCCATTTCAGCACTGAGCCTCTCAACTAGCTTCAAAAGGAATAGTTCACCCTTAAATGAAATTTCTGTTAACATTTATTCATGTTGTTCCAAACTTGCAGGACTTTCTTCTGTGAAAACCAAAGAACAAATGCTGCTCTTTTCCATACAATGACAGCTCATAGTGACCAGATCTGTCAAGCTCCACAAAAAAGCACAATAGTCACCCTTACAACTTGTGCAAGTCTTCTGAAGCCATTCGATAGATTTCTTGTGAGGAAGACGAAAATTAAGTTATTATTATAAGATTTTGTCTTCTGCAGTAGCTCTCAAAATGATGCCAAGAATATGCCCTCATCCCATTTTACTCCAAAATCAAAAGAAACAACTAATAAATTAGATTTTGCATTTGGACAGTGAAGCCTATAATTTAAGGACAGTTATACACATACTGTATTACACCACCGTTCACATTACCACAATGCAAAAGATGGTCATTATTATATTCTCTTTACTGCAATGTGAAATTTTTTTTTGCAGAATCACTGCACAACAACACCTTTTTTTCTGTAATACAGTTTAAAAATTACTGTTGTTACATTAATGAGAGTCATAATTGAAAACAATGAAAATGACAAGAGCAAAATGTTTGGATGCATTACGGTAATGAAAACTGGGGGTACAACATGCTTAAGTGTTCTGATACATATATATCAAATCAATACAAAAATGTGTATATACATATATACATGTGTATGTGTGTATACTGTATACAGTATATATACACACACACACATATATATATATTTGTATTGATTTGGGGTTCAATTTTATTGACAGGTTAATCAAGAATCACCCATGCTTTCAGTATATGCAAATCCTTGTGTGTTCTATGGAAGATCGAAAGTTACACAAGTTCAGAACAACATGAGGGTGGGTGACTACATGATGACAGAATTTTTATTTGTGTGTCAACTAACCCTTTCAGTAAATTTGGCTACCTGCATTTAAAACCCTACCTCCAAACAAGGTTTTCCATACACCTGTTGAACCCCCCCCCCCCAATCCCAACTGGTCCATCTTTTACATGAGTACACCCATCCTCACCCCAATGTGGTCAGTTTATCAATAAGGTCATCAATGGTGTACACCATGAGCTTAATATCATCCTTCTCTGACATGCGATGCTGCCCATGTTTGCGAAGAATAACGTCCACATCGTTGCTGAGTACCCGCTCTGCGACCTGCATGGAGACATGCCAGGGTACATCAGAGTCTTTGAGCCCGTGGATCAGACGTACCGGACAGGTAACAGGGATTGGGCTCTGGAGTACACAGTGGTTCTCTGCCTCTCTCAGAAAGTTCACACTCAGAGTGTAGAAACCCTCTTCATTGTGCTTGGTTGGGAATTTCCAAGAGCCCTGCTCCTCTACTTCCTTCTTTGTCTGATAAAAAAATAAAAAGTGGAAGAAGAAATGGAAGAGTTATTAAAGGTATAGTGGGTAATTTTTCCATGTTTTCCAATACTTTCTCCTATCTCAGCTTAATACGGAGTGAAAACTATATGCAAGTCATTCATAGGTTGATTTCACCTGAAAAGTGTGAGCACTGTGTCCCTGTGGAGCTATCAAAAACTTTACGAAATATACTTTTACTGTTCAACAGTGTTTTGGTATAAGTTGAATAAAAAACAAATGGTAAATTTACATGTGGCACCATTTATTTCTGTAGAAAAAGTTCTGATCTGATGATGTCTGGTAGGATTTAACATTGCAAAAATGTTTTGTTTTTTAATCTTTGTTTAGCTTCCAATAAAAGAAAATCTAACATTTACAGATTTATAAAACATTAAATATTACACTATTAAATATTACAATATTATTTTTTAAATATGTTTAATAAGTAGGTTAGGTTTATGCTTAAAACAATCAATAAATAATTTTCCAATTGGGTGAGAATAATACACTTATTCAAGATATAAAAAAAAAATTATCAATTCTTAATACCTTATACACTTCTCAGGACAATTGATTTTGCTTACGGTAAGTGTTTCAACGAAAATCCTTTTAAGAAATTATTTTAACGGCAGCGTTTTATTTTATAGGCACATGCGACATTTAGGCTCCAGTCAATTAGACCCGCAAGACAATTAGCTATAGATTTTTATAATGGCAGGTTTGGATTTATGAGTAAAATAAGTTCTGTGGTAAACATTACTTAAAGATAATTGGACGTTTTTTTCTACAACATAAATTACACAGTCATTCCTCAAACGTGAATTTTAAAGCCGCATTGAAGAAACATACTTCAACAACAAAAAACAGTGGCTTCAAAACATTCAAAAAGAGGTATGAAAATGTATAATTTTTGTTGTAGAATAAAATATATCAACATATCTTCAAGTAATCTTTACCACGGACCTTATTGTTCTCTTATATTCAAAACTGCTATTATAAAAACTCCTAGGAAATTTTCGAGGGAATCTATGGTGAATTAGCCTTCCATCCATTAGGGTTCGCCTACAAATTGACATCATTGGGCTGAACAGCTCCATTATCTCCTATTTTCCTAGTATCTCGTACCATTAAACACGGTACTATCACATGTCTGGATGGCAACATGTATATGGAAATTATATGCAGATAAGTTTATGCATTGTAAAAACACCCATTGGAAGCTCCATATGGGCATTTCAGGGAGGAGACGGGGTGGGGAATAATTTTTTGTGTGTATACAGAATCTTCTGCTAACTGGGATTCATACAGTGAACTTTGCACAGGTTCTGCCGTATGTACTGTTTTATAAATCTGAAAACGTTTGTAAGCACACTTTTGGGATGAAATCTGCGACCAGTTTTATACAGAATTTTAAAGATGACTTTTCTCACCTCTATTGGCAGCGTGTTGAATGATGTGACAAAGTGATCTGCAGCTGTTGAGATGCCCACTAAAGCAGCAGTCTTCTCTGGTCGTGCAAGAGCTGCTAGAAGCATCAGCCAACCACCCATGCTGGAACCCACCAGAATCTTGAACACGATGACATAAAAGAGGCCAGAACAGATTTAGTTTGGTCATGTATATTAACAAATTATGAATTTGTATTTAAGTGATTGAAGACACATATTGCAATGAATTAATCAAACCAATTAATTTATCCATTCACCTGTGGCCCCTCTACTAGTTCATCCAGTACGAAGAGCACATCCTTCTTCCAAGCACCCATGTTGTAGTTTGCCATTTCCCCTTCGGACGACCCACAGCCAGAATAATCAAACCTGAAAAAAGAAGATCATTTATCACCATCATAATACAAATGTCAAAGTGGATAATGAACACATTATGGCAATTGATTACAATGACCATCTATATGAACCAATGGCAAAACATATTAATCAAAACCAGGGGTGTAAGAAGGATCTGAAGTGTGGGCAGGACACATTATGTCTCTGAAATGGCATGGATCTATTATAAAGTGCTGATTATTAAGGATGAATATTGATACAGGTTTCCAGATTCGATTCTGATTCACAAGCTCTCAATTCGTTTCAATTCAATTCAGATTCATTTGGGTATAGTTTAGTTGTGTCCATTTTGCTTAGGTGTACATATGAACGAAATTCTCTCAGCTAATGCTGTTAATTATACAAGGGACCTTCAAACTTGGCACATTTTGAAAATATTAAAGAGATAGTTATAGAGATACCCAAAATTGTCTCATCATTTACTCGCCCTCATGCCATCCCAGATGTGTATGATTTTCTTTTTTCTGCAGAACACAAAAAAAGACTTTTGGAAGAATATCTCAGCTCTGTAGGTCCATACAATGCAAGTGAATGGTGATCAGACCTTTGTAGCTCCAAAAATCACATAAAGGATACATTGAAGTAATCCATACGACTCCAGTGTTTAAATCCATATCATCAGAAGCGATATGATAGGTGTGGGTGAGAAACAGAACAATATTTATGTCCTTTTTTACTCTAAATCTCCACTTTAACTAAGCATGAACCACATGTGACATTCAGATGTAAAAGTGAAAGTGGAGATTTAGAGTAAAAAAAAAAAAAAGACTTATTCTATTGCTTCTGAGGACATGGATTTAAACACTGCAGTTGTATGGATTACTTTAATGTTTCCTTTATGTGATTTTTTGAGCTACAAATGTCTGATCACCATTCACTTGCATTGTATGAACCTACAGAGTTGAGATATACTTCTAAAAGTCTTTTTTTGTGTTCTGCAGAAGAAAGAAAGTCAAAAACATCTTGGATGGCATGAGGTTATATACATACATACATATATATATATATATATATATATACACACTATATGGACAAAAGTATTGGGACACCTACACATTACACCTACAGGAGCTTTTATGACATCCCATTCTAAATCCACAGGCATTAATATTGAGTTGGTCCCCCCTTTGCAGCTATAACAGCTTCCACTCTTCTGGGAAGGCTTTCTACAAGATTTTGGAGTGTGTCTGTTGGAATTTTTGCCCATTCTTCCAGAAGAGCATTTGTGAGGTCAGACACTGATGTTGGACGAGAGAGCCTGGCTCGCAATCTCCGTTCGATAGGGTTGAGGTCAGGGCTCTGTGCAGGCCAGACAAGTTTTTCAACACCGAACTCATCCAACCATGCCTTTATGGACCTTGTTTTGTGCACTGGGGCACAGTCATGCTGGAACAGAAAAGGGCTTCCCCAAACTGTTTCCACAAAGTTGGAAACATAGAATTTTCCAAAATGTTAATGCCTCAACTTACCAAGACATTTTGGAAAATTCTATGCTTCCAACTTTGTGGAAACAGAAATACTCTTCTGGAAGAATGGGCAAAAATTCCAACAGACACACTCCAAAATCTTGTAGAAAGCCTTCCCAGAAGAGTGGAAGCTGTTATAGCTGCAAAGGGGGGACCAACTCGATATTAATGACTATGGATTTAGAATGGGATGTCATAAAAGCTCCTGTAGGTGTAATGTGTAGGTGTCCCAATACTTTTGTCCATATAGTGTATATATAGTTACATGTTTACTGCTTACTTGATTTACTTGCATTGTAGAGGGTTGCCACATAGACTAAAAGATCTTGGGTTTTTAACAATCAATATCGGATCATTCAAATGAAGATCGCGATTAATCCGAAAATCGATATTTTTACCCAGCTTTGATTACCTCCCAAAAATGAAGACAGAAATTTCTAATTAGAGGAACAAGTTCCCCCAGTTACAATGGTTTCACTCAGTCACAAAACATGTTATTGTCCTATCTTCTGCTAACAGAGTTTTTTCTTGTTGCTTTCGTGACCAGATAATTGCTCTAGTAAGCACTAAAATCTCTTAAATTTGCCATTTCCTACTCCATTCAAGCATGCACAAATAGTGCACAAAATGTATGGCAATTCTAATTCGATTACCTGAGGTACGAGTGGCCCAAAGACTTGCAGAACTCCTCTAAGGCTTCTGCTTTCTGACCACCCATGTTGGAGGCAAAACCAGGAAGGAAAACCACTCCAGGACTCTTCCCTGTTAGCTTCCTGTAGGCCAGCTTGGGCAGGTCTGGCCGTGTGGCATACTGGATTGTTGTCTTGTGTCGAACACCTAAAACAGAGCATAAACAATTACTGGCTTGGTGAATACTTTTTTATTGGACGGTAACAGATTTTGTGGTGATCATTTTGACAGTGCTTATGAGGCAGCACGTTATTGATATTCCTCAAACATTCTGTTCCTATTTGACTTTTCCAAAATTGTCAGCAATAGAGCGAAACAGTGGGATTCTGGGTTCTAGTAAAAATCCCATTCATTTTTTCCATAGGAGAATCAGAGGTGTGGTCCTTAGGTGGTCGCGCCCTGGGTGTTCAACGTCTTTTTCACAGCCGGTCGGGGGTACCTATGAAAGATCTGGGGTTTGGCAGAACTGATTAGGGGCTTCAGTCAATGATCTAACAATCTCTATGCTATCCATATACGTTTTTTAAATAAACTTTATATATACTTTCTAAGAAATGTAAGATTAAAGTTTGACAATCATCCCTTGACATACACTGTTATAATGTTCGTTATTCAACTGACAGCAATGTAATATTTACATCTTAAATTGTGATTGACCTTCCCTTTCTTACATCGATTTAGTCATCTATTCTGCCATTCAAAGGCAAAACGCAGTAAATATACCATTTTGGTATATTAAGTAAATTCTGACAGTGTAGTGACCGCTTTTGTCTTGCATGGCAATATAGCTTCCTTAATACTAAAAAAGGCAACAGAAGTGTTCCTAATTCTCTGAAAAGCCACCAATAAACATGTCTGTTGAATACACTAAACATCACATTATCCATTAAGAACATACACCGACGTATGTGAAAACACTGTCGAAAACAGGCATTCGCTATCAATGGTTCAGGAAAAAGGTGGTTTTTACCGCATACTTTTTCCTGGGGCATGCCAGGTAACTGAAAATGAATTTCCAAACGAAAACAGGTTAGTGAGGACGTGGTTAAACTAGGGCTGTCGATTTAATGTGTTAATTTAGTGGGATTAATAATATGAAAAATAATGCGTTAACATTTTCATTCAGTTATTCATGCCTCCAATCCGTACGTAAATTCCATAATTTACGGACTGTACCTAAAATTGGAGCAATTCAACCTTGATGTGGCAGTAGGGGGCAGTCAGCTCCAGCTGTACAGGCAACAGGACTGATCAAATTAACAGACAGGACTGATCAAATTAACAGACAGGACTGATCAAATTAACAGGCAGTACAGATGCGCTTTTGTGCTCAAAGACAGGTAGACAGGGCACAACAGAATGCAGGCATCTCAAAACGCGTTTTTCAACGTTTCAAACAACGTTTAACTTGACACAGCGCTTTAAAAGAACATCGCTTATGACTTGAGACATTGAAACGCAACTTTCATCAGACTGACGCATGAGTACATGGACCAACAAATAAAAATAGCTGCGACAGAAGTAGGCAAATAATAGTGTTATGTTCAAAGATATGGAAATAAAACAAACAATATTTGGACTTTTAAGACACTTTCTGTATTGTAGAAATGCTCGACTTGTCTGCTGCCAAAACATATGTAGCCTATATGATAGGTATTGTTGAATTATATGATTTTTTTAAATAATTATTTTAATTAGACCTATTATATACTAAATTATCTTTACTTGAAGGATTTATAAATATTGACATGCGATTAATTGTACTAAATTCGATGAATCAATCGGTTTAATCGTGTTTAACATTTAAAAAAATTAATGATTGTCTTTCACTGATTTCTTTCATTCAACCCTTTTCGCTATAAAAAGAAATAATAAAAAAGAAAGTAACTTGTTAATTGCAGTTGGTGACGCTTAGCTAGGAGACCAAGCACATGTGATTTCTCCCCAGGTTCATCCGCCATCAGAAGCTTTCCGCCTGGTTGACTAGAGATAGCAGAGTCGCAAGCTCAAAATCGCTAAATCAAAAACGCTGAATTATATGGACACATCACAGTGTTCTAGCTAAGGCCTGACCTTAACTGTAGCACTATATATATATATAAAAGAAAGAAAAAAAAAAACTCAAACAATCGAAAACTACTAGAGACAATCCAGTCTTCCTTCTGTTGCAGTACACACTAGCAAACGACTTTGATCCTAGTTTACGCTAGCCATCCTGGCCACACCTCCACATGAACGCCCCCTGGCCGCAACACATCGAAATTCTTATATAATGCTGTCTGTAAAGAACTCGGCTTACCCGTAGCAACGTGCGGGAGCATGGTGAATTTCCGGGCATTTATTTGGAGAACCATGCAGTAATGCCTTATCATTTTTGTCGCCGTTTTGTCCCGCTCTCTGCGGAGACACAAAGGTTGACAGAAGACTCTTCTCCCGATTGTGTCCTAACGGTAGACCGAGAGCTGACCGCAAATCACTGCCGCCTACTGGTGTGGAGCGTCAGTGCGCTTTTGAAGCAAAAGTCGGCCTTTTTTATTATACAAGTATGCAGATTTGCTACCGAAACGTTTGAAAAAACGAGTGCCAGTTGTAAATAAATTGGACACAAACTTAACTGTAGACTATTTAAGTTGCACATGTAGCTTTGGATCGGGGTGGGAGGTTCTTTAGTAGCATTCCTATACCTATAATAAAATAGACTACCCCACTCATTCAAACTCATCCCAAGTGGTTGTTCCTGTAACAGACGTGGATTTATAGACCTTCCTTTTAAAAAATCGTCATAAGAAATGACATCTTGTTCTTCTAACCTAATGTGTTTTTTGTCCTGTATATACCATCAGATGGCGCTACAACCCCACTGCATCAACGTTCCCCTCAAACGTGTGAGCTGGCATAGCTTGACCTATTCTCTTGACCATAGATGGCACTAAATCTCATCCCAACACATTTATTGAATGGGTGTGTTCCTCTTAATGTTGATTTGTGAGATTTATTGCATAGGAAAAGCTTTGAGGCTAATTGATCTAATTTTGTGTCATTGGAAAATTGTGATCTGTGACATTCTACTATGTTGGACATTAAAGTGTAGGAGATGTAGGTGTTAGTGTAGGTGTGTGGAGATTTGTGGACACAATGTGTTTTGATTTGTGGAGTAAAACATTTATTTATTTTTTTTAAAACTTTTTTTAAAAAGGTTATTGTTTAATATTTCCGTGCGTTAGATGTACATTTAAAAAAAAAAAAAAAAAAAAAAAATCGATTCGTTATAACATGGGCTAATTGAATGGAATCATTCAGTCTAAATATGTATAAGCCTGTATATAATTAATAGAATAAGTTTACTTGATTGCTTGATTTATTTATTATTATTATTATTATTATTATTATTATTATTTACACCAATATATATATATATATATATATATATATATATATATATATATATATATATATATATATATATATATATATATTGGTGTAAATAATAATAATAATAATAATAATAATAATAATAATAATATATATATATATATATATATATATATATATATATATATATATTTGGTGTAAATAATAATAATAATAATAATAATAATATATATATATATATATATATTATTATTATTATTATTATTATTATTATTATTTTTAAATAATATCAGATTCATTTTATACATTCTGTAAAAATCAGATGTTTTTATTTATTTTTTTTGTGCTATTACAACTAAATTATCAGATGTTTTTATTTATTTGCCATGATAATATGTTGGATGATGCACTATCTTCATGCTAAACGTATATCTAAATATGTTACATTCTAAAAGTAAAAGCACATATTCTCAAGGGGGCATCTTCCCACATGATCGAAATAAAATTCTGAGGATGCTTGGCTTGTACGATTTTGATTGATATCAAACTGCCTGTCTGTTATCAAAAGCTCTTGAGCTCATGAGCTTTATTAATTATGTTTGCAGCTTCCATGTGCGCCATCCTTCAGAAGTGTTTGTGAGTTAATTTGTTTAACTAAATAACAGAATCCGCTTGAAACCGAAATGACGCAGCGTCAAACCGAGGACGCGACACCCCTCCTCTTCCCTTTTGCGCACGCCCCCTCATTTCCAGAATGATTCCTTGTTATGACATCCCGGTAAAAGACAGCCACAGAGGTCTCTCACCTCGACGCTAAATTCAATGTAATGAATGCAGACCCCGGCGCTCTCGTCGCTGAAAAGAGGCCAACAATTTAGCAATTTCTGCTGCTTGTGACAGGGCTCATGACTAATTCCCATATTTAAATGTGAACAGGCAAAGCTGGCCCATTTGACGGCAGCCAAGCGCATTTTATCAGGTCAGAAAGACATCAATGGCACTAAGGGTAGGAGGTGGCTGAAACTGTTTAACTGTGCAAAATTCAATCAAAAAGAGAATTTAGAAGGCTGTGAAAGTTTGGAAAGCGCCGCTGAAAACATACAGGCGGTATGTGTTTTTGTGTGTCTTGTCTCTTTATATCAGTTTACAAGAGTTGAAAGCGCAGTTCTGAGTCAGCCCTGTTCATTATTTCTCGACCTCTTGACATTGCAGGTGCAGAATGGAATAGTAGCCTCTCTTCCTCGCATTGTCTCAGTATGGAGTGATTCAGTTCTGCATGAACAACATCAAACCGCGTGATACTGCGTAAAAAGCTCACTGGAAACCGTTGAATTAATTTTAAAATGCTGCGGGCTTTGTGAAGTCTGTCACACTCTTCTATCTTTGATTGTTTATGACAGCCGTGTATTGTGGTGGAAATGTCTGAAATATCTGGAAATACACTTTTTTTTTTATTAGAGTTTTTATTTTTATTAAATAGGCTTCCTGTTTCTGTATGCGCAAACTTGAGTAAAAGCGTGACCAAATGTCTAGACTGCCAGTGGACAAGGCTGCTCTTATACAAGCCCATGATCGATGACTAGGCTGTCGTTTACATTTTCTGACTGGATCCAACGCCAACATCAAGGTAGATTCGTCTGACTTCAGTCCAGTCCCTTAAAACTTAACCTACCAACACAAGCACTGACCGGTTATGCCTAATTGGTGTATTCCAAACCTTATACCAAATCGATCTCATTAAACAGTGCAGAAGCAATGGTCATTTTCTAAGGAAAAAAAAAAAAAAAAAAAAAAAAATTATGACTGTTAAGCTGTTATTAAACGCCGTTGCGATATCTTCTCAGAAATGTGCGAATAAATAGGCAAAAATGGCATGTTCTGAAATCAAACAGGTTTTTATTTGTGCACGGAAAAAAAAGAAAGAAAAAAAGAAGGTTATGCACAAACTGCCAGCTTTTTTTAAGACTGAAAAAGGTCTCACATTAACATAGGCTATAACAAAGATTAACACATTTTTACACCAATAGTAGATCAATAACTACTTAATGACTCATTACAATTTTGAGATCTCATGACATGAACTCTTTATGGGATTTTGAGAGCCCTGAACATGTACAAAAACATATCGAGTCTCTGCGATACGTGGATTAATCGGTACATTTAAATATTCACGTTAATATCGTGTTTTTTGTAGAAATATCGCACAACCTTTAACACCAACAGTAGCTAAATAGTACTTTGGGTGTTTTATTAGTGAAAATATCAAGATTTAACATCGTTTAAAGTTTGTAGTCTCGCTGCGAGCCACGCGATTCCCAAAAAGCCCTCATTGAGAGGCCACGTGTCCGTTTCCAAAGCCTCTCCAACTTAACCACGTCCATTGTACGTCTAACCCCGATCGGCAGCGTCCCTCCACATAAAGGGATTTGCAATTTCAAGATATTCTAGCTTAAATGTTTTTGACAGTTCCCTCGCTTTTGCACGGCCTGCTTATTTTAACTGTGCCAAATGGGTCACCTTGGGTAGCTGTCTGCGCGCAAAGGGCTTTTGCGCGCATTCAGTCCGAATTTTTTCCAACTTTCCTTGACAGGGAAACCAGCTGCTGGTCGTGAAAAGACGGCTTATTAATTGTCCTTTGTCATGCAGAATTGCTTGATTTCTAAAGAAACATACAAAGGCTCTTTTTCAGGATTCAAGTATTTTGTTTCGTGCGCATTTTCAACTCATCGAATCAGCTGCAGCGCCTCACCGTCTACCAGACTCAGGTACTGACGGACTGTCTCTTTTGTCCGCTTTTAATGCTCTTGTAAATCGGGCAGACTGATTTGTTACAAGCTGCTCTTTTAATCTGATAGATAAGAGACAAGTCTAAGAAAAGCCGTAAATGAAAAATTAGTTGGAAGAAAGACAAGGGCGAGTCTGCTAGATGGGGGTCTGTTGACTCAACCGACCCTCGAGCGTCAGGCAAGCCCTCTCAGCAGCCCCTGTCAGGGTCACGTCAACAATTCGCTTTTCTTCCTCTAAAAAGACACTGTAGCCCTTTTTTGCTTCAATGAATTGATCGGCGCAAAATTAAGAATAAATACATTGAGAATTTTGAGGAGCACCAGGCTTAAAACACCCGCAGGGCGCATACCCCCGGGCTATTGAATGGATAAAGGGCGCTTTGCAGAGGACGCACGGTGCAAAATGAGACTGGATGATGTAATTAACAAAATGGTCTAATCCTATATCTTAACAAATGCAAATATTCGAGTTTTGTTAAAATGTTTAAGTGAACCATTAAAGGAGAGTTTGCTTGAGCAGCCCAGTATCCCATAGTGACTGGAATAATTTAGTAAATGTGTCGATCTCACCAGAGCCTTTGTTGATACCGATGAATGATGATGAATTGCGAGAAAAGGAAATAAGATTAAACCCCAATTTTCAATTATTTCAATTAAGATTTAAAGCGTAATGATGATGATGTAGAGAGCGTCAAAACCAGTTTTCCAGTCTTGCTAAACTGGTTAAGCTGAGGTCCAATTCTAGTGCGCATTAAACAAGAAGAAAAAGAAAAAGAAAATGGAAAGGCTGAAGTGCCCTTTCAAGTTGAACGTGTCTTTTTTTCTTTTTCTTTTTTCTTAAATTATTAAAGATGTTAGTTTTCGATGAGATGTCTACTCTAATGGTCATTGATTTTGGGGAACAACATGTTGTGGGTTATAATTTTTGTACTGAGTTATAAATTAAATGATGATTCATACATTCATACATTTGTCTTCATGCCTTTTCATTTATGCAAGTATGCAGCACATAGTCGTTGTCGTTATGTCAGCGATCTCAAACGCAACAGGCAAGACACTATAATCACCATCATCACCATGTGTGCGCCTCGACCCCTTTAAATAAATTTAAATGCAAACATCGATTAATCTGTCTCGTTGACTTGCATATTTATTCATTTGCGTATTATTGTCTGTGTATTAATACACTACTTGGATTTATTAACCCGCTCTCACGAGACTGTTAAGAACCGTGCGCTAAAGGGCTCAGTGTTTAACGGAGAGGCCCCGCGCCTGGGGGACACCAGGCGCTTTCAGCTGCGTCCCCTGGGAATGCCATGGGGAACTCGATGAATACGCGTCTCTTTGGACTTCTTGACGGAAATCAATCCCGATGCACTTGAGTTGTAAATAGAGGAGCATGAAGATGCTGTGATAAGCGTAAATACCCCCAATCTTTTACGACGACTGGGTCAGAGTAGATTGGGTATTTTAGAATATTTTTGATTAGTTGCTATGTTCTTTATCTTAACGGCCACAGGCGGTCATAGACTCTTCCAGCCTGATTAACACATTTAAAGACATTCGAAATGTTTATTGAAGGTGGTTGGCGTGCGCTCAACACGCGCGTCTCGTCCTGATAAGCTTTAAATTACGCCTTGCGGTTTGTTTCCCTTGGTGAAGACTATTTGAACCTATGCTAAGTTACATCTAACATACATTTATTTGAATGTGTAAAAATGTTATAAACAGTTTTTTTAGTGGATACGTGTAGGCTATTTTCCTCAAAACGGCTAAATGTACAGTAAGTAATGTAACCTTCTCGCTTGTTCCTAAAATCTCACATATTCGCTATGTCATGTTTAAGAATAGGGCGGCATATGTATATTTTTGGTATAAGGCCACTTTTACATTTTTTATTTATTTTTTATTGTGCAACTTTTGTATTTATTCCAGTGTTCAAATATCCTCTTAGCCCCATTTCGGAACACTTGCTTTTCCAGATGTTGGATTTTTAATTATTATTATTATTATTATTATTATTATTATTATTATTATTATTATTACTATTATTTTCATTCAGATTTTAAGATATTGTATGAAGGTGAAGAATCTTAATTGCTGGTTATTTCTCTAAACTTGGTAGGCAGAATTTTTCCAAAAAAGTATAAGAATTGCGCATGTCAAGGTAACATAGAGGCTATCCAAACTTAGGGCTCAGTATTGAAAGAAAAGAAAGAAAGAAAGAAAGAAAGAAATTTATTGTTTTGTTTAATTCTAACATTCGAAACGTAATAATACTGTACAGCTTCACTATTGGTGTGAGTTGTAGTGGCTGACTTATAGCCTACTTCTTGTGAAATCAACTGACATGAGACAACATTTTGTCACTAAGAAATATTCTTTATTTTCAGCATTAAGGTTTTTAAATAAATAAATATTCTCATTACAATAAAAGTGCAATAAGAAATTCTGTCATTGAAGTGACGTTTAGTTAGTTCGCCTTCCTGGTTACATCCCATATTTCCATTCCGTTCCAAAACTGTGCTTAAGCTATCCTGTACTCTACATCCCAAAAAAATAAAAATAAAAAATAAAAAATAAAAAATAAAAAATAAAAAATAAAATAAAAAACCGAACAGTTGGTTTACAGATACCATAACTTTTGGTGACAGGAAAGGTATTTGGATGTGGAACTATGGGCTTAACAAGTCGTTTTCAGAAAAAAAAAAAAGAAAAAAAAAAATACAAACATAGAACATATATACAAATGTACAACATTAAAGGGATACGCAGACCCCGAACATATATAAAGGTTTTCTTATTTCTCGCTATTTACAGGTGACGGCGCACGCAGGTGCCGTCGCTTTTTGGCTGCATTCAAGATTCCACAGGTGTGGCGTACAGAGTCTGCTGAGGTGATAATGAATAAGAGTTCATGGGCTAACGGACAGATCTGCGTCCTCTTTTTCTGATGTCGGGGGTGACATGGGCAGATCATCCTCTTCCTCAGAACACCGGACGGAGGATAAGGACGACGAGCACTTGCAGTTGTGCAATCCCGTCCTATGGGAGCTGCTTTTGCCTTCTTTTTTATGCTTTACGCGGCGGTTCTGGAACCAAATCTTGACTTGCTTCTCGGACAGGTTGAGGTAAGTTGCGATCTCTATGCGCCGAAGTCTTGACAGGTACATGTTGGAAGTGAACTCCCTCTCCAACTCCAGGAGTTGCGTACTGGTGAACGCGGTGCGCATGCGCTTGCTGCTCTGCAGTTGGTTGCTGTTATTCTCTGTTGAAAAGAAACATAGCTATTAATATGGGTGAAATTGAAATAAAGTAGACTTTACTGTCTTTTATTATGATTCTTCAATGTTAGACGTTTGACAAGAGATACTCACCTATGGAAATGCAGTGGAACTGTCGCGGATCTGGAACTGGATACGTGGCTTGGTATAACCCCGCGCCGCTGTTGAGGTTTACACCGCTAGAAGTGGTGTGCTGCCTGGACAGCGCGGAGTGACAGTACTGGGAGCCGAAGGCAGGAAAGGAAGCCTTGATGAGCGGTAGCGCTGAAGGCGACGGATGCAGCTGTGACGCCGTGACGCACAGCGGGCAAAAGCACAACAAGCCCGCTTTGCGAGAGTGGCAGGAGCCTGCGGAAAGGCCGTGGAGAGGATGAGATGGATGCACGGCGTAAGGAAATAAAGGCGGGCTGTTCTCGCTTCCTTTCTCGCTGTTCTCCCTCAATATCAAGGAATCCACAAGAAATGATCTTGGCATCTTGATAGCGCTGTGTTTCTTCAATTAGTGTTTGAGAGCTGTTAAAAGTTTCTCTGGGTCAGTCTCGTTCCAGTATCTGTAGCCAAGGCTTGACGGTAGAATGATGCTGAGGGGAAATTGTTCCTGCTTAAATAGTTGGAGAGCCAGTTCGTCCATGTGACGGTTACGCTACTAGCGACTGAGAGCTCTCAATAGGGTTTTGTGCCTTTTCTCTCGGCATTCACTCTGCACGCTTCCCTATTATTTCACTTGTTAACTAAATGAACTGCATAATGTAGTCTTTTCTTGTCAGCCCCACCCACACTGCAAGAGGCGGTACTGCCCCTTCTCCCTTTTAAAATGTCCCCTCTTTTTATAATATTACTCTCTTAAGAAAATGGTTCTAAATAGTACCAAATAAGGGTTCTTCGGCTTGATAACAATAGCAGAACCCTTTTTGGTGCTAAATAGAACCCTTTTTAAAGGTTCTATAAAGAACCTTCATTTGAAAGTGCTTCAGAACCTCAATAGTGCAATAAAGAACCTTTTTGATGCTCTATATTTCTGCTCCTATATAGCCTCAATTATGGTTTTATATAAAATATCAACACAAACAAACAAATACATAAATAAAAGTAAGGCATGTGTCAATTAAGTACTTTTATTTTCTTTTCAAATGGAAAAATTGTGGAAAACATAATGCTTTTACAGCAATTGTAGGCTGAATACATTAATAAATGATTGTGATTAAATAATTCCAAATGCAAAAATTACACGTTAATAAAATATTATATATACATTATATATTTACATTAATAAATACATCAACAAATACATAACGTGAAAGAGTCAATAAATGCATATGCAAATGAATTAGCAGACCCACATTGCTCCACACATTAAAGCTGAGACAGAAACGTGAACATTCTTTTATCTTCTATAGAAAAAGCCTTTTTATTCCATACTGACAACAAATCATTCAAGGAAGAGCAAAGTCCCATGGAAACACAAAATAGATACAATGAAGGCTAAATTTCACTAAAATATCTACACAATCCACTGTGATGTCTTCACCATCCATCACTGTGTATTTTTGTGTAACTGAGTGGCAGCCCCTCTCTGCAGGTAATGAGGTTGTGGGGTCCAACAGCATCTGTCTGAGTAAAAATACACAGTTAGGTTCAGAGTCAGTCTTTCAGTATATTTGGACAATATATGTGAGCCCTTCACAATGTGAAAAAGAAAAAGTGAAATAAAGTGTGATAGGGTTTTATTTAGTTTATTTATTTTGTGACTATGCAAAATGTTTATGCATAAACCCAAGTAAATAACTGAAACGATGTTCAGCGGCGTCAATGGCTGTAGCGAAAGTTGTACGAATTCATATGAGTGCAGTCGTATGATATCATACGAATTAGCCAACTTTAGAAAAGTCCTATGATTTCGCCATGAGAGTGTGTAGGAAGTATCCTCAGCCAACACAGCAAGAAGACATAGTGTAGATGCATTTTAACTGTAAACCTATGACACAAAGTAATTACATTGTATTAATTAATTACAGTGTATAAATGAATGGCAAAAATAGATATGAAAAAAGAAAGAGCGATAAAAAGGACTACTTAAAACTCATATATCTGATAGCTTTAAGGCAGGCATAGCCTGTGCTGTTTTCAGAGCAGACAATCATACCACCGGTGGGATGGATACCTGAAATCACAATAAAAATCCAAAATGACCTCCTTTTTTCAGAACATAATGTCAGTATTTTAAACAAAATGACAGCTCACCTCTTGAATTGGTCTCATTTGCATGTTCTGGTAGAGATCTATAAAATAAAAAAAGACAACCTTATGGCTAGAAAATCACCAGTTACAGAAAGTTTTACTTTGTAAAGGTTACAAATTAAAGCGCTTATTATGGACTTGCTCAGTATTTTGCAAAAACGTACCCATGTGCTGTGCTGCTTTTATCAAGCAGTGACAAAACCGTCTGTTGTCTGATAACAGGCATAGTTTCATTCGTTCTGTGATTATTAATTAGAGGTTATAAGCACTAAAGCTGGTCCATCTTGGCTCTATCTTCATGAATTCTCATCAGGATTATATATATTTAACTGGATGCAGGTTTTATTTGGACTATGTGGCTACATTTCTAAATCTAAAGGTTAAGAAGCTCTGAGTAAAATCATTTATAATTACTGAATTGCGTAGAGGATAATGTTGCAACGAGAAAAATAATTTTGCGCAATTAGTCATGATAATGATTATATATATATATATATATATATATTATATATATATATATAAAGATATTAAGTTTACCTGTAGAGAGTGTTGTCAGTCTGTGAAATTGGTCGGTTGAGCTGCCAGGACTCCAGTGCTGCGATGAACCAATTCATCTGGTTGACTTTGAAAGAATTTATTGACAGTTATATTCAAAAACCAAAATGGCGGGAATAAAGAACCCCTAATGCCCAACGCAAAGAACCATTTCAGTACAAAAGGTTCTTCAGGAAGATATGGTTCTAAATAGAACTATTAAGGTCAGTAAAGAACCTTTGAAGAACCATCTTTTTGGAGTGTAGTACTATTAAGGTCAGTAAAGCACCCTTGAAGAACCATCTTTTTTTTGGAGTGTAGGCCTATCTTTAGTGTCGCTTTAAACTTTATTTTCTTTCTCACACGATCATGGGCACTGTTGCTCTTTTAATTCATTTCATTCAATGAGGTTTGTCAATTGTTCTGCCTGAGCCCTAAAGTAGGCTATTTACGGTCATATGAAGACTCATTAGGCATTCCTGCACATGACTGATGTCACACGGCTCTTCGCGGGGGTTCATTCCACCTGCAACTCTGCTCAATTAGGCGAACTATTTAAGAGACTAGTTCCCGAGAGAGTGATTCATGGGTTTCTTAAAATGGGAATGCAATATATCGGATGTTGAAAATTGTTCTTAAAATGTTATGCTTGACTTGGGACACTTTCCCTTCACAAAATAGCCCATCGATCTTCTGGTAGCCTATTATCATTTAGGACAAAAATGATCTTTGCTTTCCCTTCAGGTCTATGTCCGCTTTCGTTGTTTTCCCTACGATCCAGTGAACCACCGGCTTTAGATGAAGCTATAGCTAAGGACAAACATTCTCCGAGTATTTTAAACCGTAGTTTTACTTTGCGAATTTTTAAAATATGGGTTATAAGGGTCTGTATCTATTGAACGCATCATTTCCAGTCTCTGAAAAAGACACACGTCAAAACCTCAAAGCGATGAGGTTAAAAAACAGTGATTAATTCCTGCGCCCGGGGCCCCGCAGTGTCCGGGAAGGAATATATAAAAATAACCAGGTTTTCACTCTCCCAGCCCTTATTGAATGTCATTGTGGAGAGTTTTCAATGCCAGAGAGAAAGGCTCGAATTAAAGTGTGTGACAGCAGCGGACAAAGTGGCACAAAGCCGACTCTGTCAGTGAGGGTCCGAGCCCACATTAAGTGAAAGCCCCTGCCCGCCGCGCCCTGATTGAATTAAGTAATAGGAAAACATTTTCTTTCTTTGCTAAACAAGACGTTCAAAGGGAAATTGGCTAATAATGTGTGAGTAAACAGCGAAATTTAGGTTTAACGTTTTATTTTGAATACACTTTAAAGTTCGAAATCTCTGGATGTTCAACGGTGGCGCTATATAGGTAGCATACACATTAAATATAATGACATTAACATAGCACATACTATCAATAAAAATGGCCAGAGGAGCTTCACTTTAAAACAATATTTCAGTAGGACGACATTCACATCCTATGACGATAATGAGATGTTGTTCACGTAGTAGGCTGACAGCTGTTGAAGGTGCTGTAAACGTTTGACAAGCAATAAAATGTCCTTATTCCATGGAAAATATAAATAAAATAGGTGCAATTAAATATAATACCTGTCTGTGTGACAGCGCTAGTCTCTGTAAACAGTGGAAAAAATGGCCGCGGTTTTGCGGTTGCCTACACGTTTAAGAACGCTATTTTGATATAGTTGCTTTTTGATACGTGACGTTGTAGAGCTGTTTAAATTGCTTACAGCACCTTTAACACTTGTGCGACCTTCGGGACATTTTTGTCTTTTTCATTTTTGTTTTTTCGATCATTTTGGCTGTGTTAGTGCCAACGGCATATATTTTGCCAAAGGTGTGTATTTTTTGGGGAATTTTGATATTTCAACCTCAGTTCCTATAATACATTTATAATACACTGTGTACACAAAATAGTTACACTCAGGACCTTAAGGACAAAAATGTCCCCATTGAAACCCATTAAAACTGCAATATTTGATCCCAGTGTCAGAGCTCTGGCTTCAAAATTTAATTTTTAATATTTTCCACCAGATGGCGCCATTTTCCCTCATGTTTAGCCTATGGAGCAAATACATGCTTTTTTCCTATTTTTTGTTTGCTGTATTATAGAGCACTGCAGGCCAATTGAATAAATGATGCAGCTAAAATTGTGTGGGTGTGTTGGTATGGATGTCAGAGTTTGTTTTATATGTGTGTATTGAGAAATGTGTGTGTGTGTGTGTATGTGTGTGTGTGTGTAAAAACAACAGTGGCATTATGAAAACAAACTGGCATTTAAAGGGTTAAAATCCTGAAAACGAATGAATATTTGGTAGTTATGATCAGGACTGATGTTGGTTAAAAAATCTAAGTCAGCGAAAGTGTAAAATAATATTAATATATCATATTTTTATGTCAGTTTTTTGACGCGGACATTTTTGTCCTCTCAGGTACTAAGTGTGAGTTTTTATTTATTGATTGATTTTTTATCTGACACTGCACAAAAAATAATGTCGTTGCTAATCATTGACATATCCCAGACTGTGATAATCCCCCCTAAAATATTTCCCCTTAGCATTTAGTATATGGAAAATAATTCATTTGTGTGTGTGTGTGTGTGTGTGTGTGTGTGTGTGTGTGTGTGTGTGTGTGTGTGTTTTTTCTCCTCGTAAAAAAACAACAGTGGCATTATATAAACAAACTGGCATTTAAAGGGTTAAAAATCCTGAAAATGAATGAATATTTGGTAGTAATGATCAGGACTGATGTTGGTTAAAAAATGAACTCATTGAAAGTGGAAAGTAATATTAATATATAATATTATTATGGCAGTTTTTTGATGCGGACATTTTTGTCGTCTAAGGACCTCTGAGTAACATTTTAAATTGACGCACAAGGGTATCATAATCGTGAGCCAACGTCTTTTGTGTGTTCCATTAGTGTATAGGCCACTGTTAACAACATTTGATTTGACTCGTTACACCGACAGTAAACTTACATTTATGCTTGTCGCATGTTTTATTTTTGAAACAATAAAATGCTAAAAGTTTGGACGAAAGATTTACTTGTCGTAGGCTACTTGCAGTACATTGAAAGCTTTGGTATTCGCTAAATGCAGACGGTGGATAGATTATGCTGCAATCAAAACACGCGACCGTGCGACTGCGAGTACCACTGATGGCCCTTGACAACTGCTACAATTATTCCTGCCCTTTTAATGTAGGCCTACATGCTCGGAACCGGACCGACTCGCCTAATAGCTCTTGAGTTCAGAACGGAGCCTTGAGCTGGTAATGGACTGCAGGTTTTACCCATTTGTTTTATTTTCTGCAAAATGACAAGGGACTCTCGTCCATCCCTCCCTAGCTCCCACCACACCACACTCAAATGGAATCACCACTCGACTCACATAAAGGGTATAATTTGGTCGCAACTTTGCAGCGTCGTAATAGTAGGTCTTTGCCAGACAAATTAGGAGCAATTAAGCCCTTCAACAAGCGACAGGTACAGAGCCACACGAGCCTGTTATCCGATAGGCAGTGAGAGAAGGATTGTGAGAATTAAGCCTTTCATTCTCCTCAACGCTGCATGTCAGGCGCTCGCCATTAACTAATAGGAGAGTGCTACCCGTGCCCCACCAGACCTTGTTTTATTCCAAGACCAAAATGGCTTGATGATGTTATTATAATGTAACGCGGACTTAATATCAAGACATTTAGCCTTTTTTGGGGCAACATCAATTACAGCCATTAGAGTCTCCTTGGGGATTAGTTATATAAACCCACCCAGAATATAATTGTATTGCTCAGAGGTTGTTACTTGAGTTCTTTCATAGCTCAAGAGGCTTAATGGTGCTCTCGGTTATGTTTCAGCTACCTATGTTTCAGTTGTTTCTTCTAAATTTCCGTAGGAAATACATATGAGACAATAATTGACGTACATAAAGTGAATAGATACAAATGAATGTGCATAACAGATCAGATCATTTGGTTTGGGAAGAATTGGATGAGAAACATGTGAGTTATTGAAATCTCTGACTTTTTATTACATTGTTTTTTTTTTTTTTTTAAGCAAATCTAAGCACAGTTTATGACATTGTCATAACATGACATCTCTTCTAAATCTCAAAACGAGACAGAAGTGAGATTAGGGATTACTAGCACTTCAGCAAACTTTATCATATTGCTATCTAAGAGAAACAACAGGTAGGCCTATATAGACAGATCTCATTCCTGGTTTTTCTTTTTTACGGGCACGCAGCGTATGGCATTGGATTTTAATCTAGAGAAGTTAGTACCCGACATTGCTACAATTTTACTTCAGTATTAAATAAATCAGAATAAGTAATTGTGGTTGCCACAGTAAAGCACCTGATCTCTTTATCAGCGAGTGAGAGCTTCTGCTCAGGGAAGCTCATCCTCATTTGTACTCTCAACTGGAGACCGACAAATAACTTTGACCTCCGCGGAGGAGATGGAGACTGCCCTCCAGAGGGATTAGTCTCAAGCGCAGGGAACACTGCATTGCCTGGGCAAAATGTAGAATTTGGCAAATCTGTATAGTAGAATACGTGACGCTCATTTCTTTTTATTATCATCATCATTATTATTATTATTATTATTATTATTATTTTGTCAAGATAAATTCAATGATTCAAAAATACATAACAAATGCAGTTCACACAAAACAATTACCTAAATCCACCTCTTCTATGTTAAACCTGTTTTCAATTACTAAGTTCAGTAATTTAGATATTTTTGTCTGGTCTTTAAGTAAAAATGTTCATGCTGTGTTATGGTCTGGAGATAGTAAAAAAATAAAATTATATATATGTATATATATATATAATATATAATTAAATTAAATGGCATTCATAGTGCAAAATAATAATCATTAATTATATATTTTTAACAAAATTAAGCAGTAAAAAAAATATTATTTTAAAATGTGATTAATATTTAAAAAACTATTTTCCACCAAATCAAAGTCATGTGGTGTAATTAAAATAGTTAGCCATTTTTTTTGTCATGTGAACCCCCCCCCACCACAAAAAAAAAAAAAAAAAAAAAAGAGGACCCATTTAAACCCTCAAGACTGTGAAGTTAAATGATTAGTCATATGATCATTATTACATTTTAAAATTTTGTAATTTTTTTTGAAAAGGCACATTTTGTGTAACCCTAAGGAAATTTGACTCAAAAATTCATTAATATTTGTGAAAAACTTTGTACCTTGAAAAATATGTTTGAAAACCTTTTTGAAATTAACAATTAATTTTCTTACAATCATTTGTATTCATGGTGCAAGGAAATAATTTTAAAGCCTTTTATTTGATTACACTACATGATATGTTTAAATGCTATCAATGTTTTTCAAAACTCTGTGAAACCAACATGAGCAAAAATATTTCTATGAACTTGAAACGTGTTTTGAACTAGATTTTTTTAAAGCTTTCTCATTTTTATCACCTCGGACAACCTTATTTGTCAATTACCCATATATTAAATATGGATACAGAATAAACATAAGAGTATCGATAAGTTATATTTATCAAAATTAGAAATTGTTACATGGAATTGGTTGATCTAGTTTGTCAACTGTCCAAAAGAGTAAACCTATAGTTTATTATTAAAATGATAGCTAACCAACATTTGAAATAAAAAGATTATTATTTATTAATATTTTTTTAAACATTTATGTTTAATTAATTCAAACTCAGCAAAAAAAGAAACATCCCTTTTTTAATGTATTTTAAAATACAATTTCACTGTATTTTATAGATAATTTTGTAAAAATCTAAATAACTTTACAGATCTTTATTGTAAAGGGTTTAAACAATGTTTTCCATGCTTGTTCAATGAACCATAAACAATTAATGAACATGCACCTGTGGAACAGTCGTTAAGACACTAACAGCTTACAGACTGTAGGCAATTAAGGTCACAGTTATAAAAATCAGGACACTAAAGAGAACTTTCTACTGACTCTGAAAAACACCAAAATAAAGATGCCCAGAGTCCCTGCTCATCTGTGTGAACGTGCCTTAGGCATGCTGCATTGAGGCATGAGGACTGCAGATGTGGCCAGGGCAATAAATTGCAATATCCGTACTGTGAGACGCCTAAGACAGTGCTACAGGGAGACAGCAAGAACAGCTGATCATCCTCGCAGTGGCAGACCATGTGTAACAACACCTGCACAGGGTCGGTTCATCCAAATATCACACCTGCGGGACAGGTACAGGATGGCAACAACAACTGCCCGAGTTACACCAGGAATGCACAATCCCTCCATCAGTGCTCAGACTGTCCGCAATAGGCTGAGAGAGGCTGAACTGAGGGCTTGTAGGCCTGTTGTAAGGCAGGTCCTTACCAGACATCACTGGCAACAATGTCACCTATGGGCACAAACCCACCTTCACTGGACCAGACAGGACTGGCAAAAAGTGCTCTTCACTGACGAGTCGCAGTTTTGTCTCACCAGGGGTGATGGTCGGACTCGTGTTTATTGTCGAAGGAATGAGCATTACACCGAGGCCTGTACTCTGGAGCGGGATAGATTTGGAGGTGGAGGGTCCGTCATGGTCTGGGGCGGTGTGTCACAGCATCATTGGACTGAGCTTGTTGTCATTGCAGTCAATCTCACACTGTACGTTACAGGGAAGACATCCTCCTCCCTCATGTGGTACCCTTCCTGCAGGCTCATCCTGACATGACCCTCCAGCATGACAATGCCACCAGCAATACTGCTCATTCTGTGTGTGATTTCCTGCAAGAAATCGCAGTGTTCTGCCATGGCCAGCGAAGAGCCCGGATCTCAATCCTATTGAGCACGTCTGGGACCTGTTGGATTGGAGGGTGTGTGCTAGGGCCATTCCCCCCAGAAATGTCCGGGAACTTGCAAGTGCCTTGGTGAAAGTGTGGGGTAACATCTCACAGCAAGAACTGGCAAATCTGGTGCAGTCCATGAGGAGGAGATGCACTGCAGTACTTAATGCAGCTGGTGGCCACACCAGATACTGACTGTTACTTTTGATTTTGACCCCCCCTTTGTTCAGGGACACATTATTCCATTTCTGTTAGTTACATGTCTGTGAAACTTGTTCAGTTTATGTCTTAGTTGTTGAATCTTTTTATGTTCATACAAATATTTACACATGTTATGTATGTTATGTAGTTTGCTGAAAATAAAAGCAGTTGAAGTGAGAGGACTTTTTTTTTTTTTTTTTTGCTGAGTTTATATGCAAATGATATTAATAATATATATGTATAATAAATATATTTTGCACAATGCCATAAAAATGATAAAAGTACATGATTGGGAAGCCAGCAAAAAAAACCCCAAAAAAATCCAAAAAAAACAAAAAAAAAACTACTCTGAGCACAAAAGTTTGACAGACTCTGTCCCCCAAGTTTTTTTTAAAGCATTTCATTATGTACATGTACATAATCAAATGGAAATTATTTCAAGGGATAGCTATCCCAAATATAGATTGGTCTGTAGCTGTAATGTTAAATCTTTAATGCTGCAAACTTAAAATAGTATAAAACGAAAAATAAACAGAGCTTTGATAATCTCTGTCCTCATGAATTTTTACCTTCTCTATTACAAAGGTTCAAAATATAAATAATAAAGCCCATGTAGCTACTCAAGTCATGCCTGGGGCTATTTTGGGATGTTGTTTTGTTCTGCAGGGCTGCAGCTGCCGGATTCACCCGGCTCCTTCTTCTCAATTGTGAGTAATAAAATAAAATTAAGTGAGCATTAAGTGAATTGGGTTTGGGGGTCAATAGCTTCCGTATGGTGTGAATTATTCATTGTCAGAGTCTGTATTGGTGAGAGACAGGTTGAAATGTGTGCTGGTCTTGTTGCCCCCACTTGTCTGCAAGGAGGGATCTGTCGTGAGCTAACAGTGAAACAGGATTTAGGGTCCCTCTGGGATTTGCCTGAGCTGGATGGGGCGCTGTGGCCCCCCCCTCCCCCCGATCTACCCCTAGGGCTACATGACACAGACTGCAGGGATGGATGCTGAAAAGGTCTTAGTATCTTTCATACGCTGCTCAGCCACCAGCCCTTGTTGCAGTTCTTTATACCCAACTGGGACTAGTGAAACATTTATTGTTAAATGTGTGTGTGTATGTGAGTGAGATTGAGTGAGTGAGTGAGTGAGTGAAAGTGAGTGAGAGTGAATGATTGTGTTTGTGTGTGTGTGTATGTGTGTGTATGTGTGTATTCGCGCTAAGGAGTCACATAACCAGACATCACGGTCAGATGTTTAGAAAGCAGGCAGACATGTAAAATCATAAAACACCGGTTTGAAAGAATCGGGCAGTGAATCAAACAATTTTACAAATATTTCTTGTTTTTTCTCTGGTATATTTTAGGTAAGTGATCATTATTTTAGCTATTGGTGATCATTTAAAACATGTGTCTTTAATTTTTAGCTTTTTACATCAGAAAGGTAAATTGGTGTTGATGGCATGCACTAAAAATGTATAGCTATCCAGTATCATCTTGATAATGTCATGGCAACAAATGTTCTCAGGAAGGCAAAAGGTTATAATTAACTATGAGTGAGCCTGATGGATGTATCTATTAATATTGCATGTGAGTAACAAGAGAGAGAGAGTAATACAATATTTTATGTAACACCAAATTGCTAATTAAATTGCAGAGATAATAGGCTACATGATCAACCTGTGGATCTTGTGGACCATCCATTAAATTTAATTCTCATTTGTGAGAGGTGTGATAACTCATACTATACATAAGTAATTTACCAAAAGATAAAATAACTTAATTACATGTATCAACGTTCATTACACAGATGAGGATTTCCCTTGACAGAATGTCCCACAATAATAATAATAATAATAATAATAATAATAATAATAATAATAAAAAATAAAAAATAAAAAATAAAAATTACTGTTCACACAATCCTTGCTCCAATTCTGCCTATGATTTCTGAAAACCCTTTTGGAATATTCCTATTGAAATCACAGTATTCAGGTCAAACCAAAGTCCCAGTACAGAAATCTGATACATGGCAATGTATGTAAAACACATATATGAATTTTTTTTTCATATATGGTTTTCACTGATATTAAAAGTCAGATACTTATATATACATATATGGAAAATATAGTATATTTCAAAATACTACAAAAATGGCTGTATGTAACATTTTCCAAAATACTAGTTGAATTTGAAATATATATATATATATATATATATATATATATATATATATATATATATATATATATATATATAATACTGTAAATTAACTATGTCAACTGTGTGTGTGTGTGTGGGGGGGGGGGGTGGGGGGGGGGGGGGGGGGGGGTAGGTGGTTTACCAGGATAGTTTTTATTATATGCTATAAATGTGGTTTATGAGGACATTTCTAGTGTCCCCATAATTCAAATCGCTTAAAAAACATACTAAATGAAAATGTAAAAATGCAGAAAGTTTATTTTGTGAGGGTTAGGTTTAGGGGTAGGGTTAGGGTTAGGGGATATAATCTATAGTTTGTACAGTATAAAAATCATTATGTCTATGGAGAGTCCTCATAAGGATAGCCGCACCAACGTGTGTGTGTGTGTGTATGTTTGTGGGCAGGTTAAAGTGGTTTACGAGGCCTTTTTTTTTAGGTTACAAACTGGTAATTACAAGGGTATTATGCTATAAATGTGGTTTATGAGGACATTTCTAGTGTCCCCATAATTTAAATCACTTAAAAGACATACTAAACAATGTTTTATTGAAAAATAAAAATAATTATGTCTATGGAGAGTCCTCATAATGATAGCTGCACCAACATGTGTGTGTGTGTGTGTGTGTGTGTTTGAGAGATTTTGGCAAAAGCAGGACCAATATATTGTGATGCAAATGAGAGTTGAAATACACTGTAAATAATGTTATGTCTCGTAGAATCTATATTAAATGGTTTGTTCAAATCATAAATTTTATTTAAAATGACTGAATCTTTATACAGTATATGATCAATGTAATGATCGTATATTGTTGACCTTTGTTGATGTTAGTTTACGTCAACAAAGGTCATGTTTAATGGTCAGATCAGGCAGAAATAGCTCTTAAAATTAATAACTGCAAGTTTTCACTTAAATGCTTTCACTATAAATAAGTCAAGCTTCTTTCATTCAAGAATGTGCATTGCACACATGATGCTGACAAGAAATGTGCAGACAGGGGACCCTATGCTTGTTGTGGTAACTAGAGCAATGTTGGCATGTAAGTAATATCAAATGAACCAGAGAGTCCCCATTACTTTGTAAACTACTGACTGACTGAAAAAGTCTAGGATTCTTAATATCTCATTGTGAATCTGAATTGCCTTTTGATGTGAATCCATTGGTTATGGTACAGCAACGATTGAGAAGTCATCTTTTTTTCCCCCGTTTTGCGTTAAAACGTCTGACATAGATTCAAAAGGGGTTTGTCTTTATCCATGGAAGTTAGTTTCCAATTCAGTGGACATTTAGTCTTAAAAAAATGGTGGGTCAAACCAATGAATTTAATGAACTCTTCAACACAAAGAAAGTGTTTTGCCATTTGAACTCCCATAAAGGCGGATAGGCAGGTCAGCAAAGTTCTTTCAAGAGGTTTGTACACAAATGTGACAATGTTTTGAATGCAGACCTCTTGAGTGTCCCCATTGACAAGATTGTTCAAAGTGTTGAGAACGGCAGTGATGGTCCTGTCATCCAAGGTTTCGCCATTGTTCTCCCGATTTGAGCCAGTTCCTTTTTCACTGCCCAAAACAGTCCCGGACAACAAAAGTCAAGGAATGCAAACCACATTTTCCACCTCTCAGAGCGACTGGCCAAACAAAACCAGTCTGTGAAGATCTTCAGATGGTTGTAGCATACAGAAAGCTGTGTTTGCCTTCCTTTTATTCCCCCTCCTCATTTATTTATCCCCTTAATTGTTCCTTCACTGTAATGAGCATCCTCCTCACATTTATTCTTTGTTCTTTTGGCAAGATAGAACATTAGATTAACATTTTTAATCAAATTAATTACATGACATGCCAATTAATTAATTCAATTAAAAGCATATATCAATATTTGCTGAGAAAGACAAATAAAGGTAATTCTATATAAACAATACATAATAATTCAAATAATTACAAATATAATGTATAGGGCCTGCACGAAACAATAATGCAGATATTCAGATTGGAATATATTGCATTATTTTTGGAAGGCATTGATTAGGCAATACAAAAAGTGTCTTAAGAAGTCAGTATTGTTTGTTTTATTCCCATATCATTAAGCAACCCTACAGTCGACAGCAGTTCATCAATCTGTCCTGTTTTCACAGGACATTTTCTTGCTTTCAGACAGACTTTTTTGGAGTATCTCACTGGTTTTCAGCATCATAAACAGCACATTTTTGGATGCTTAAGGGTAGTTGAAACTTTAAAATCGCTGAATGAAATGATTCATTCTGTTGTTCTTTGTCCAGCTGTCCAGAGTGCTTCCTTTTTGTCCGGCTCTCTTTCTGTGGCTGAGCTGCTTGTGAGGTTTGTTGAGGCGCGCCGGCTACCCTCTGCTGACGCGGCTCATTCAAATAAGCTTTCATTGCTCTAAGACAATGAAGACAGGCTTGCAATGCGTTTGGGAAAAACTGGAGGATTTGGAAAATCATACGGAATTGTTGGAATTCCTGAGCATGAGGAAGGACGAGATATGGAAAATACATACTTGTATTATGGAATTTACATACAGGTCAGGGAGCATGATTAATTGTGTTATTTTTTATATAATTAATCACACTAAATTAATGCATTATATTCAGAGTCCTAGTTAAAACACTCTCCCAAATTCCAGCTTAAAGGAATTGTTAACCCAAAACTGAAAAATCTATGTCTTAATTTACTTACCCTCATGCTGTTCCAAACCTGCGTGATGAAAAACACAGGAGTTTTTTTTTTTTTTTTTACTGAATATTCGATCCGTCTTTTAAATACTATGGTAGTCAAGTCAAGACATTTTTATTTGTATAGCGCTTTTCACAACACACGTAGTTTCAAAGCAGCTTTACAGAAAATCATGCATTAACAGAAAATGAAACTGTAATATCTATAAAGTCTTAGAGTAATCATTGTGTAGTTTGATTAAATATGAATGTAAATTGTGTATAAAAATAATTAATTTAATAATTAAATCATAATTGTATTTAAAACCCCAGTGAGCAAGCCGAAAGTGACTGTGGCAAGGAACACAGAACTCCATAAGATGTTTTTTAATGGAGAAAAATAACCTTGGGAGAAACCAGGCTCACTGTGGGGGCCAGTTCCCCTCTGGCTAAACAGCATGAATATAATGCCAATATTAGTTTTTTATGTGCATGCAAGTCATGGTTTAAAATGAGTAAACTAAGTAAGTGTTGAGGGCCAGTGTTTAAACAAAGATTTTGTATGAACTGTAAGATTAATGACTAATATCTTTGAAGTCCATCCTGGATTAACTGCAGAAGTTCACATAGATGCATTGTCCTTTGTTAGTTGGCAGATGAAGGCTTTTACTGGCAATTAACTGATAGTCTATGTATTCCATTTTAAGAGTGTAGTCCATCATTAGACCAAGGTGATGCAGGCAGAGATCAGTGAGGTGCATCGCAGTTCAACTGGCAGGTCATTTCAATGAGGTCTCTCCTAAGTCCAAGGTTCAGGCAGTGGCATATGAAGTATCCCATGTCTAATGGCTGGAGTTGGCATCAGTTCATCTCCTGAAGTCCATCGTAATAGACTGAAGTGATGACTGGCTGGCACCGGCTGCATTTAGACATCATCACTCAGAGACACTTAGCAGTGGAGTTTGACACCAAGCAGGAATGGAGGTGGATCTGGCCGGCTCTGGATATGAACCTCGAGGTTGAGACAGGGAAACAAATAGAATAATATAAGCGTAGATGCCATTCCATTTTTTGCAGGGTTATAGATCATGATAAATGTTTCTGGTTCCAGCAGACCTAACTAAAGCAGCATAATTGTGAGTTGATGGATAAATTAGGTGTATAGAGACTTGCTGTAAAGATGAAAAATGACCCAAAAGTATCATGAAGGTAGTTCATACGGTTAGGGTTAAGGTTAGGGATTATAATTTATGTAATTATTCAGTGAAAATCTTTAAGGCCATGTTCATGAGTGCTGTGATAGAAGCTTGTTCACAGTGGCTGAACTTGTGTTGTCTATGTAAATGCATTGTTTATATAAATGTAAATGTGTCACCATATTGAATTTGGGCGCTGTTTACAGGAGTTGATGAATTATTTAATTTGAATTTTATAGTGTATAACAACTTAAATTTCAGTCAAATCATCATACGAAGTGATCGTTAGGCTTCAGAAGACCAGTGCATCAAGTCACATTGACTGCTTTTACTGTGATCCTTTATTTGATGAGTTTTTGTCATTTATGGAGCTTCACAGCCCAGAGATACCATTCACTTTCATCATATGGTGGAAAAATGTGTGAAGATAAAAAAAAAAAAAAAAAAAGTCCTTTTATGTTTCACAGAATAAATACAGTTTTGTTCTACAGGTCTGGAGCAACACTATTTCTTCAAATTTTGAGTTTTTCTCACCAAAACCTTATGCCATCAGAAAAAGGATATGATTTATGACTCATGGACCAATTTTATGATACTTTTGGGTAAATTTTAAGCTTTAAAGTCCTTATCAGCTGCTATTGTATTAAAAAGATGGACTAGATTGTTCGTTAAAACATATTATTTTGTGTTTCGCATAAGAAATAAAGTCATAAAGATTTGGAATGACATGGGGGTGAATAAATTATTACCAATTTCTCATTTTCAACTATTCCTTGCAAAGAAAACTGTAAGAAGCCATTAAACTGATCCCCCTGAAAAGTTTATTTTGTTTGAGCATCCCGATCAGCCCAACACAGCAACGTTGGCTAAACCAATGGCATTAATTTTGGGTGGGACTATCAGTTTGGCTGACCAATAGTAGATGGGGGGAGTGTTAGAGAAAACTTGTTTGTCATTTTTGCAGTTGTGTTTGGTGCTGCAGAAATTACACACATGTTCTCAGACTAAACTCCCCTTAATGCCAGATCTTTCATTTTCATGTTCAGAATTTTTTTTGACAAATTTCAGCATACTAATTTTTGAACATTATTACATTATATAAGCAGGAATAATACAAGGGCTAATTTTAAAAATCAAATGGCATTTATACACAGGAGCTACCTCTAACAGAGATGTAGATAATTACAGAGGCCTAAAATGAATAAAATATATTTGTTTCTTTGAGTTTGATTGAATTTCTTTAACATTTAGTCTGCTATATTTAAAGTCATACATTTAAGACAAGTTGTGAATAAAAGACTAATTAATAAGTACTAAACAAACACGAGAACTGAGCATTTAGTTGGACTATCCAGGTGTTGTATATATTAGAGACTATGTTGAGATGCAGACATTGGGTTGAAAGCTGCGCTCTCATAAATGAGAATCTAAAAAGCCCCATTTGCATGTGCAAAAAAAGCCCCCTGATTAATTTTCATAACCCAATATCCCCTTTTCTTTCCAAATCTCCATGGAGTGTTTTGTGTTTTAGAGCAGCCTTTTGTTTAAGTTCTCCTTTGATTTTTTTTTCTCTTTGGTTTCTTTCATTCCTGCATCTGACTTTCCCCCCTTTACTAATGACCAGGGCGACCACTCTCTATTTCACTCTTTTTCTCTCTCTGTCTCACACACACACACACACACACACACACACACACACACACACACACACACGAGAGAGAGAGAGAGAGAGAGAGAGAGAGAGAGAGAGAGGAGGCACACATGCACTCTCTCTCTTTCTGATTTGGCTCTTTTTTGTGCATGTGTGTGTGTGTTTGAGTTATGACATCAGGAAGTGCTGCAGAGAAGGTCTGTGCTTGGGGTATAAAATTTGTTGGGTGTGTTTTTGTGTGGCTGTAGTGTGAACGGGTCAGTGGGCAGAAGCATAGACTCCCTACTTTTCTGCAGATGCGCTTTATTGAGGGGTCGACACGCGGCGGGACGTAGTCCTGGGGAGGGGCCGCCAACAACCCCTCCTCCTCTCTATCACCCTGGAAACCTGCATTCAGTGGACTGGAGCGGGCCAGGGGTGCTATGACATAGACCCGGATCCAGATGAAACCAAACGGACCTCTGTGTGGCAAATAATACCCCATTTGTACCCAGTTTGTCTGACATAACAAGAGCCGCCGGCATTGCCATGACAGCCCATCATGAGACCGACAGACATTATAAATGAGCATTGAATCCCTTGGCTGCTGTTCTCATGCACAGACCACACCAGAGAAACAACACACATACAAAACAGTCCAATTTATGAATAAAACTTGTACTTCCATGATGCTGGAGAAGAGAATCTCAAAAACATCACAACAAATTACAAACAATCAAAACTTTATAAATAAATAAATATAAATATATATATATATATATATATATATATATATATATATATATATATATATATATATATATATATATTGTATATTACTTTTAAAGGGATAGTTCACCTAAAAATTAAAATTCCTCTCATTATTTACTCACCCTCATGATATCTCAGCTGAACACATTTGAAGAAAAACAGAAAAAAATCTCTGTTCAGCAGGTCCTTAAAACGCAAGTGTATGGTGATTCAACTGTTGAAGCTCCAAAAAGAACAGACAGTCAGCATAAACGTCATCTATATGACTCCAGCCGTTAAATTAATGTCTTCTAAAGAAACACGATCACTTTTGGTGTGAAGAAGATCAATATTTATGTACTTTTTAACTATAAACCATAATTTCTGGTAAGCTTCACAAGCTTCACATGGTCTCTTGAGTGACGTATTCGCATTGGCATCTTACAGACGTAATCTCACAATCTTCTCACGATTGAGGCATCCAGGATAAGCACACAAATGCACCACTGTGAGTAAACAAACATATACAAATAGAGATCTAAACCAAAACCAGCAAAGCTTCTGTACAGTGTTCCTCCTACTCAGTTGTATACAGCGCTGCTCTTCCGGCTGTGACGCATGTGCGTCAGTTCTCACATGTCAATGCAATTATGACACACATGCATACCGCTACTGACCGGAAGCAATAATTTAGAGTTAAAAAGTACTTAAATACTGATCTTTTTCGCACCAAAAGTGATAATGTCACTTTAGAAGACATTATTTTAATTGCTGGAGTCATATGGATGATGTTTATGCTGACTGTCTGTTCTTTTTGGAGCTTCAAAGGTCTGATCACCATCCACTTGCATTTTAAGGACCTACCTGAGCAAAGATATATTTCTAATTTTCTGCAAATGTGTTCTGGTGAAGAAAGAAAGTCATACTGGGATATCATGGGATATCATGAAGGTATGTAAATGATGAGAGAATTTTCATTTTTGGGTGAACTAACCCTTTAAATGCAGAAAGTGTTATTTAAACACCTGGTTTTGTACACATAACACATTCCCAAAAAGTATATGGACATTTAAGCAACATTTAAAAATTTATGAATTTCATTGCATTACATTAAATATCAAATAATATGGCATTTGCAAACAAATAGTGCTAAAGACCTTTTCTCTGAACTAACTTCACTTAGTGATGTTTTAACCAACTGGTGTCAGAGTCACGTGACGCCATGCGAAGAGCGGACATGTGAACGACGAGCTCTGCGCACTTTGCTAGTTTTTAATACCTTTTATGTCATAAACCGATGAGATTCGATACACCCTGTATTCTTAACTGTGTTATGAAGACAATATGTCAAAGAATTCAAAATTCTCGGGCTCTGGAGATATTAAAAGACACTTACGTGCTCAAGCTGATACCCCAGACAGGGCCGCAGACCAGGGACTCAGTTTGGACAGTGCGGCGGGAGAAATTCAGCGGCAACTGTCCAGCATGTCTGTAATGCTGGCGAAAGTTGTCCCAGACTTGGAGGATCTTGCTGTAATATGTCAATCGATCACTTCCATAGAGTCGAAATTCACCAATTCTGTTGGTTACAAGATTGTCGGACGTCGAGAAACTGATCGATTATCTGGAGTCTGGAGAGGGAATTAGCTGTAATCTGCTAGCGACCAAGACAGACTTGCAGCGCGTTTGGGAAAAACTGGATTTGGAAAATCGTAATTGACGAAACAACGTCCAAATTGTTGGAATTCCTGAGCATGAGGAAGGACGAGATATGATAAAATTCCTAGACGAGCTCTTTCTGAGTCTGCTCAACATAACAGGCCATAAGCTGGAAATCGAGCGAGCTCACAGAGTCCCGGTTCGGAGATCCGCGGAGGGAGAAGGGCCCCAATCAATTCTGGCCAAATTTCTGAGACAATCCGATAAAGATCTCGTGTTACACGAGGAGCAAATGAAAGCTTTCTTGGAAGAACCACAGCATTTTCTTATTCCCAGACTTTGCGAATTCGACAAGAGAGAAATGTGAACGTTTCAGGGAATGCAAGAAACACTTTCATCAATGGAAGGTCGCTTTTGCACTGATGTTCCCGACCAAACTGAGAATAGATACTAAGGATGGCCGCAAAATATTTATATGCCCACAGCAAGCATTGTCTTTCATAAAGACTTTGGAGTGAGTAAGCCATTTGGTGATTTTCATGTTGCTGTTTAGTGGACTTGTCTCACTGAACATACACTTGACTGTCCAAGGAAGTTGGGCGCCTTCTTTTTTTCTTTTTGTGCTGGGTCCGCCTAGCGGCTGGAGTTTGTTTTGTGTAATATCAATTCTTTGGGACCGCTTGTGGATAAATCTGCACGTTTTTGGTGCTTATGCCTCCTGTGGCCTGGAGTTTGTTTTGTGTAATATCTCTTGCAGGACATTCAGGGTTGGGAGGGTTACTTTTGAAATGTATTCCGCTACAGATTACAGAATACATGCTGTAAAATGTCATTTGTAACGTATTCCGTTAGATTACTCAAGGTCAGTAACATATTCTAAATACTTTGGATTACTTCTTCAGCACTAGTAGATTTTTTCACTTGTTTTGACTATAAAAATTCTGCCAGTACAGTAAGACAAAATACACATATTAAAAATACATTCTCTGAAAAACGTAAATATTTAATGCAGTGTTGTTTCTAAAACAAGATAAATCTAATTGATCTTGTTTTAAGGATTTTTTAGATATTTTTACAGGAAAACAATACAGAAATTATTATCAAGAATAAGATTTTTGCCTTAATATCAAAGGTCTTACTAGAAAAAAAGAAATTATGATCCAATGTGAATTTTCTTGATAAAAAAAATATGATCATGGCTGGTAACGTGCATGTAAAATGGCTAGAAATAGCATTTTAGCTTAGCGTAAAACTGACAATTTACACAAGGTTTATTTTTATTTCTTCTGCTCCAAACTTACTTCAAAGATTACTTCTCTGTCTGCTCATATGAATGTAACACTTCATAAGAAACACTTCATATTCAAATGCACTTTGGATTGCATCATTTATATGTATAAATGTTTTCCATCTGAAGGACTAAATGTTAAATGAAACAAATGACAATAAAATGCAAAGTAATCTCTTCAGTAATCAAAATACTTTTTGAATGTAACTGTATTCTAATTACCAATGATTTAAATTGTAACTGTAGTGGAATACAGTTACTTATATTTTGTATTTTAAATATGTAATCCCGTTATATGTATTCCGTTACTTCCCAACTCTGAGGACATTGTAGTGATTGTGTCTTTTGTTGCACTCATGTATCAGCCGAATGGGCCGGCTTATTGAACATTCGTTTGACTGCCCGAAGAACTGATTTTTTTATTTTTTTATATTTATTTATTTATTTGTGCTGGTTCCGCTAGCAGCTGGAGCTTGTTCTGTGAAGAAACACACCTTTGGGACAGTTATGTGGATGAATCTACATGTTTTTTGAGTTTATTCTGCTTATTGGCTGGAGTTTGTTTTATAGACTATTTTTGCTGTGTAATTCTGTTTCACAAATTTTGTATAGAAAAACCGGACTTGAGCAATCCGATGGCAAAGTTGTCGCGGGGACTCTCGTAGGCGTACATGGATTGTACATGCACCCTCAGTTTAGAGGGATGGAAGCCGGTTGGTGCTGTCATGCACGGGGTTAATGCGCACGTTTTTCTTGTTTGGTTCGGGGGTAAGTTTGGGGTTTGATTGTTACACTAATGTTGATTGTGGTCTTTATAATATTGTTTTTAACACACAATCTATTTTTTCTAATATATCAAATGTCAAATGTTAATGAGTGGATTATCTCTCTCCACGTGGAATGTGAATGGGTTGGGGCACCCCATAAAAAGAAGGAAGGTTATTTCTTTTCTTAAATGTAAGAAATATGATATAGTGTTTCTTCAAGAAACATATCTTTTCCTGCAGAAAGCTGAAAAATTTGGGAAGATATGGTGCGGGCTCGAGTAAGAGCAGGGGAGTCATTAAATTGATAAGTAAACATCTACAATTCAAATGTCTCAAACAGATTAAAGATAAATTAGGAAGAGTCATTATTGTTTTAGCAGAAATTCAGGGGCAAAGTTTGATTTTGGCTAATATTATGCACCTAACGCAGATGATCAGGGCTTTTTTATAGATCTTGAAGATGTTGCATGTCACTGGCACCCCTCATCATATAATATTGGGAGGAGACTTTAATCTTTTGATGGACTCAGTCCTTGATCATAGTGAAGCAAAAATGTGTAAGCCCCCTAGAGCAACATTGATGCTTCACAGGTTTGTAAAAATCTTGGCCTTACAGAGATTTGGAGACTTTTGAACCCATCTGGTAGGAACTATACATTTTTTTCATCAGTCCATAAGATTTATTCTAGAATAGATTTTTTTTTTATATCTAAGTCCCTCATTTCATCTGTTGTTGATTGTTCAATTGGAAACATCTTAGTCTCAGATCATGCCCTGGTGAGTTTAGAGGTGTCGCCACATACGGAGAAAAAAAAAATCATATAGTTGGTGCTTTAATGTATCCCTTTTGCAAAATCCTGAATTTCAACAAATGTTAAAGGCTGAAATTAATGTTTATATGGAGACCAACTGGTCCTCAGAATCCTCTGTGGGCGTAGCTTGGGAGGCACTTAATGCTGTTCTTAGGTGTCGGATCATACAGTATGCATCATTCACCAAAAAATCAAAAGCACAAGAACTCGTGGAGATGGAAGGGAATATTAAAAGTGCTGAGGCAGAGCTGAAGTGCCGAATGTCATCTGATGGCCTCAGAGAATTGACCCAATTGAAATACAGATATAATACTATTTTGATGCGGAAGGTGGAGTTTTGGCTATTCAGGGCAAGACAGTCATACTTTGAGTCATTGGACAAAGCAGGGAAGCTTTTGGCTAGATACATAAAGCAGAGAGAGTCTTTTTCTACCATTACCTCAGTGAAATCTGTTGGTGGGGACATATTTACCTCAGCCATTGATATTAATAATGCTTTTAAAGAATTTTATCTTGATCTCTATAGTTCCACGTCTTCGTCTACTGATGAAGACTTTAGAAACTTTGTGGAACCATTAGAACTCCCTAAACTGACGAGTGAGCAAAAAAATTCTCTTGATTCTGAGATAACCTTGGAAGAGCTTGATGAGGAAATTAAGGCCTTGGCTACAGGCAAGGCTCCGGGGCCAGATGGCTTTGACGCAGAATTTTTTAGATCTTATGCTACAGAATTGGCTCCACTTTTGCTAGAAGTTTATACGGAATCAATAAAGAATGGAAAGCATCCTCCAACCATGACACAAGCCCGGATCAGTCTGATTCTTAAAAAGGACAAAGATCTAAGCGAGTGTAAGAGTTACCATCCAATTTCCCTGATCCAGCTAGATGTAAAAATATTGTCAAAAATTCTGGCTAACCGATTAAGTTATGACATCTCTTATACATATAGATCAGGTGGGGTTTATTTGGGGCCGCAGCTCTTCTAATAACATAAGGCATTTCATCAATATTATGTGGTCAGTGGCGAATGATCAGACTCCGGTCGCTGTCATCACACTTGACGAAAAGGTATTTGATATGGTAGAATGAGATTATCTTTTTAAGATTTTGGAAATATATGGGTTTGGGAAATTTTTATTGGAATGATTAAATTACTTTATAGAAACCCGGTAGCAGCGGTACAAACAAATGGATTAATTTCAGATTATTTCACTCTGGACAGGGGCACCCGGCAGGGTTGCCCTCTTTCCCCTTTATTGTTCTGTCTGGCCCTGGAACCATTAGCAGCCGCGATAAGAAAGGAGGATGATTTTACAGGGGTGGTGGCGGGAGGTATGGCGCATAAGCTTTTGCTTTACGCAGATTATATTTTATTATTTGTCTCCGACCCTACTAGATCTATGCCTTGCCTCCACAGAATTATTAATTCCTTTTCTAAGTTCTCAGGATACAGAGTTAATTGGTGTAAATCCGAAGCTTTGGCTCTAACAGCATACTGCTCAGTAACGGCATTAAGTATTTGGACATTTTATTCCCAGAAAATTTGTCTGATTTAGTTAGAGTTAATTTTGACCCCTTAATAAAAAGGTTTTCGAGCAATGTGGACAGGTGGGCTTCATTACATTTATCTATGATTGGGAAGGTTAATGTTATTAAAATGAATTGTTTTCCAAAATTTAACTACCTGCTACAATCTCTCCCTGTAGATTTCCCCCTCTCTTATTTCAAGCAATTTGATAGCATAGCGAAGTCCTTCATTTGGAATGGTAAACGTCCCAGATTATGCTTCAGTAAGTTACATAGGCCGTTTGACAAAGGTGGGCTAGGCCTACCCAAGATTTTGTTTTATTATAATGCATTCAGTCTCAGACATTTGGCTCATTGGTTGCTTCCACCTGAGAGAGCCCCTCCCTGGAGTTGTATTGAACAGGAAGTTCTTACCTCTATTTCACCATTGCAAAGCCTTTCTATCAAACTAACCAGAGAAGTGAAGTTACACCCCGTTATCTCGCATTTGCAGAGTGTTTAATTCTGACATTTATTTAAATGTTGCCTCAAGCATATGGTTGAACCCTAAATTATGTATTAATAAGTCCCCTTTCTGCTGGTCAGAGTGGATTGTGAGGGGGGTTAAGACACTCGGTGACCTATATGAGAGTGGAGTATTGGAATCTTTTGAAAATTTGGTTCAACATTTTGGGATTCCCAGATCTCAATTCTATAGGTATTTACAGCTGTGCCACCTGCTCTGTATTGTTTTTGGGAGTAGCATACACACCCCTAAAGTGGCAGATACTCTGGGAGAGTTGATTACTGCTTTTGGAAAAGGTCATGAGGCATCAGTGTATTACTACCTGCTAATTCAGAGTCTGGGGGATGGAACTTCAACTTCTCTCAAGAGATTAATGGAGAAAGATTTAAACTTGGTATTGGAGGAGGGAGTGTGGGATAGGATTCTAAAAAACATCAAGTCTGCATCTAGAGATGCAAGGGTGCGCCTTATGCAATTCAAGATTTTAAATAGATTCTATTGGACCCCCTCTAGATTGTATAGGCTTGGTCTTAAAGACACATCCACCTGCTGGCAATGCCAATCAGAAGATGGAGACACAACCCATGTTTTTTGGGGGTGTGTTAAGATCCAAGAGTATTGGTTGAAGGTTCAGAGCATCATATGTGATGTTTTGGGCACTCGGATTTCGTTTTGCTCCAGACTCTGTATTCTGGGCGATGGGGCGGTCATAAATTTGAGGGACAAACACATAAAAAATTGTGTCCTGACCAGTATCATGATTGGTAGGCAGATTATTTTAAGGGGATGGAAGTCTGATGGGGCTCCCTCATTTCCGGAGTTTTGTGCAGAGATGGGGAGGGTGGCAGCTTTTAAGGAGATGTAAAGCAGAGGGCTGGGGGTTCGAAATTTGTTTGCTAGGAAGTGGGGCAGCTATTTGGTGTTTTTGGGGGATTCTCAGGGAGGGGCTGTGGGAGAGAAGTTTAGTTTGAATTATATATGATTATTATATTTTCTTATTTTTTTATTTTTTGTGTGTGTGTATTCTATTTTGTGACCACAAGGGTGTTCGATGGGGGAGGGGGAGGGCTAATAGTGGGGGTTAAATGTTGTCTCAGTGTATATTTGTTGTGTTTTTTTTTTCTTATATGTTTGAAAAAAAAAAAAAAAAAACAACTGTTGTCAAGGTGTTTTTAGTGGTGTCCAGAGTTCATCACTTTAACTATGACAACATACTCTCATGACGAAACGTCATTGGAGGGATTTTTTGCCTGCACCACTAAAATGTTGCCTTATGTTAAATATCACTGTAAAATAATTTCTGAACATTCCATTACTTTACTCATGGCTAAATTTTAAAATGAAATAAACTGAAAATGTAGTCAAAATTTAATCATTAAAATATTACCATCTCAAGAAGCATTACAACAGCTTTGATGTCAGAATGCCATTAGCTCTCTTGTGACCAATTGTCTGGATACATTTTTGAATGAAATGTGACTATCCTCATGGAGAGGATTTTCAATAATTAAAACTTTAAGTTTCACAGTCTGCTATTGTGTGATTTTGGAGGACTTTAGTATTATGAGTAGTCTGGAACATTTTTATAGTGCTTTTTTGAAATACATTAATCTACTTGTATCTGCTTATTAAGTCTTTTATATTGTGGAGAATGTGTTAGGTTTAGGCGTAAGGCCGGGGTTAGGAGCATAAATATATCTATTTAATAGTGTAATGATAGAAGACTAATTATTATGACAAAATTTACCAGTCTGTTTATAATTGTTAAGGTTTAGAAATGGGGTTGGGTTAGGGGCACTAAAATATTGATACAATAATGTACTGTATTTCTTAGTATAATAAAAGATATTGTGGATAAACATGCAATAATATCCAAAGATTGCCAAGCCTGTGACGGAATCTCCCGAATTTAGGAGGGACCATTCTGTCCGTGACATTTTCATGGTGCAAAAAAATCGTTGCTATGGTAATGCTATGGCCCTGACTATGAACATGTTCCCCTAACATTTGACAGCCAGCCAGTGTCCAAATACTTTTTGTCTCTGTTTTAAACTGTATATCTGTTTTGTCATTTTAAACCACAACCAACATCATTTTGTTAAAATGTTTAGCTTGAAGTGTACTTGTGCTAAAATGCCATTTGGTTTGAAATTTTATGTCTAATGCAGTGACATTCATACTTTTTAAGTGTGGCTTAAGTGTCCAAATACTAATCGGGGCCACTGTAAGTGGGACAGAGTTAATAAGCGTACATCATACATTTTTACAAAATCCTAAAACAACTATTGGATGAGCCTCCACTTGACCGACAGCAACTAGACTAAAGACAAGGTATGCCTAATCTGAGAATGAACTCTTCTGTCTTGGGCCAGTAAGTAACCACCTAGCAAACACCCTGATTCAGAACACCTCACAACAATTATCTAACAATAGTGATGGGCAGTACTAGATTACATGTAATCTGGAATATGTAATCAGATTACAAAATTAAAGTACTCTTGTGATTAGGTTAAATTACATTTCAAAATACTCATTATGAGATTACAGTTACTTTTTTTTGATAACATGATTACATATTAATCAGTCAACTGCAGTAAATTGTTAATAATTATTGATCCCTCTCATTCTTCTTATTTAAAATATTTTAACTTTTTCATTTTAAATCAGCCTACAACTGATATACAGTAAGTCTTCGAGTGTTTACGTAAATCGACAATTATATATTTAACTCAGAAACGAGTAAAACACACACACACACACACACATAATCACATCAATTTCTTACATTTTGATCCTTCAAGTAAGTTTTCTTTAATGCATTTAAGCAACATTATGTTTAAAATGCATGAAACATCAAATAAACAAGAATGAGGTCAGAAGTAATCCAAATGTTATCTAAAAGCAACCATATTTAATTACTTTAAAAATGTAATCTAAGAATATTCGTAACTGACTACAATTTTTGTAGTGTAATATGTAATCAGTACCAGATTACAATTCAGAAGTAATCTACCCAGCACTGTCTAACAACCAACCGGGACACCTTAGTAACAATTTACCAATGCCCTGTCAACCACGCAGAACACAATTGCATGTTTAGCACCTGCAAAAACGTTTCTTTAGAAAATGTAAAACTCTTGTGATAAGTGTACTTATTTGCTGTATTAAACATTGGTGTCTTTTATCATATCACTTTTATTATAGCAAAAAGCAACTCAGCGCCATGTGGTACAGTGATTTTACTGTGATTAAGGGGGTTTTAGGTACTCTGCTTCTTTTATCCAGGGTAAAGTTGCTCTAGTGTAAGGCGACTGCCTGTCTGTTGATATGATCAGTGCATATGCATGCATTACCAGTATGCAGGGCAGGTTACCATGACCAGAGCTCTGAGGTCAGTTGGTCAGAGTTCACCATTTTTCTCTCCCTACGCCCCTTCAGACATACTCACACACACTCACACACACACACACACACACACACACACACACACACACACACACACAGTCACTGGGCAGGTGCAGGAGGCCCGTCGCCTCTCCCACCTCTTCACGCTGCTCAAGCGCAAAATAAGAGGGGTGTGAAAGGGTGCACTCAAAAAAGCCATCACCTGCTCCCTACACGCACACTCCGACCAAACACTAACTTAAATGTCCCTCTCTAAACATAAACATACATCCACATATGCCTGTTCATCCAGAGCTGAGCAATCATACTTCACATTGCCAAAATACTATCACACACACCGAGCAAGCAATAGGCAGAGTTAGGAACTGAGAACGGGGTATAAACAAGACAAATTATGGTCACAAAGACAGTCCAAAGAATTGGCCTTTTCCAAAAGTAGTTTTAAAATACACACTTAACTGCATAATAACACAACATACAGTACTACGCAAGACTCCCAAAAACTATTGTTTTAGCTGTTTAGTAGGAACAAAAATATCAAATAAAATTTTTTAAAAAACATTCATAGAAACTTTTACAATTCACTAAAAATAGCAGAAAGCCAAATATCAAAGTCTTCAAAAAACCCATCGCTGTTATACATGCTTAGAGCATCTGAAATTTACATTGGTCATGGCCAAAGAGTTCGCTGAATCGGCGATGGATAGGAGTTAGAGAGACTGAAAAGAGAACCATTGAAAAGATCTTGACCGCAAAGGCAACAGATAGCGATGGGACAGCATTTTCCCATTTTAGATCTTAAATGCTAAGACTCCCTTAAACAATTGTCTTTAGATGTCAAACAGAACCGCAGCAGCAACCCAATACCACAATACCACTCACAGAAACTCACATTATTCAGCAAAAAGCCAAAAATCTAAATTTTCAAATATTGCTGGTCTAAAAACTTTGAGCATCTGAAATTTCAATGTGATCTTATTCGTACCTAAAGTGTGGTTCTATCACATGTATACTTTCGTACATTTGCATAGACACTGAAATGTACAATATCGACACATTGACAAGATCTGAAATGTAAACCCTTTTTCATCTGAAGAACTTTGAGACGTACAAATGTTTACCAATATTTTGAGATTTAAATTATCGCAAGTTTGGAACAATTTGAATGCCCCCCTTGAACTTTTCACTTTCTGAGCGCCCCTTTTGTGTGGTGCCCCTATGCACTGCATATGTTGTATACCCTGTTTTCCACCACTGTTCAGAAATACAAAGAGTGGAAAAGATTATACTCTTATTAGTCCAGTCTGCATGTCATTTATACATAAATATGCCATTAAAAAGTTCTTTCTCTGACAAAGTTTCTCTTCCATTCACTCGTAAGTAGTGCCACTATGGGACTATGTCTGAGTGTTGAACTCATTCACCTGCAGCAGTATTCTCGTAAAGGTTCAAGGAATTTCAGTTCAGAGTGAGAAAGCAGGACAATCGGAAGGAATCTTGGCCACACAAGAAGTCCAAGGGATTAGCCTTTTCCAAAAATAATTTAAAATTCACAACTGCATAATAACACAATTTACCTTGGAAATCTCACTAAAACAATTGTTTTAGCCTTCTAAAAGAACCTCAGCACCGAATCAATCAACAAACCACAATACCATTCACTGAAATTCTCATTATTCAGCATTACTATTCAGAGGAATCTTGTTCGCAAAGGCAACAGTTGGAAAGAGAGCATTTTCCAAAGATAATTTTACCAAAACCCAACAAAACTCCCAAAAATTATTGTTTTATCTTTCTAACAGGATCTCAACACCAACCAAATCGCAATATCGAAACTCAGTATTCAACATAAACATGTAATATCAAAGTCTTCAAAGAATCCACCATTGGTATGTGTGCTTTGAGTGTACAAAATTTACATTGCTCACTCATTCCCAGAGAGTTAGATGATACAACTATAGTGGAGCAATGGCACAGAGTTAAGGAGCGGAAAAGGAGGAATCTTGGTCTCAAAGACAATCCAAAGTACTGGCCTTTTCCAAAGTTAGTTCTAAATACAGGCCTTTGAGTGTCTAAAATTTACATTGGTCGTGGACATAGAGTTCACTGAATTGGCTTACCGATCGATGGATGGGAGTAAGGAAGCGAGAAATGAGGACAAAAGAGAGGAATCTTAGTTGCATAGAGAGTCCAAAGGACTGGCCTTTTCCAAAGGAAGGTCAAAAATGCACAAACTTCTGCTTAATAACACAACGTAACTTACAAACCCATCTAAAATGAGTGTCTTAGCTTTCTAACAGAACCTGAACACTGAACCAATCAACAAACCTTAATACCATTCACCAAAACTCTCACTATTTAAAACTCTCACTACCAAAAAGCTGAATATCTTATAGTCTTCAAAGAACACATCGCTGGTATGCATGCTTTGAGCATCCAAAATTTACATTGGTCATGGACATAGAGTTTATAGTTTGTTGAATCGGCTAACAGAGCAATGAAAAAGAGACAGGGAGCGAGAAAGGAGCAATCTTGGTCACAAAGGCAATCCAAAGGACTGGCCTTTTCCAAAGTTGTCTCTAAATACATTGCCTCAACTGCACAATAACACAACGTAACTCGCAAAGACACCCTAAAACAATTGTTATAGGCTTTTTAGCAGAACCTTACTTCCAAACCAATTAAACCTCATACCATTCACAGATTATCTAACTATTCAGCACAAAAAAAAAAAAAAAAAAAACATCGCTGGTATGCATGCCTTGAGTTTCCACAGTTTCCACTGGCCATGGACACGCTAATTGTTAAACTGGCTCACCATTCAATGAAATGTAGTTAGAAAGCAAGAAAGCAGGACAGTTAAGAAGAATCTTGTTCACATAGGCAGTCCAAAGGACTGGCCTTTTCCAAAGGTATGTCTAAAGTACACAAGCAACTGTACTGAACGTAACTTTCAAAACAGCTTAAAATTTGTATTTTAGCTTTCTAACAAAACCTCAGCACTGGTTCTGCTCCACAATACCATTGACTGAAACTCTCATTATTCAGCAAAAACACCAAAAAGCTGAATATCAAAGTCTTCAAAGAACCCATCGCTGGTATGCATGCTTTGAGCGTCTGAAATGTACATTGGTCATGGCCATAGAGTTTGCTGAATCGCCTCTGCTGTGTGTATTGATGCTGTGAGAGAAACAGAAAGCTAAAAAAGGAGGTGAGGGAGATTGTGCATTGACTCCCTGCTCCTCCCAGCCGCAGCCCAGCTGCCTCCCTCTATTGTGGCAGTGAGTGAGTGTGTCCTCCCGTTTAACAGTGCTGGAATGTTGCTCGTCCACACCACTGATGGATGAGACCTTGTTTCACACTCCTCCGCCCCTCCCTATGAATGCCTCTTTCTCTCTTTTGGACCCACTCTCCTTTCATCAGAGTCTTTTATTGCCGCACCAATAAAAGTCACCCATCCTTCACTTTTTGAGTATTTGACTGTGTGTGTGTGTGTGTGTGTGTGTTGTGTCTTGGAGATAAAGGCTTCATGGAAAGTGTGTCATGTGCATACAAACACAAGCATAGCCTCAAATGAAAACTAAAGACACTTAGAAAGTATTTGAACACATCATATATCAAACAAAATATCAAAAGATTTATTTTCAAGAAAAACAGCACAAATAAACTGTTCATAAAAGACATTTGTTGAGTGGTAAATGAAAAAAAAAACAAAAAACAACAGACACTGTTCAAACTGCAGAGAAAAAGTATTTAGATGCTTACTGGTTGTCAAACACTAGTTGAATAGTTAATGTGATGAACTGCAGTAGTGGCTACTCTGCTTGGACACCTGTGTGAACTTGTGGGGAACTGACTTCATACATCCACTTAAATCCACATCATACATGCCCTTAAACTGGACCTTGGGTAGTTCTGAAAAAAGCTCTAGCATCATATGTTTGCAGATGCCACTTGGTTTGATATTCTGTTGTCAAATTCAATGAACCTTCAAACATTTGCAAGTAGAGCTTATCTGTCAAAATTCTTTGGGCACCATTTTAGGGAAGAACAGGGCAGGCTAGCTTTTTCTGCAGTGGATATTTCTTTGGGTAGATTCAGTTTTGAAACAGGTACAAAACAGAAAATCTACAAAATCTACAATCATTTTTCCAGTATGGATTTATTGTGTTTATTTGTTTATCCAAAAACTATAGTAAAAATATGATGATATTGGAATTTTTGGTTTGGTGGAAAGAGTTCATAACAGTTATTCTAATTTAAAGGGATAGTTCACCCAAAAACATACTCACCCTCATGCATGCCATCTCAAACTGGTATGCTTGAAAATTTTGGACCCCTTTGTATGGACAAAATCACCTCATTCATCCTTCAAAATATCTTTGTTTGTGTTCCACAGAAGAAAGAAAGTCTGTATGGGTTTGAGACGGCATGAGGTTGAGCAAATGATGAGAGAATCATCATTTTTCGATAAACTATGTACTGTATTTGAAACCAACTTACAAAACCACTGCTTGAGAAAACACACATTTGTGTAACTGGATGTTTGACTCAAAGGCTTATTTACTGAGATATAGCCCTTATATCCCCTATCCACCTTATTTTGCAATGTGGAAGTAAGCGAGTGCCTGCATTTCTGGCAAGTGTGACAAAGTTGTCATTGACCGCAATGTAAGTAACTAGAAGGAAAATATGACCAGAATTTAGTGATATGGGCTTATAAAGTATTACATAACCACAGGATGTACAACAGAATAATGGGGTACAATGGGGCTAAAGGCACCCCTTAAGAAAACATTTTCTGGTCACAAAATGTATCAAGGTAAAAACTGAAAATTGATGGAGTAACATAATTTGTGTGAAAAGAAATAATAACGGAAGTTTCGATTGTTTCGATTAAAATTCAGTAAAAAAAAAAAAGGTGGTGAGGAAGCCTTTTACCCCACACTTGGGGTAAAAGGACCCTAGGGGGTTTAAAGTGATATTGTGTAGATACCGGGGCAATAGTTATAGGGCACAATTTGTCAACTTATGCAAATAATTTTGAGACAGCAAGATGCTTTTTTATTGTGTAACAAATTAAGATGACGCTTACTCAAAATAACTACTTCAGAAAAAAATCAACCATTTCCTGTTAATTTCAAACACATTTGACATTTTATTACATCTTAAGTATTATATAAACAAACTCATCTCTATTATGATTGGATCAGTCAATGTGAGCCTAATTTGAACATTTTTCCTAACAAATCTATTCCCCTCACTTAAGAAAAACAATGTGTTTAATAGGGGCCTTTAGCGCCCGCAACAGGGGGGCATTTTACCCCAAATACTATCCTTTCACTTATTGGACAGTTATTGAATTTCTTTTTTTTATTTAATTACCTTAAGCAAAACTGAAAATGATAAATAAGTATTTTGTCTTAAAAGAAATGTGTTAATTTCAGGGATTTTCATTAGCTACATAAATTTGCAACATGAAAAATAGAAATAATTTGATCACATTGCCTCAAAATCAACCTTTTGACACCACACGCAACGAACTCCTGGATCAGGAAATTTCTGCAGTGTATAGTGACAAACAGGTGTTTAGGAAATTGCTGAGGTAGTTTTTGTTGCTATTTAGTGTTTTGGGAGAAAATAAAATCAATGGAGCCTTTTACCCCATGGATCCTTTTTCCCCGTTGTACCCTATGCCAATGTCGGATACTTTTCTAACATCACCATTTATAGTAAAAGAGTACCTGTAAGTATTCACTTGTTGCTGTGTGTTGTTATTGAAGAGACGATAACAAAATCTGCTTCTTACTTTACAGAGAGCGTGACAATGCAGTTTTTTAATGTCTCCATATAAACCTCCATTCATATTTATGTTGCCTTTATTTATTTATTTCAAAAGGCAATCAGTGCCAGATCTTTCATTCATTCTGCCTGTGCAACAGCATGTGATAAAATGATGGCAAAATGCGATAAACGGTCAAACTATTTACGCTACAAACCAATGTGTTTAAGAAAATAATTATTAATGATAATAATATGACCACATACAGTGCATTCAGAAAGTAGTCAGATCCCTTTATTTTTTTCACATTTTGTTATGTTGCAGCCTTATGTTAAAATGCTTTAAATTATTATTTTTTTCACACAAATCTACACTCCATACCCCATAATGAAAAAGCAAAAAACAGATTTTTGATAACTTTGCAAATTTATTAAAAAGAAAAATACTGAAATATCACATTGACATAAGTATTCAGACCCTTTGCTGTGACACTTTAAAATTTAGCTCGGGTGCATCCCATTTCTCTGGATCATCTTTGAGATGTTTCTACACTTTGATTGGACTCCACCTGTGGCAAATTCAATTGATTGGACATGATTTGGAAAGGCACACACCTGTCTGTATAAGGTCTCACAGCTGAAAATGTATATCAGAGCAAAAACCAAGCCATGAGGTCAAAGGAACTGCCTGCAGAGCTCAGAGACAGGATTGTGTCAGACACAGATCTGGGGAAGGCTACAAAAAATTTTCGGCTGCATTGTTCCCAAGAGCACAGTGGCCTGTGGAACAACCAGCACTCTTCCTAGAGCTGGCTGCCCAGCCAAACTGAGCAACCAGGGGAGAGGTGACCAAGAACCCAATGGTCACTCTGGTTGAGCTCCAGAGATCATTAGTGGATATGGGAGAAACTTGCAGAAGGACAACCATCACTGCAACACTCCACCAATCTAGCCTTTACGGCAGAGTGGACGGAAGCCTCTCCTCAAGGCAAGACACATGAAAGCCCGCTTGGAATTTGCAAAAACGCACCTAAAGGACTCTCAAACTGTGAGAAACAAGATTCTCTGGTCTGATGAAACGAAAACTGAACTGTTTGGCCTCAATTCCAAGCGTCATGTCTGGAGGAAACCAGGCACCGCTCATCACCTGCGCAATACCATCCTCATTGCCTGGCCACGCCCTCCTTCTCGTCACATAAATCTGAACATAACAAAATACAGAGATATCCTTAATGAAAACCTGGTCCAGGGTGCTCAGGACCTCAGACTGGGCTGAAGGTTCACATTCCAACAGGACAATGACCCTAAGCACACAGCCAAGACAATGCAAGAGTGGCTTAGGGACAACTTTGAAAAGCCAGAGCCCGGACTTGAACCCAAATGAACATCTCTGGAGAGACCTGAAAATGGCTGTCCACCGACGGTTCCCATCCAACCCAAGCTTAAGAGGAACTGCAGAGAAGAATGGCAGAAAATCCCAAAATCCAGATGTGAAAAGCTTGTCATGTACCCAAAAAGACTTGAGGCTGTAATCTCAGCCAAAGGTGCTTCAACTAAGTACTGAGTTAAGGGTCTGAATACTTAGGTCAATATGATATTTCATTTTTTTCTTTTTAATACATTTGCAAAGTTATCAAAAATCTGTTTTTTGCTTTTTCATTATGGGGTGTGGAGCGTAGATTGATGTGAAATATATATATATAATTTAATGCATTTTAGCATAAGGCTGCAACATAACAAAATGTGAAAAAATGTAGGGGTCTGAATACTTTCTGAATGCACTGTATATCGCCAGCTTGCAATATAAAGCAACATAATATAGTATTTTTGTGTCGCTAAAATAGCTGGAGGTGGCTTGTACTGGAAGAGGTCCACACTCAAGGAGGATAATGGCAGTGTCCTAGTCACGCTGAAAAATAAGGTGGATACATCTATCCGCAAATGAACAGTTTACCCTGACAAGATTAAATCAAAACCAAATTATTATACACAATTAAACTTGAGGTAGTGGTAAAATCCACTAGAGTTGAAATCGTTTACGTAAAATCATCATGATAACATTTAAATGTAATGCTTTGGCTCAGTGGGCGACTATTACTCTGGATTCAGCTTTTCTCCACTTTAATGTGGCACCAGTGCAACTCTGCTTATAAAATGCTGTTTTATTGCACAGCAGGTCATTTCTGTTGGCTAAGAGTTCCGCTGGGAATTTTTAAAGAGTATTATTAGAGAATTGTTACACAACACATTCCTCACAAGAGCACAACAGTCCCACCAGAGTCAAAGCACTCATATCAGTTAGTCATACTGCATGAACTGTTTCGGAGTGCACAGATAGTATTATGACTAGGCTACATTAATATAATTATGTATTATCAATATATATTACATATTTAATACAAATTAAATATTAATTAATTATAATTATTATGTACATTTTATTAAATAACATACACTGTGACAGAATGTCATCTCTCTGCAAACCTACAAAATATCAGAGGTACAAATACTTCTTTACTGTACTTAAGTACGGTTTTTAAATATTTGTACTATATATATATATATATATATATATATATATATATATATATATATATATATATATATATATATATATATACTATAAATATTTCTTTGGACTTTTACTTCTCTACATTTTGAAGAGATTATTTATACTTTTACTCCGATAAATTTCTCCAGACCCTTTCATTACTTTTGCGACATGATAACACCAAAAAAATAACAGCTTTACGTGCAAAAATGTGTGCAGATTGGCGATAGTGATGTGTGATTCGTTGAAAGAATCCTTTGAATCGAATCTTTTAAATCTGATTCCTTTGAACTGAACAAAAAGATTCAAAAAGCGGTCTGAATGATTTGTTTAGCGAATCATGAATCTGAATCAAAATCACAAACGAAGCGCACGCCAGATTACGTGTTCCGTCGTCTGTCTCCTCTGAGGAAAACAAGAAACTGCTCATGTAAGTTTAAATTTGTTTTTTGACAAGTTAATTTGATAATTTAGGCTTAAACATTGTGAAAGCTGTGAAATAATGAAGTGTGATCAGTCTCCCGCCTTTCCAGGAGACCTGTTCATATAAAAGTCAATCACATGCGTTCACATTTTACATTCAACCAAGTTGCGATATGTATGAATAATTACCAGCGCTCATGAAAATGTCCAACATTATTTATTTTATATTTTATGAAGATGGATGAATGGTCTGAGCAAAACTAGTTTTCTGGTGATTGCTAAAGTGTTATATTTGCTTTGTAGCATATTTATGCTACAGTATGTGGTAACTAGAGGTGTAACGGTTCGAATTTCTCATGGTTCGGTTTGTATCACGGTTTATGGTACTGTTCAGTATTTGCTATGTTAAAAAAATAATAATATTACTGCCAAATCCAAACAATAATCTATTTGGTAAACACTTCAACAGGTTTTCCCTTCAATAACAATCATTGTATTACAACAGTAACCATAGTTTAACAATGGCATTTGTAGTAAAATCATAGTAACCACAATATAAACATGGTTACTGTCATAGTTACAATATATAGTAAAATCATGGTTACTATATAGAAACTACAGTATTACTGTTATAAAACCATGGTTAATTGTATCAAAACCATGATTTCTGCTCAGAAAACCATGGTGACAGCAGTCATGATTACTACAATATTACTATAGTAAAACCATGGTTAATTTTTGTCAGGGTCTTTAACTAAAAAAACATAATTTTCTCTAATTACTAAATCAACATTTTAACTTAATACCTGCACTAATACGCTACATGCATCAACATAAAATCCACTTCAAACTCATCTCAACATATTCAATATTCGGAAGCTGTACATCACTATAAAAGGAATAACCTTGCTATTAGAATGCATACGAGAATGATGCTGCTTGAGTATTTTAATCATACATGGAAATCCCGCATGAATCAGAATCAGCTTTATTGCCAAGTATGCTTACACATACAAGGAATTTGTCTTGGTGACAGGAGCTTCCAGTGTACAACAATACAAAAACAATACTAAAACAGCAGCAAGACATAGATAATAATAAAAAATAAAAAAATAAAACGAATTATACACATACGTACAGACACACACATACATACATACACACATACACATGTGTACTGCAAATCTTATATAATCTGTTATCTGTTATGTATAGTGCAAATAAAAATCTGTTATGTACAGTGCAAATTGTTTTTTTTCTTTTTCAGAGTAATGAAATGGCAGAAGAGGTTGGATGTGTTGGATAAATATAAGAAAGACTAAACTGTGCATTGCACATAGTTATTGCTCAATGGGGCAATTTAACTGTTCATGAGAAGGATAGCCTGAGGGAAAAAACTGTTCCTGTGCCTGACGGTTCTGGTGCTCAGAGCTCTGAAGCGTCGGCCAGAAGGCAACAGTTCAAAAAGGTAGTGGGCAAGGTGAGTGTGGTCCAGAGTGATTTTTCCAGCCTTTTTCCTCACTCTGGAAGTGTATAGTTCTTGAAGGGGGGGGGGGGCAACCAGTAATTCTCTCAGAAGTCCAAACTGTCCTTTGTAGTCTTCTGATGTCTAATTTCATAACTGAACCAAACCAGACAGTTATTGAAGTGCAGAGGACAGACTCAATGACTGCTGAGTAAAACTGTATCAGCAGCACCTGTGGCAGGTTGAACTTCCTCAACTGGTGAAGGAAGTACAACCTCTGCTGGGCCTTTTTCACAATGGATTCAATGTGGGTCTCCCACTTCGGATCCTGTGAGATGGTAGTGCCTAGGAACCTGAGTGACTCCACTGCTGCCACAGTGCTGTTTAGAATGGTGAGGGGGGTCAGTGTTGGGGTGTTTCTCCCAAAGTCCACAATGATCTCCTCCATTTTGAGCGTGTTAAGCTCAAGGTTGTTTTGACTGCACCAGACACCCAGCTGTTCAACCTCCCTTCTGTATGCAGACTCATTGTCATCTCGGATGAGGCCGATGACAGTGGTGTTGTCTGCAAACTTCAGGAGCTTGACAGAGGGGTCCTTGGTGATGCAGTCATTGGTGTAGAGGGAGAAGAGTAGTGGGAAGAGCACACATCTCTGGGGGGCACCAGTGCTGATTGTACAGGTGCTAGAAGTGAGTTTCCCCTGTCTCACAACCTGCTGCCTGTCCGTCAGAAAGCTGGTAATCCACTGACAGATAGACATGGGAACAGAGTGTTGGTGTAATTTATTCTGGATAAAACACCCCAAGCGCTTTAGTTATTGTTTCATGTCTGTCCAAATTAGCACTGAGTGCCTGCTTAAAAATGGAAGGGAGTGTGTGCAGTTTCAGCTCACCTGTGGCTCTTTACCTGGGTGATGTCGGCATAAATGATTAATCATGTGTCAATGTATTACTATAATGGCATCTTAATGCCACTAATCAAAGCACATTATTGATGCTCTTGATAGATTACAGCCGTGCAAGGAAATAGGAAGAACTTGCGTGCGCATTTTAAATAAACTCTCACGCGCATTATTGAAATATATTACCAGTATACAGCACTCGTGCAAACAGTGCCTGTCTACTGACCATCACTGTTGTAATTGACTGCAAAAAGAAAATGTTCCCAAAAGGAGAAACGCAGGGGGTTTCTCTCGCAGCGTTTCCTTTTCTCCACTTGCCATTTTCAACTACACACAATGTGATGTCATCAAGTTGAACCACGTGAAACACAGGTGGAGCGTATCCATTTACAGATCCATTCAGGTGCATTAGTGGAGGTTGTAACTGTGCCTGTCTGTTTGACACTTTGTTTTCTTGACCAAAACTTGTGTTCCAGATGCATCATTTAACGTGAGGTGAACCGACCGTGGTGCCAATGCTTCCCGAACCGTGGGTGGCGAACCGTACGGTTCGTTTTTTTGCCGGAAACTGTTACACCCCTAGTGGTAACTAGGGTTTTCTGGATGGTTGCTAGGGCATGCTATGCAGTTGTCAAGGTGATCTGCTGTGTGTTTTAGCACATTGCTACAGTATGTGGTTGTCAGTTTGTTACTATGCTGTTGCTAAGTTGTTTTCTGTGTTTTTAGCACATTGCTCTGCAGTTGCCAGGGTGTTCTAGGTGGTTGTCAGGTTGTTGCAATGCTGTTGTTAGGTTGTTTTAACTCTGTTTTTAGCACATCGCTATGCAGTTGCCAGGGTGTTCTGGGTGGTTGCTGGATGAGCCCACCACCACAAGTCTCTGTTCTGGTCACTAATATGACTCAACTCCCTCCTTCAGTGTTCCAATTTTTATGGACTGTGGTGTTCATTTACACTCATCCCATAAATATGATCATTCTGATGTGACATGAATGTGCCATTAAAGGGATAGTTCATTTAAAAAGGAAAATTCTCATAATTTTCTCACCCTTATTCGATCCTAGATGTATATGACTTTCATTTTTCTTTCTGCAGAACACAAACAAAAAAAGATTTTCAGAAGAATATTGCTGTTATGTAGGTCAATTCAATGTAAGTGAATGGTGGCCAGACCTTTAAAGTTCCAAAAAGCACATAAATTCAGCATAAGAGTAATCCATAAGACTCCAGTGGTTTCATCAATGTCTTTTTAATGGATCCAATGTTTTTTTTTTTTTTTTTTTTTTTGTAATTACATTTTTTTTATTGATTCAAAAGTACACAACAGAAAACACAACACATACATATCAAATCAACATTTACCATTTAATCCCCACTAATATCCATCACCAACCCCACCCTAACCCCCAACGAACACCCCTGTGGTCACCTATAATAATACACACACACACACAAAAAAAAAAGAGAGAGAGAGAAAAAAAAAGAAAAATTAAATATAAAATAAACATACATAATTAAATTAGACTTCTCTCTCCCCATCCCCACCCCAAAAGTCCCCCAAAAACACAAAAAAATTACCCCATTTCAAATCAAATCAAATCAAATCACTTTTACTGTCACACAACCATATACACAAGTGCAATGGTGTGTGAAATTCTTGGGTGCAGTTCCGATCAACATAGCAGTCATGACAGTGATGAGACATATACCAATTTACGATAACATCAGATTAACACAACACAATTTAAAGTCTAATATACACATAATTACACACAACACAATATACAAATAATAACATACACTGTACAGTATACAATACACACAATATAGATACACATTATTCAATAAAAAAAAGTATATATAGTATATATAGAATGTACAGTAGGTTGTATTGTACTGTATTGACATTCAGACTGTCGGTTGATAGTAAGTGGTTAAGAGAGAATATAATATATAATAATATAATTTATGACAGTCCGGTGTGAGATATAAGAGTAAGAGTAATAAAGTGCAGTGCTGATGTATTTTGATCGTGGGAGATCAAGAGCTCAAGAGTCTGATTGCTTGGGGGAAGAAGCTATCATGGAGTAGGCTGGTGTGGGTCCTGATGCTGCGATACCGCCTGCCTGATGGTAGCAGTGAGAACAGCCCATGGCTCGGGTGGCTGGATTCTCTGATGATCCTCCAAGCTTTTTTCACACACCACCTGGTATATATGTCCTGGAGGGAGGGAAGCTCACCTCCGATGATTTGTCTGGCAGTTCGCACCACCCTTTGCAGTGCTTTGCGGTTGTGGGCTGAGCTATTGCTGTACCAGGCGGAGATGCAGCCAGTCAGGATGCTCTCTACAGTGCAGGTGTAGAACCATGTGAGGATGTGGCGGTTCATTCCAAACTTCCTCAGCCGTCTCAGGAAGAAGAGGCGCTGATGAGCCTTCTTCACAACGACTTCGGTGTGGATGGACCATGCAAGTTCCTCAGTGATGTGGATACCCAGGAACTTGAAGCTGCTGACTCTCTCCACCGGTGCTCCATTGATGGTGATGGGACTGTGTTCTCTGTCTTTTCTTCTGAAGTCCACCACAAGCTCCTTTGTCTTACTGACGTTGAGGGAGATGTTGTGCTCCTGACACCAGTGTGTCAGAGTGTGCCCCTCCTCTCTGTAGGCTGTTTCATCATTGTCAGTGATCAGACCTACCACCGTCGTGTCATCAGCAAACTTAATGATGGCATTGGAGCTATGTGTTGCCACACAGTCATGTGTGTACAAGGAATACAGTAGTGGGCTGAGAACACAACCCTGTGGGGCTCCAGTGTTGAGGGTCAGTGATGAGGAGATGTTGCTGCCTATTCTAACTACCTGGCGTCTGCTTGACAGGAAGTCCAGGATCCAGCTGCACAGCGAGCTGTTTAAGCCCAGAGCCCGGAGTTTCTCATCAAGCTTGGAGGGCACTATGGTGTTGAATGCTGAGCTGTAGTCTACAAACAGCATTCTCACATAAGTGTTCTTTTGTTCCAGGTGGGAGAGAGCAGTGTGTATTGTAGATGCAATGGCATTATCAGTGGAGCGGTTGTTGCGGTAAACAAACTGCAATGGGTCTAGAGAGAGAGGCAGCACAGAGCAGATATAATCTCTGAATAGTCTCTCAAAGCATTTGCTGATGATGGGGGTCAGAGCAACAGGACGCCAGTCATTTAAGCAAGTGATTTTGGATTGCTTTGGAACAGGCACAATGGTGGATGTTTTAAAGCATGTGGGGACTACAGACAAAGAGAAAGGTTGAAAATGTCCTTAAAAACACCAGCCAGCTGGTTCATGCACACTCTGATGACACGGCCCGGAATGCTGTCTGGGCCCGTGGCTTTGCGGATATTCACCCGTCGAAAGGATCGGGTTACATCCGCTACAGAGACGGAGAGTGAACTAACCTCTGTAGCTTCAGCCGCGAGAGCTCTCTCCGTGAGGACGGTATTATTTCCCTCAAAACGAGCATAAAACGTATTTAGCTCATCCGGGAGAGAGGCAGCAGTGTTCATGGCGGAGTTTTTACTCCCTTTAAAGTCCGTGATGATGTTAATTCCCTGCCACATGCTTCTACAGTTGGTGGTGTTAAACTGTCCTTCAATCTTGTTCCTGTACTGGCGTTTTGCTGTTCTGATTGTTTTTCGGAGGGCATAACTGTCTTGTTTATGCTCCTCCGCGTTCCCGGAATTAAAAGTGGAGGTCCGCACATTAAGTGCTGCGTGAACATCGCTATTTATCCATGGCTTCTGGTTCGGATAGATCCGTGTTGTTCTGGTCGGAATGACGTCCTCGACGCACTCTCTGATGAAACACATTACGCTATCAGCGTAAAGCTCGATGTCGTCATCAGAGGCGGAACGGAACATCTCCCAGTCCGTGTGATCAAAACAGTCCTGTAGCGTAGAGTCTGATTGGTCCGACCAGCACTGGATCGTTCTGAGGGTGGGTGCTTCCTGTTTCAGTTTCTGCCTGTAAGCGGGCAGAAGCAGAATGGAAGAGTGGTCTGATTTGCCAAATGGTAGGCGGGGGAGGGATTTGTAGCCATCCCGGAAGGGAGAGTAACAATGGTCCAAAACCCGGTCCCCTCGTGTGTTGAAACTAATGTGCTGGTGGTATTTTGGTGCGACTGATTTGAAACTGGCTTTAATAAAGTCCCCAATCACAATGAATGCGGCCTCAGGGTGTGCGGTTTCCTGCTTGCTTATAATCCCATACAGTTCCTTGAGTGCCCGGTCTGTGTTGGCTTGTGGTAGGATGTACACAGCAGTGATAATGACCGCTGTGAATTCCCTCGGTAGCCAGAATGGTCGACACAGAAGCATGAGAAATTCCAGATCAGGAGAGCAGAAAGACTTGTTAGAATGTACGTTCCTCTGATCACACCAGGATTTGTTGATCATAAAACATACACCACCACCTCTGCTTTTACCTGAGAGGTCTTTCGCTCTGCCGTTTGGTACACGGAGAACCCCGCGGGTTCAATGGCTGAGTCTGGAATCTCCGCAGACATCCAAGTTTCTGTAAGGCAGATAATGCAGCAGTCCCTCGTCTCTCGTTGGAAAGAGATCCGCGCTTTCAGCTCGCAGAGCTTGTTATCCAGAGACTGAACATTTGCCAGTAGAATACTGGGTAGCGGGGGTCGATTTGTGTGGCGTCTTACTCTGATGAGAACGCCGGCTCTGTTTCCCCTTTTCCTCCTGCGTTTCAGCGTCTGGGCAACCCAGACAAAGGGCTCCGCTGGTGTGTTTGTAAACAGCGGGTCGGCATTGAGGAATTTGAAGTCCGGTTTACGGTGTGAAATTGCTGAACCAATGTCCAAAAGTGTTTGTCTGTCGTAGACAATAAGGCAGACAACATCCAAGACAAAAAACATAAGAATTGTAAACAAAACAAACAAAACACTACTATGTTGTGTCGTAGCTCGCAACGCAGCAGCCATACTTGGCGCCATCTTGAGTCCCTATTTCGCATATCTCAGCCAAGCTGGGTTCAGAGTGCAGGGTCAGCCATGATACGGTGCCCCTGGAGCAGATGGGGTCAAGGGCCTTGCTCAAGGGCCCAACAGTGGCATCGTGGCAGTGTTGGGGCTTGAATCCCTAGACCATCTAGTCAGTAACCCAGAGCCTTAACCGCCAAGCCACCACTGCCCCTGACAAACATATCCCCAAACCTCAGCCTTCTATTTGCCACCTCCTTGAAAGCTGCCACCCTCCCCATCTCCTCACACCACTCTGGAAATTATGGTGCTCCGTCCGACTTCCAACCCCTTAAAATAATTTGTCTGCCAATCATGACACTGGTCAGAACCCAATTCTCAATATGTCCATTCACCAAAATTATGACTGCCCCTTCACCCAAAATACAAAGTCTGGGGCAAAGTAAAATTTGAGTGCTTAAAACATATATAAACAACTCTAAACCTTTAACCAAAATTCTTAGATCTTAACACCCCCCCCCCAAAAGACATGGGTGTGTCTCCAACTTCTTATTGGCATCGCCAGCAGGTGGGTGTGTCTTTAAGACCAAGCCTATACAATCTAGAGGGGGTCCAATAAAATCTATGTAAAATCTTGAATTGCATAAGGCGCACCCTTGCATCTCTAGATGCAGACTTGACATTTTTTAGATTCCTAGCCCACACTCCCTCCTGCAATACCAAATTCAAAACTTTCTCCCATAACTCTTGAGAGAAGTTGAAGCTCAGTCCCCCCAGACTTTGAATTAGCAGGGAGTAATACACTGATGCCTCATGACTATCTGCCACTTTAGAGGGGTGTGTGCTACTCCCAAAAACAACACAGAGCAGGTAGTGCATCTTTAAATACCTTTAAAACTGAGATCTGGGAATCCCAAAATGTTGAACCAAATTCTGATTCTGCGACCGGATTCTAATCATTCGCCACTGACCACATAATATTGATGAAATGCTTAATGTTATCAGAAGAGCTGCGGCCCCGAATAAACCCCACCTGATCTATATGTATAAGGGATGTCATAACTTAATTGGTTAGCCAAAATTTTTGACAATATTTTAATGTCTAGGTGGATCAGGGAAATTGGATGATAACTCTTACACTCGCTTGGATCTTTGTCTTTTTTAAGAATCAGACTGATCCGGGCTTGTGTCATGGCTGGCGGAAGCTTTCCATTCTTGATTGATTCTGTATAAACTTCTAACAAAAGTAGAGCCAGTTCTGTAGCATAAGATCTAAAAAACTCAGTGGCAAAGCCATCTGGTCCTGGAGCCTTGCCTGTAGGCAGGGCCTTAATTACCTCATCAAGCTCCTCCAAGGTTATCTCAAAATCAAGAGAATTTTTTTGCTCAGTCATCAGTTTAGGGAGTTCTAATGGTTCCACAAAATTTCTAATATCTTCATCAGTAAACGAAGATGTATAACTATAGAGATCAAGATAGAATTCTTTAAAAGCATTATTAATATTAATGGCCGAGGTAAAAAATTTCCCCACCAGCAGATTTCACAGAGGGAATGGTAGAAAAAACTCTCTCTGCTTTATATATCTCACCAAAAGCTTCCCTGCTTTGTCCCCTGACTCTTGCCCTGAATAACCAAAACTCCACCTTCTGCAACAAAATAGTATTATATCTGTATTTCAATTGGGTCAATTCTCTGAGGCTATCAGATGACATTCGGCGCTTCAGCTCTGCCTCGACACTTTTAATATTCCCTTCCAACTCCACGAGTTCTCGTGCTTTGGATTTTTGGATGAATGAGGCATACTGTATGATCCGATCCCTAGGAACTGCTTTAAGTGCCTCCCAAGCCACGCCCACAGAGGATGCTGAGGACCAGTTGGTCTCAATATAAACATTGATTTCAGCCTTTAACATTTGTTGGAAATCAGGATTTTACAAAAGGGATCTTTTTCGTGATCTGAGACTAAGATGTTTCCAATTGAACAATCAACAACAGATAAAATGAGGGACTTATATATATATATATATATATATATATATATATATATATATATATATATATATATACAGGTGCATCTCAATAAATTAGAATGTCGTGGAAAAGTTCATTTATTTCAGTAATTCAACTCAAATTGTGAAATTCGTGTATTAAATAAATTCAATGCACACAGACTGAAGTAGTTTAAGTCTTTGATTCTTTTAATTGTGATGATTTTGGCTCACATTTAACAAAAACCCACCAATTCACTATCTCAAAAAATTAGAATACATCATAACACCAATAAAAAAAACATTTTTAGTGAATTGTTGGCCTTCTGGAAAGTATGTCAATTTACTGTATATGTACTCAATACTTGGTAGGGGCTCCTTTTGCTTTAATTACTGCCTCAATTCGGCGTGGCATGGAGGTGATCAGTTTGTGGCACTGCTGAGGTGGTATGGAAGCCCAGGTTTCTTTGACAGTGGCCTTCAGCTCATCTGCATTTTTTGGTCTCTTGTTTCTCATTTTCCTCTTGACAATACCCCATAGATTCTTTATGGGGTTCAGGTCTGGTGAGTTTGCTGGCCAGTCAAGCACACCAACACCATGGTCATTTAACCAACTTTTGGTGCTTTTGGCAGTGTGGGCAGGTGCCAAATCCTGCTGGAAAATGAAATCAGCATCTTTCAGCAGAAGGAAGCATGAAGTGCTCCAAAATTTCTTGGTAAACGGGTGCAGTGACTTTGGTTTTCAAAAAACACAATGGACCAACACCAGCAGATGACATTGCACCCCAAATCATCACAGACTGTGGAAACTTAACACTGGACTTCAAGCAACTTGGGCTATGAGCTTCTCCACCCTTCCTCCAGACTCTAGGACCTTGGTTTCCAAATGAAATACAAAACTTGCTCTCATCTGAAAAGAGGACTTTGGACCACTGGGCAACAGTCCAGTTCTTCTTCTCCTTAGCCCAGGTAAGACGCCTCTGACGTTGTCTGTGGTTCAGGAGTGGCTTAACAAGAGGAATATGACAACTGTAGCCAAATTCCTTGACACGTCTGTGTGTGGTGGCTCTTGATGCCTTGACCCCAGCCTCAGTCCATTCCTTGTGAAGTTCACCCAAATTCTTGAATCGATTTTGCTTGACAATCCTCATAAGGCTGCAGTTCTCTTGGTTGGTTGTGCATCTTTTTCTTCCACACTTTTTCCTTCCACTCAACTTTCTGTTAACATGCTTGGATACAGCACTCTGTGAACAGCCAGCTTCTTTGGCAATGAATGTTTGTGGCTTACCCTCCTTGTGAAGGGTGTCAATGATTGTCTTCTGGACAACTGTCAGATCAGCAGTCTTCCCCATGATTGTGTAGCGTAGTGAACCAAACTGAGAGACCATTTTGAAGGCTCAGGAAACCTTTGCAGGTGTTTTGAGTTGATTAGCTGATTGGCATGTCACCATATTCTAATTTTTTGAGATAGTGAATTGGTGGGTTTTTGTTAAATGTGAGCCAAAATCATCACAATTAAAAGAACCAAAGACTTAAACTACTTCAGTCTGTGTGCATTGAATTTATTTAATACACGAGTTTCACAATTTGAGTTGAATTACTGAAATAAATGAACTTTTCCACGATATTCTAATTTATTGAGATGCACCTGTATATATATAAATCTATTCTAGAATAAATCTTATGGACTGATGAAAAAAATGTATAGTCCCTACCAGATGGGTTCAAAAGTCTCCAAATATCGGTAAGACCAAGATTTTTACACATCCTGTGAAGTGTCAGTGTTGCTCTAGGGGGCTCCATCATAAGATTAAAGTCTCCACCCAATATTATATCATGAGGGGTACCAGCGGCTTACAAAATCCCTTCAAGATCTATAAAAAAGCCCTGATCCATGATAGCTTCTTCCCCCAAGCAATCAGACTTCTGAACTCTTGATCTCCCACGATCAAAATACATCATCCCTGCACTTTATTACTCTTTTATCTCACACCGGACTGTCATAAATTATATTACTGTCATTATATTATGTCTCTCTTAACAACTGACTATCAACCGACAGCCTGAATGTCAATACAGTACAATACTGTACATTCTATATATATACTTTTTTCATATATATTTTAATTTTTATTGAATAATGTGTATCTATATAGTATCTATATAGTAAAAAACAAAAAAAAAAAAAAACAAAAAACAAAAACAGCATATTGTATACTGTGCAATGTATGTTATTATTGTATATTGTTGAGTGTAATTGTGTATAACAGATGTTTAAATTGTGTTGTGTTAATTTGATGTTTTAAGTTGTGTAATTATGTATAACAGATGTTTAAATTGTGCTGTGTTAATTTGATGTTTTAAGTCGAGTTTAATTATGTATAACAGATGTTTAAATTGTGCTGTGTTAATTTGATGTTTTAAGTCGAGTTTAATTATGTATAACAGATGTTTAAATTGTGTTGTGTTAATTTGATGTTTATTGTAGATTGGCGTATGTCTCATCACTGTCACGACTGCTATGTTGATCGGAACTGCACCCAAGAATTTCACACACCATTGCACTTGTGTATATGGCTGTGTGACAATAAAGTGATTTGATTTTGATTTGATTTGATCATTAGCGTTAGGTGTGTAAATATTAACCAAAATCAACCTTTGCCCCTGAATTTCTGCTAAAACAATAATGACTCTTCCTAATTTATCTTTAATCTGTTTGAGACATTTGAATTGTAGATGTTTACTTATCAATGTAATGACTCCCCTTCTCTTACTTGAGCCAGCACTAAAGAAAACATGTCCACCCTATAGCTTCCCAAATTTTTCAGCTTCCTGCAGGGAAAGATGCGTTTCTTGAAGAAACACTATATCATATTTCTTACGTTTAAGAAAAGAAATAACCTTCCTTCTTTTTATGGGGTGCCCCAACCCATTCACATTCCACGTGATGAGAGACAATCCACTCATATTAACATTTGACATTTTGACACGAGAAAAAATAGATTGCGTCAAAAATAAAATTATAAAGACCATATTCCAACATTAGTGCAACAGTCATACCCCAAACTTCTCCATGAACCAAACAAAGAGAAAAAAGGAAAACGTGCGCATTAACCCTACGCACGACAGCGCCAACCAGCATCCATCCCTCTAAACTCAAACAGCCCATGTACGTCTACGAGAGTCCCTGCGACATATTTGCCATTGGATTGCTCAAATCCGGTGTTTCTATAAAAATTTTGTGAGACAGAATTACATAACAGAAAATAATCTATAAAACAAACTCCAGCCAATAGGCAGAATAAGCACAAAGAACATGTAGATTCATTCACAAAACTGACCCGAAGGTGTGTTCCTCCACAAAACAAACTCCAGCCGCTTGCGGAACCAGCACAAAATAATAAAATAATAATTATAAAAAAATAAAATTAAAAATCTGTTCAGTTTCCTCGAACAGTCAAACGAATGTTCAGTGAGCTGGCTGTTCATGAGTGCAGCAGATGACCTAATCCTTCCAATATCCTGCAAAAAATAGTCCACAAAACAAACTCCAGCCAATAGGAGACATAAACACAAGGCATGTGCAGATTCATCCACAACTGTCCCGAAGGAGTGTTATTCCACAAAACACACTCCAGCCGCTAGGCAGAACCAGCACAAAAAGAAACAAAACAGGCACCCAGTTTCCTCAGACGGTCAAGTGAATGTTCAGTGAGTCAAGCTCACTTGGCTGCAACGTGAGAAACACACCATGACTTCCTCAGTCCATTGATTTTATGAAAGACATCGCTTGTTGCAGGCGTGTAAATATTTTGCCATCCATAGCATCTATTCTCAATTTGGCTGGGAACATCAGTGCAAATGCGACCTTCCTTTGATGTAAGAGTTGCATTCCATCGATGCAAAAGTTTCTTGAAGGAGTGTTATTCCACAAAACAAACTCCAGCCGCTAGGTGGAACCAACACAAAAAGAAACAAAAAAGGTGCTCAGTTCTTCGGACAGTCAAGTGAATGTAGGCCCACTAGACAGCAACATGAAAATCACCAAATGGCTTACTCACCCCATTGTCTCTATGAAGGACAATGCTTGCTGTGGGCATGCAAATATTTTGCGGCCATCCTTAGTTTCTATTCTCAATTTAGCCGGAAACATCAGTTCAAAAGCAACCTTCCGTTGATGTAAGAGTTTCTTATATTCCTTGAATCGATCACGTTTCTCTCTTCGCAATGTCTGGGAACAAGAAAATGTTGTAGTTCTTCCAAGAAAGCCTTTCTTTACTCCCCTCCTTGCGCAACACAAGATCTTTACCGGATGATCTCAGAAATTTTGCCAGAATTGATCGGGGCCTGTCTCCTTCCGCAGATCTCTGAGCCGGGACTCTGTGAGTTCGCTCGATTTCCAGCTTATGGCTTGTTATGTCGAGCAGACTTGGGAAGAGCTCGTCTAGGAATTTTACCATATCTCTTACTCAGGAATTCCAACAATTCGGACGTTGTTTCGCTGATTACGATTCTCAAAGTCTTCCAACTTTTTCCAAACCCGTTCCAAATCTACTTTGGTCACTAGGGTGTTAGCAGCAAATTTCCTCTCTGATGACTCCAGATAATCAATCCGTTTCTCGACGTCCCCGATTCTTGTAACCAACTCAGTGAATTTAGTCTCCATCGTAGTAATCGATTGACGTATTACAGCAAGATCCTCCAAGTCCGCCACGACGTTTGCCAGCATTACAGACATGCTCGACAGTTGGCATTGAATCTCTCCAAACTGAGTCCCTGGTCTGCGGCCCTGTCTGGGGAATCAGCTTGAGCACATAAGTGTCTTTTATTATCACGAGAGCCCGAGGATTTTGAATTCTTTGACATGTTGACTTCATAAAACAGTTATGTAGCAAGGTGTATTGAATCTCACCGGTTTAAGGCACAAAAAGAATTAAAAACTAGCAAAGTGCGTAGAGCTTGCCATTTTACACGTCCGACCCCGCATGGCGCCATGCAACTCCCCCCTCTCTGTTGGCTGTTTAAAAGAAATAGCGATGCCTGATTCGTGAATGAATCATTAATTTGAGTTGGTTCTTTTCAGTGAATTGGCCAAATGCAAAATGGCCTGAATCGATTCATGATTCAGTCCAGTTAGTTCGGACCACTCTCTCATGGAATCTTTTGGAGTGGTTTCTCACTCATTAAAACAGTATTGGGATATTTATGAACACAGAGAACAAACAGCGCTGGATGGATAAAGTGGATATTTACCTACAATCAACTGTAACAAAAGGGTGCATTTTTGAGAGGTAACTTTGCTGTGTGAACAAGGGGCTATTCACATCGAATGTGTTTTTGTGTCCGCTCGTGCTGTTTTCAGTCATTTACCGTGTAAACATTCGCTAGATGGAAGTCTTTTGACAACTGCATCACGTTGCACTGTTTTAGCATCTTTCACTGGAGCGTTGCATTTTTAGATTCCATGCAAAGTTCAAAAACTGTTAAAAACTCTGCTTTAGCCAATAGTTTCATGAATGCTACACATACCCAAGAAAAAAAATGCTTCTCTTAAGTCACCAGAATTGAACGGTTTGAGTGTCTCACCTGGGGAGCATGCCCCTGAACCCCGCTAGACATAAAGGTATGCTTTTGTCAGACTTTTGTGCATGCCCTCAGATGAAATGCTGCAGGCTCCCATGCCTCACATTGCCATTCACAAATACTTCAGTAGAGAGCTCCATCTGTGTCTGAATTAGATAGTATGCATTATAAATGCTGCTCCATTGTGTTCTTGACAAGCACTGCTTGTGTGAAAAGCAGTTTTGTAAAAAACAAAAACAAAACAACAACTCAAACAGCAAACAGCCCCTTTCACACAAACAGCCTTTTCCTGCATTTTTTAGGTTAGAGGTCATGTGTGAACACAATCTTTTTGAAAATACTGTCACCATTTACCTGTAATTTACCTGGTTGCATGTGTGAAAGGGGCTACCAAGATAGACCATGAGGGGGGCTCTTGGGATTGCTATAGCCCCAGGGCCCTGTGTGTTCTTAATCTGGGTCTGGGTGTAGCCAAATAAAGTAAACACATTCTTGGTCTTAATGTGAATGATTCATCAGTACATGTTATTCCCCCCCAAAAATTGTCTTTGTCATCTTTATTTTTTTAGCCCCTCCCCTCCAACTACCTTCTCCATTCCAGTATGTAACTTTTCACAATCCAGTTAAGTCCAGATGTATAAAATTAAGTACTGTCCTACTTTTTTCCTTGAATATCCTGTTCCATTTAGAAAAACATAACGTTTCATAAATCCCAGTTATCTCATTTACAGTTTTCTCAATTGCTTAGACACTATAATAAATTCCATGAACCAAATACCCTAAACCATAATGTCATTTTCCAAAAGAAAGACTAATTTCTCATAACTAAACACTATTACTGTGTTCAGGGCCTGTGCTCTGACGTAGTGAAAGCTGCGAGGCGATCATCTGTGTTCAGCTATCGGGTCCTTGAATAACATTCAACTTGCAAGGAGGGGGAGCCGGTGGAGTTTCTGGTGCCCCCCTAGGGTAAGATGGTGCCCTTCTCAGATTGCATAATATGCGTATAGGGAGAAACAGTATGCCTGTGTTTATCACAAATTCAGCATTTTACACCATTTGAGCATGTAAAAAGCAATAGCATTCAAAAACCATCACAATATCATAACAACATGAACTCAGTTCTCACCATGTGAACATTATTAAGCAAAATTGTTCACTCACCAATCACAATGTTGTCCCAGAATGCATAAAAAGGGCTACAGGTGAGTACACTGGCTATGGAAAAAAATGGATTCCAACAATAAAGAAAGGTCAAGTTAGAGGAAAATTAAGAGGGAATAGGAAAGATGAAGTTCGAGGAAGAGGTGGAGGAGAAGAGGGTAGAACTTTATTTGCCACCGGGCAAATGTGGAAGTTACTGGTCAGCATGATGGCATTGTCACAATGTGTGCTGCCATCAGCCAACATGGGGTACTCCACCTCCATCCCATCTTGGTCCCATACAATAGCGCACATCTCCCGTAAAAATTTTTGATGATGTGTTTGTTTCAGCAAGAACAGAAAAAGCCAGGCCAGTCTCAACAGTCAGGCTACATTGTAATATGGGACAATATTAGTTATATTAGAGTGTTTGATTTTGCCCTAAAAGTTTGAGATTCCAACAAATCAGTTTGTAATTTTGATTTTGTGGTTATTTTGAGAAGTGTTTGAGAAAAACTGTGATCATCTTTTGCACAGTAAAGAAATAAAAAAAATCAAATCTGTAGTCTTTCCAAGACTTAGAGTACCATTTTTTTTTCAGAAAAAAAAAATAGCGGTCGGTTGGGCTGTATTATATGAAAAGAGAAAAAAAGGAATAAATAAAAAATAAAAAATAAAATAAAAACAATTTGATTCAAAAATGGAATACAGAAATGAAATAAGGTACAATGAAATACGGTTCAACGAAATACAGTAGAAGCTAATGTTAAATGAAAACACAAACAGGGCATTAGCTTAACCATATACTTCAACCAAGCTTATAATAGTTTTTTTGTTGTTGTTGTTGTTTTTTCCCCCTTTTCTCCCCAATTTGGAATACCCAGTTCCCAATGCACTCTAAGTCCTTGTGGTGGCGTAGTGACTTGCCTCAATCCTGGGTGGCGGAGGACGAATCTCAGTTGCCTCCGCGTATGCCTCCCTGCATCTTATCACATGGCTTGTTGAGTGAGTTACCGCGGAGACATAGTGCATGTGGAGGCTTCACGCTATTCTCCGCAGCATCCACGCACAACTCACCCCGCGCTCCACCGAGAGCGAGAACCACATTATAGCAACCACGAGGAGGTTACCCCATGTGACTATACCCTCCTTAGCAACCGAGCCAATTTGGTTGCTTAGGAGACCTGGCTGGAGTCACTCAGCACACCCTGGATTCAAACTCATGTGCTCCAGGGGTGGTAGTCAGCATCTTTACTCGCTGAGCTACCCAGGCCCCGGTTTTAATAGTTTAAAATGTTTTATTTCGTTTTTATTTCGGTTTCGTTTTAAATTTTTCGCTACAATTTAGTTTAGTTTTCATTTTGTTTGTTAGTTCTTTGTTAGTTTTAGTTTTTAAATATTTTATAGTTTCATTTTTCATTACCTTTAGTTTTTATTTTAGTTTTAGTTTTTATATCAAGTGATACATATGGAATGGGGAAAACAGGCATTTGTGCAATGTGGGTCATATAGCTGGACACCTAAATATACAATTTGTAAATAATACTTATAATATAAAAAATCTTCATTTTAATAAGAAAACCTGAATTTCATTACTGATATTACAGTAGAAGAAAGCACATAATTCCAATTTAAGAATGTTTCTTTTTTACCAAACTTTAACCACAAAGTCCTCTTTAGTGCATTTGACTTTAGAAAGTGAGTTTCTGAAAACTGAACATCAAACAAAACTCAATACCAATTCCAAATGAAATGTAAACCAAATCACTGATTGATGGTGTAAGACAGAATGAGTTAAAAGACTGTGTGTGGGGGGGAGTCAGAATAAATGACTGGATATTATATTGTGTCTGTTCTCCTTGTTTTAACATCATGCATTGGCAACACAACGAACAGTCATTCCAATAAAGGTTCAAATGTGTCATAATTGAAGTCTCATACACGGCTAGCCTGTTTTCTATAGGGTGACCAGATTTTGAAAGTCTCAAACTGGGACACCTGGGGGGTTCGCGATACATGCATATACATTGTATTAAAATATGTAGCTAAATTCAATATAACATCTTTTAGTATGTGAAATTTTATTTTATTTTATTATATATTGTTTTTTTTTACGATTTTAAACACATTTTAGATATTTGTAAAATGTACAAATTCCATATAGTCTATTCTGTCCATATTATGTCATATTGCATGTGTAATAATGATACGACTTGTCAGTGCTTGGAATGTCTGGTCAGCTACGCATTTTTACACCAAATTTGTAACATTGGAACTTAAAAGTTCCAATTTCATTTTCACGTTTTGTGCAAAGAAATAGATCAGCTTCTTTCAGCTTGTTGAACATGCATTTTCATTTGGGCATTTCTAATTTGCACCTCTACACTGGATGATGACAGAGAGCGCCAAGCGCGTGAGTCGTAGTCATGGTAACCAGATAGCTTTTGAGCGGATTGCTGCAAAACTAGAATGAAAGTATCGTTCTATGCAATTTATCGTGCAATGCAATAAAATATCTTCCCTTCCCTGCAATCGATACCAGACATGATACAAAGCAGGACATTGAGGATATTTCATTTCAAAGGTTTTTAAAACTTTAAACCCACTATCACCTTAACATGAAGATGCCACTAGACGGCGATAACACCAGCACATTTTTACAATTATTATTATTTTATTTATTTTTTCAGAGCCATGAAAATTTGTTTTAGTTTAGTTTCAGTTTTTCCAATTATGTTCATTTTTATTTTTATTTCAGTTTACAATTTTTTTGTTGTTGTTTATTTTACATTTAGTTTTCATTTTAGTTTACGATAATAACCTTGACTTTAACACATACTTAATACATGCTTATGCCATTCACAGTATTTTACTTATTTTTAACCAGGCTTCAAGGACATCTATTGCAGTTTAAAATACATTTCTCATTACACATGTTTTCACATACAGTATAACACATACCACACCCATACAACAAACTGGAAAATACTCTTATGGAGATAGAATTGTTGCATATTAACATACTAATGGAAAGAGATTTACAATTTGAAAGTTGGTTCACAAATAAATAGATTGAGATCCACAAATAAATGTAAGTATACAAATATATTTTTTAACTCACAAACACAACTCCGTCCATCAATCAATTGTGAATCATGCGCATTTATTTGTGCATCGCTTCCTATGCATTTCCGGATCGCTACACGCATTTGTCAATTCTGAAACAAATCTAGCGTCAAGACGAGCACACAAATCTACAAATAGGTGGACTCCACCCATCGTCTACTCAAGCCAGTCAGATAATAGCCACATTACTCGGACAAATCGTAGCACGTTCTATCTTCAACCAATCACGCTTCGTTTTACTATCAGGGTGGGACCAGAGTCACAGAGCTCTCATGAATAGCATGGAATCAAGCATATACAGACAAGCTCCAAGGCCGCAAACTTTTAAAGAAAAGGATGTCATCAGAGGAATACTGTGACTTAAGGTTCGTATCATTTTCTCTCGGTTATAAATGTGTAGTGTCTTGTGATATGTGATATGATAGGTGTGGGTGAGAAACAGATAAATATTTAAGTCCTTTATTTTACTATAAATCTCCACTTCTACTTTTTTCTTTTGTTTTTGACGTTTCACTTTCTTTGTGACAGTGTGAGCACTTCAGCAGTCAGCAATCCTCTGCTACTCACGCCACTCTGTTTTAAACATTGAGTCAATGGTTAGATGGTTTGGTCCATTCTTTGTATCCAGGCAAACAATGTTAAGCACTAGTTAGTACCTTTTATAGTCCTCTTTGTTCTTTTCTCACTCCAATGGCGCTACTGATACCACACGTACACTGGGCAAACTTTCTCCAAGCACTAACTCTGTTCACCCCACACTTGTCTCACACCTTGTCTCACACTTCTGTCTCACACTTCTGTCTCACACTTCTGTCTCACACTTCTGTCTCACACTTCTGTCTCACACATCTGCACTCAAATGAGCAGCCATTTTATACTCTCAGGTTTGGGATTAGCGGTGGATCCTTAAAGTGACAGGACACATTTTCTCTCCGCCACACTGTTTTTTTTTTAACACTTTAAAGCAAGTCTGTTGGCTAAAATGTGTCATTTTTTGGTTACAAATTACAGGTTGTCATGCATGTACAAAAGACAATAAATTTGAGTACATGCAGAGGTCCCTGGTAGAGCCGAAGGCAGAGCCAGGTGACCGATGGACCAAGGCGGAGCTGGAGGGATGAGGAACCCTGGTGACGCTGCTAGGCTGAAGGACCACAGTGGAGCCGAAGGGACATAGAGCGAGGTGAGACTGAGGGAATGAGGGACCAAGGCAGAGTCCAGGGCTCAGAGGGTCTAGGTGGAGTCAGAGGGTTTGAGGTTCCCTTTGACCTTGGTTTCACAGGGGGCGAAATGTCAAGCCAGCTGATCAGAGGAAGGAGGAGGAAGAGCCGATGTCCTAAGTGGAACCAACGGAGGAGGAAGGGCCAGGGCACTGGAAAGAACCAGGGTGTCCATTATGCTGGCTGGAACCAGTGGAGGATGAAGGGTAGTCAGGGCGGGAATCAGCTCCGCAAGAGCTGGCTCTGGGACAGTAGAGGCAACAGGCATTGGCACTGGGACGGTCGAGGCTACAGGCACTGGCTCTGGGACGGTCGAGGCTACAGGCATAGGCGCTGGCTCGTTAACCAACACATCCACCACACCTACAGTGAAATGAGAGCCGCTAATCTGTAGAGCCACTTCCACGAACACAAGTAGCATCTAGTGAGGATCCGTCAGAGGCATTAGCTCCTTTAGTGCACTATTAAGACCAGTCTTGAAGAAAACCACCAGAGAGTGGTCATTAAAGTGCACTAAATTCGGCAGTTGTAAAAACTCACGGACGTGATCCTCAACTGGGTCCCCTTGCTCGAGGAGGAGGAGCCTGACACCAGCGGGTATCTCCATATTGTTCGGTCAGTCCTTCGTATGTTGGGTATGTGGAGTGGAAGAGGAAGAGAAGAGATGCAGGAGTAAATACTTTAAATCCTTTTATAACAAACGCTGGAGTGGAACAAACAATAAAGCTAAACAGGCTAACATTACACAATGAAACACTTCATGGACTGACAATCAATGAACAAAACTGGAGGGTATATATACACAAAGGAACTAATGAGGGGATGGAAGACAGGAACAGGATGATGAGGAACAGCTGGAAGTGAAGAGGGCAGTGCATTATGGGAGATGTAGCCTGGGAGAAAACTTCAGAATAAGGGTCCCAGGGAAAACATGAGGGAGACAGACTGTGACAGGTCAGAAGTGTACATACAATTTGTTAGAATTTGGTAACATTGCCTTTAAATTGTTTAAATTGGGTCAAACATTTTAGGTAGCCTTCCACAAGATTCTCACAATAAGTTGCTGGAATTTTGGCCCATTCCTCCAGACAGAACTGGTGGAGCTGAGTCAGGTTTGTAGTCCTCCTTGCTCGCACACACTTTTTCAGTTCTGCCCACAAATTTTCTATCAGATTGAGGTCAGGGCTTTGAGATGGCCACTCCAATACCTTGACTTTGTTGTGCTTAAGCCATTTTGCCACAACTTTGGAGGTATGCTTGGGGTCGTTGTCCATTTGGAAGACCCATTTGTCACCAAGCTTTAACTTCCTGGCTGATGTCTTGAGATGTTGCTTCAATATATCCACATAATTTTAATTCCTCATGATGCCATCTATTTTGTGAAGTGCACCAGTCCCTCCTGCAGCCAAGCACCCCCACAACATGATGCTGCCACCCATATGCTTCACGGTTGGGATGGTGTTCTTCGGCTTGCAAGCCTCACCCTTTTTCCTCCAAACATAACGATGGTCATTATGGCCAAAAAGTTAAATTTTTGTTTCATCAGACCAGAGGAAATTTCTCCAAAAAGTAAAATCTTTGTCCCATGTGCACTTGCAATCTGTATTCTGGCTTTTTTATGGCAGTTTTGAAGCATTGGCTTCTTCCTTGCTGAGCACCCTTTCAAATTATGTCGATATAGGACTCGTTTTACTGTGGATATAGATACTTGTCTACCTGTTTCCTCCACCATCTTCACAAGGTCCTTTGCTGTTGTTCTGGGATTTATTTGCACTTTTCGCACCAAACAACGTTCATCTTTAGGAGACAGAATGCATCTCCTTCCTGGCTGCGTGGTCCCATGGTGTTTGTACTTGCATACTATTGTTTGTACAGATGAACGTGGTACCTTTAGGCATTTGGAAATTGCTCCCAAGCATGAACCAGACTTGTGGAGGTCCACAATTGTTTTTCTGAGGTCTTGGCTGATTTCTTTTGATTTTCCCATGATGTCAAGCAAAGGGGCACTGAGTTTGAAGGTAGGCCTTAAAATACATCCACAGGTATACCTCCAGTTCAGTACACCTCCTATCAGAAGCTAATTGTCTAAAGGCTTGACATCATTTTCTGGAATTTTTCCAAGCTGCTTAAAAGGCACAGTTAACTTAGTGTATGTAAACTTCTGACCCGCTGGAATTGTGATATAAGTGAAACAATCTGTCTGTAAACAATTGTTGGAAAAATTATTCATGTCATGCACAATGTAGATGTCCTAAACCACTTGCCAAAACTATAGTTTGCTAATATTATATCTGTGGAGTGGTTCAAAAATTAGTTTTAATGACTTCAACCTGTGTATGTAAACTTCTGATTTCAATTGTATATACAGGTGCATCTCAATAAATTAGAATGTCATGGAAAAGTTCATTTATTTCAGTAATTCAACTCAAATTGTGAAACTCGTGTATTAAATAAATTCAGTGCACATAGACTGAAGTAGTTTAAGTCTTTGGTTCTTTTAATTGTGATGATTTTGGCTCACATTTAACAAAAACCCACCAATTCACTATCTCAAAAAATTAGAATATGGTGACATGCCAATCAGCTAATCAACTCAAAACACTGCAAAGGTTTCCTGAGCCTTCAAAATGGTCTCTCAGTTTGGTTCACTAGGCTACACAATCATGGGGAAGACTGCTGATCTGACAGTTGTCCAGAAGACAATCATTGACACCCTTCACAAGGAGGGTAAGCCACAAACATTCATTGCCAAAGAAGCTGGCTGTTCACAGAGTGCTGTATCCAAGCATGTTAACAGAAAGTTGAGTGGAAGGAAAAAGTGTGGAAGAAAAAGATGCACAACCAACCGAGAGAACCGCAGCCTTACGATTGTCAAGCAAAATCAATTCAAGAATTTGGGTGAACTTCACAAGGAATGGACTGAGGCTGGGGTCAAGGCATCAAGAGCCACCACACACAGACATGTCAAGGAATTTGGCTACAGTTGTCGTAGTCCTCTTGTTAAGCCACTCCTGAACCACAGACAACGTCAGAGGCATCTTACCTGGGCTAAGGAGAAGAACTGGACTGTTGCCCAGTGGTCCAAAGTCCTCTTTTCAGATGAGAGCAAGTTTTGTATTTCATTTGGAAACCAAGGTCCTAGAGTCTGGAGGAAGGGTGGAGAAGCTCATAGCCCAAGTTGCTTGAAGTCCAGTGTTAAGTTTCCACAGTCTGTGATGATTTGGGGTGCAATGTCATCTGCTGGTGTTGGTCCATTGTGTTTTTTGAAAACCAAAGTCACTGCACCCGTTTACCAAGAAATTTTGGAGCACTTCATGCTTCCTTCTGCTGACCAGCTTTTTAAAGATGCTGATTTCATTTTCCAGCAGGATTTGGCACCTGCCCACACTGCCAAAAGCACCAAAAGTTGGTTAAATGACCATGGTGTTGGTGTGCTTGACTGGCCAGCAAACTCACCAGACCTGAACCCCATAGAGAATCTATTAGGTATTGTCAAGAGGAAAATGAGAAACAAGAGACCAAAAAATGCAGATGAGCTGAAGGCCACTGTCAAAGAAACCTGGGCTTCCATACCACCTCAGCAGTGCCACAAACTGATCACCTCCATGCCACGCCTAATTGAGGCAGTAATTAAAGCAAAAGGAGCCCCTACCAAGTATTGAGTACATATACAGTAAATGAACATACTTTCCAGAAGGCCAACAATTCACTAAAAATGTTTTTTTTATTGGTGTTATGATGTATTCTAATTTTTTGAGATGGTGAATTGGTGGGTTTTTGTTAAATGTGAGCCAAAATCATCACAATTAAAAGAACCAAAGACTTAAACTACTTCAGTCTGTGTGCATTGAATTTATTTAATACATGAGTTTCACAATTTGAGTTGAATTACTGAAATAAATGAACTTTTCCACGACATTCTAATTTATTGAGATGCACCTGTATATATATATTAGTTACATGGAATTATTCCCTTTGCCTAGATTACAGCTCAGCACACTCTGGGAATATTAACAGTAGCGCCATCTTTTATTTTTGATGGGAATGAAAATGAGGCTTCAATGGCATCCACTGTGTAAAGCTGTATAAACCTCCTAGATTGCATCAAATTTTCCACAGCTCTTGTTTTCTGGAGTTTGTTTGTCTACTGAAAAATTTTCCCTTCAAAAATTAAAGATGGCATTACTCTGAATAAGGTCCATTCTCTTAATCAGCTTCATGAGGTGCCACCTGACATTTAAAACAGTACTGAAGTACATGTTTTTGTAAAGATATTCATATAGGCACATTTTATTTATGTCTATTCGCAAACTAATTTTAAGCATTTAAACTTGCACTATATATTCAAAGTTTTTTATGATCATGAGGAACATAAATTCAGTTAAGCGCTTCCAAACTTCTGCACATTTTCCCCAGGTAATTTGTTAAATTAAAATCCAAGCTGTAGTATAGTAATATATAGTAATTGGCCATGAGCTTTTATATCCATAAAAGTTAATGGCCAGTAAGGCCTAATGTAATACAAGTAACTGAGTACTCTGTCAGCTAAATGTTACTAGGTCGCCCCCTGTTGATAAGTTAAAGCAACAACAATTACTGAATAAGATCATGGCAGTGTTAAACCTTGCTGTCAGCTTCAGGACTGATTGTCCGTCAAGTCTCCTTTCCTCTAAAGTTATTTTTAATTATTCGCGGTAAAGGTCCAGCATCCCTGAATCAGCTGCATTAGAGTGCTAACAAAACTGAAATACACACTTGACAGTTCTCATCCACATGTAACAAAGATATACCTATCTGACAGCATCTGGGACTGTGATTTTCATTGTTTTGAGTACAGCGTATGTGTCAGCATGCATATTTCTGTGGACGAGTGTGTATATGACCGCATAACTGTACAAGAAGGCATATGAGAGTGTGTTTTCTCTGTCAGTCAATCTAGTCCTTGTAAAACCACTTGAAGCAGAGAGAAATGTGATTGGGCATTAGAAACATAAAAGGGAAACAAGGGCAGTAATGATTTTAGGGAAAATGAACCGTAATGGCACTGGCATTACTTGTGTTCCATATAACAAATTACTGGAAATTTGACAAGCACACCAATTTAACTCCTCATGTCTGCCGGGAGCTCGACGGAGTCCTCTCCGCCTCCCCACGGCAAGACAATTTCGGCTCATTTTCCTATTTATAACAATAGATCCAGCCATTAAGACAAATTAATGTCATTATCAAGTCTCTATGAAAATGACAACTACCGGCGTTTCGAGCAGCTTTAGTGGCTATTCACGATAATGAAATCCGCTGTATAGCTACTGAAAAGAAACACTCCAAGTAATTATTTTCTAGTAGCTTGTTTGTCTGCCGGCCGTTCGTTTGCTTTCAGCTCAATTATCGGTGCGAGCGGTGGCGTGGAGGCGCGGAGAGAGCGGCGCAGGCCGCCGAGCGAGGACTAATTGGGCAATTACCGTCCTGTTCCAGGGCTTTTAGCTCGAGCTGAGTGGCGAGAGCGAGCGCGCGGCCCGGAGTACTCGCACACGCACACGCACAGCTCGACACAGGACGCTCAAAACACGTCATGTGGACAAATGTCAAATAACATGTTTCAAATGGTTGGAAATAACATTAGCTACTGTTTTGTAACAATAATGCTAGGAGCACAACTTCTGAGTTACTCGACTTGTAAAAGTGAAAGTGCAATGTAAATAGTTTACCCAAAAATGAAAATTGTGCTATCATTTACTCATCCTCATGTTGATTCAAAACGCTACTTAATCCATGCAAGACAAAAGGCTAAATATTGAACAATATCTATTTCCACAAAAATGAATGGGGCACAGGGTTTGTCAAGTGCAAAATAGTCGCATGACAACTCGTAATAATAATTGTGAGATGGCAAACTCAAAAGATGTCTTCTGACCATCTTCGCATGGCTCGCGCATACGAATAGGTATGATTTTAGATCAGCCAATCGCTTCAATATTTTCTTTCTGCCAGTGCCATGGAGGGGTACACAAAATTAATTCTCTTATTAAAATCAGATTTAGGTTTAGGTTTGGAGTTAAACTTTGGAAATGTTGTAATAGTATAATTTGTTGGTTCATTTGTTTTTCTCTATTGGGAGAAAGTCATAAGTTTTTGTATGAGGCAACTTTGACATCTCATAATATTATTACAACTTGTCATAAGATCAGGTTGGTCAAGTTCCAAAATGACAAAAGCGCACTTTAAAAGTATCATTAACGTGGACCATACACCTAAGTAATATAGTAATACAGCGAAGAGCAAGATTTTCAGTAAATAATTACTTAAATTCTGGTCGGTTCCTAACACAAAACACATGCATGGCTTCGGAAGACTAGGGCATGAAGGACTAATTTAGGGTAAAACTTTGTATTTTTTGGAGCTTGAAAGCCCCAGTCTGCATCCGCTCTTGGTATAGAAAAGAGCAGCCTGGAAATTCTGCCTAACATCTCCGTTTGTGTTCAGTGGAGGAAAGGAAGTCATATATGTGTTTGGAATGACAAATATATATATATATATATATATATATTTCTTTTCTTTTTTTTTTTCTTTTTTAACTATCCTGCCTCACTTAACACAAAAAGTACTTGCATTTGGTGTTACACCGTGTCCTTACCAGACACTATGTGATAAGATTCCAACGACAAGCAAATTCGTCTATCCACAGGCACAATGAATGCGTTAATGTTGTGTGACGCTTGATGATTTGATGTTTAATGTACAGCTATGAAGAGCTGGATTTTGGACCAGCACAATCCCAAAGAAAGTGTTTCTTCTAGAACTTGTATGTGCTCATGTAGCTCAACTGGTAGAGCATGGTGCTAGCAACACTAAGGTCATGGGTTCAGTTCCCAGGAAACATAAATCTGATAAAAAATCTTTACTTTGAATGCACTGTAAGTCACTTTGGATAAAAGCATCTGCCAAATGAATAAATGTAAATGTAGAAATGTAAAGGGATATCATCATTTACTCACCCTCATGCCATCCCAGATGTGTAGGACTATCTTTCTTCTAGAACACAAATTATGATTTTTAGAAGAATATTTCAGCTCTCTAGGTCCATACAATGCAAGTGAATGGGTGCCATAATAAAAGTTATTTACTTTTAAAAGTAAACAACTCCAGTGTTTTAATCCATATTTTCCGAAGTGAAATGACAGGTGTGTATGAGAAACAGATCAATGTTTAAGTCATTTTTTGCTTGAAATTCTTCTCCCTGCCCAATAGGGGGCGTATGCATGAAAAATATGTTTCACCAAAACACAAGAATGTGAAAGTGATCAGTTTCTCACCCAGTCCTATGGATTACTTTTATTCTGACTTCTGTGATTTTTGGAACTTCATCATTTTAGCACCCATTCACTTGCACTGTATGGACCAAAAGATCTAAGAAATTCTTCTAATAATCTTCATTTGTGTTCATCAGATGAAAAAGTCATACACATCTGGGATGGCATAAGGGTGTGCAAATGATAAGAATTTTCCTTTTTGGGTGAACTATTTCTTTAAATACATAAATATAAGACCAAGTTTTCTTATTTCTCAACAAACCTTCTGTTGGTCTCTCTCTTCTTTTCACATTTGTTATACATAACCCTAATTGTGTAACTTGCACAATCTCCAATATTTTTTTTATTGTTCCTTTCCATTACTTATTCTCATTCTTTTCTTAAAAGCAAACAAAAATATTCCCTCTTTATTAATTTTCTCTCATTCTGTTTCTCTCTCTCTCTCTCTCTCTCTCTCAGAGAGCGTGTGTTAATTAAACACTCTTTTAGATCATTCTCTGTCTAAAGTGGCTCCAGAAGCAGAAGCCATTAGGTAGAAAGCCCTGCTATCTGCATCTCCACACACAGTCCCACATTTATTAAAGTGAAATTCATCCTGTAATTACCCGCCTCTGCATTGCCCCGCATTTGCCACCATCATCACCTGCCCAATGCAACACCTCGCGCTATTTCCCGTCATGCCACAGGGCCAATTAGACCTTGCAGACCCCACAGCTGCTGAGAACTGGCTAATTATGTTAATACAACAACAAAAAAATCATCTCTCCCACTGAACAAGGATCATTATGTATAAATAACAGCTAATGAAACATTACCTTTGATTTTATTTGGATTAAAACAGTTAGAGGCACAATGCTGTTTTGTTAATCATAGTGTATTGAGAGTTCTGAGTTGGTGGGCAGCTAAAAGATTTGTTTCTTTAAAATTTGAGAAGGAGGCTGAGAAAGGACTGATGCCTTTTCTCTTGAGCCGGGATATAAAGAGTTGCGGATGATATAAGAAAATGTATAGGGAGGTAGAGAGAGATTTCCATTTAATACCAGACTGAAAGGAGACTAAATTCTAAATATATTGTATGTTTTTTACAAACCCCTTCACTTGACAAATTACTTGGTTTAATGAGATTAATACTGTTAGTAATTGCTTGTTCCCAAAACCACCAAATATGGTAAGAATTATATTATAAAGACAATGTTTTGTTAAATTACATAAAACATGCAAAAAACAAGTAATAAAATATTCTTTCCCCTTCAGTATATTACAGCCTGTACAGTTGAAAACAACTCGCTTCACCATTTGCTTGTTGCGCCCCTCCATGGACGTTACACACAGAAAATGGAGATAACACGTGCCCATATGCTCAACAACACTTATTGCTTTGGCCACTGGGGGCAGTGTTTCACATTTCCGTAAGCACAGACTGATTTTAGCTCAAGAAAAGTCAACCTACTATTTCTGATTTCTGAATTAAAACAGTCAAATAGTATGGGAACCTCTGAAATTGCACTTAGTTTTGGTTTTCTACAAGCTGTAATTAATACAAAAACACACTAAACTACAAATATGCTTATTCTGTGCAATATCTTCATGATGTCCATCATCAGAGAACTGTCACTTTAATTCAGCGTGAGCAGCACAGCAAAAATAGACTCAACGCCGAAACTCCCGCTTCACTGCAGCTTCTGCACTGCTTTTGCTGCGTACTTATAAATATTCAAAAGAGAAAGTGTGTAAAGTGGGTTTAAAATATAAAAATACAAAAGAGCAAAAACAAAACAAAAAACAAAACAAAGCCGTTGCCTAAGGATGACATCACTCATGTGTGCCAGGATTTGTTTTTTACTCATTATTACTCCAACTAACACTTAAAATGTTTGTCTTGATATCTGGTTTAGGTAGTAATTACATTGCTTCTTAAGAGAGGAACCAGAAAAGAGTACAGCAGCAATCAGAATCATTAAGGTGCCGCCCAGTGCTTGACACTAGGGTGCTGTGGGTGGTTGCCAGGGTGTTGTTATGCAGTTGATAAGGTATACTTACTTACTATTTTTGCATCGCTAGTTGGTTGCTTAATTCCTCAGTCAAACAAACCCACCCACATGTCTCTCTGATACTCTGGTCCCAAGATATAGCACATGTATGGTTTGGGTCAAGTCATTTTTATTTGTATTGCGCATTTCACAACACATCATTTCAAAGCAGCTTTACAGAAAATCATGCTTTAACAGAAAATGAAGCTGTAATATCTGTACTGTCTTAGAGTCATCAATGTGCAGTTTGATAAAAATGTGATTGTAAACTGTGTCTTAAAATAAATAATAATTGTATTTAGAACCCCAGTGAGCAAGCCGAAGGCGAATGTGGCAAGGAACACAAAACTCCATAAGATGTTGGTTTATGGACAAAAATAACCTTGGTGGAAACTGTGGGGGCCAGTTCCCCTCTGGCTAAACAGCATGAATATAATGCCACTATTAGTTATTCTTGTGTAGTTAAACATGACTTGCACAAGTAAAATTAGTTAACTAAGTAAGTGTTAAGGGCCAATGTTTAAAGCTGCACTATGTAAGATTTTTTGGTTAAAAATGAACAAATTGCCATTATTGATTGAGTACATAAACAATCAGTGTTCAAAACAATGTTCTTACCTTACCCTAATTCACTAAGGTACGCCTATATAAATTATATGTATTTTGAGCAGTCGGGTTCAATTTGGCGCGAAATCGCTGGCTTATGAGGTACACCCTTGTGTCATTACGTCATGTCCGTGAACATAGGAAAGAAGAGCCGGCTGTCTCATTCCCATGTAAACAGTAGATGGCGGTAATGCACTGTTTTAGTTTGAGAGTAGCCGTTTAAAAGAAGAAAGAAACGTCTCGGTTACATACGTAAACTCGGTTCCCTGAGATGAAGGGAACAAGACAGTGCATTTATTAACGCAAATGGGGGAGTGCTTCCTACATGACCTAGTTGAAACCTCTATACAATAACGGCAATATTCTAATATTGGCTATGGTGTTTGAGCTCCGTCCGTTTTTGCGCGAAGCTGTCTGCTAGAAAAGCAGGTGCACGAACACCATTTCCTCTGAATTTCTGACTGAGAACAAGGAGTGCATCGCTCGTACCTCAAGAACTCTGAGTCTTGTTGGCTTGAAGTGGGGCCCTGTGAGAGCTTTTTGGACTAAAGTTATGTCCCAAGTCGGGACTGTAGCCAGCCGAGGTGGATTTAATTTTCTTGCTCCTTTAAGGAACTTTATGATTAAATCATGCTTGGCTATAGTGGCGCCAGCTTCATGTGCATGATACGCAGTTATAGTTGCCACATACACTTTGAGCATTGACGGGAGTGAGTTCTGCATCTAATTGCTCTTGAAGAAATATGAGAATTTCATGTATGGGGCACACATGCAGGTTCCACAGTTGGGGCTGGGGATGCCAGATTGTGCCTTGTGCCTGAGAGGAGATCCCTCCTCAGCGGTATTTCCCATGCCCAGCTGTACAGCATCTCTATCATTTCCGGAAACCATGGCTGGTTGGGCCATTTAGGCGCAACCGATAGAATCATTCCTTGTCCTCTTGGACTTTGCATATGACAGAGTGAATCAGGCACACGGGGGAAACACATATTTGTGTTTTGCTGGCCATTTGTGTGCCATTGCAACCGCTCCCAGCGGGGCTTGGGACTTCGAGTACCAGAGGGGTCAGTGGGTATTCCACACTGAGGAAAATAGATCGATTTCTGCTTTGCCGAATATTTCCCAAATCCTAAATACAGTTTGAGGATGAAGTCTCCATTCGCCCGGTATCAACCCTTGGCATGACAGTAGGTCCGTACCGTAATTCAGGTGGCCTAGGACATATGTTGCTCTCAGGGAGAGGAGATGACACTCGCTCCATAGGAGGAGGTGACGTGTCAGTCTCAACAGTGACGGTGAATGAATTCCGCCTTGGTGGTTTATATATGCCACAACTGTCATGTTGTCTGAGCCAGAGAATGTGAGCGGAGCGAAAGCGGAGCATTGAGTGGAGTGGTGATAATTTCACCTGAGCGGAGAGCGCCTTTTTGAAGATTCCGCTCCGCTCCGCTCCCTCAGGCCGCTCGGTGCCGCTTGCTCAACCCAGAATGTGCTTCGTGATATGCTGGTTTGGGAATCTGCGAAATAAGCATTAGGCCTGATATTATGGAGCTCTAACATTGTTTTAGTAAATTTGCAAACCTAACCTAAATAAATGCAAAGTATAAATCAAAGCTAAGAATGAGGAAATCGAAAGGGAGTGTGGCGAGACCGTGAGAATTAGCAAATATTCCTTTTGGAGTCGTACGTGTCACATTGCCAGAGAGCACGAGGATGTGCAATGCGAACATGGTAGCTCAGCAAAAGGTGAGCTAGTAGACTACACTTCTATTCGATAATAAATTAATAGATAAATAAGGTATCTTGTTGTTTTGCCATCATGTCAGTGCAGCTGCCAGCTAGATGCAAGCCCGGTTCTACGGGGTTGCAAACATTAGAGCACCCTCAATTGAATATGTAAGCTTAATAATACTGTATATTGGCAAAGCATTTTTCCTTGAATCCCAGTGAACACACACAAAAAAATCCCTACATCAAAACCAATAAACATGTATGATCTTGCAGATCAGTGTGTCCTAATTTGCAGGCTCAGCATTCTGCTTTCATGCCTCTATTGTACAATTGAGCATATGATTGGTAAAGATTTCGCTTGCTGCATTCATGCGCAGAGAAAAAAAATCTATTAATGATTGTATATTAGAAAAAAAAAAAAAAACTTTTCTTAAACGAACGCAGTGTAATTTGTCTGATAGCATTAAATCAGAAACATATTAATGTATCAAATCTATAATCATTCCGTGGAGACAACGCAACTGAAAAACAATTATGAATTTCACTTTTACCTGCGATATTTTTCCTGGTATCAGTCCATGTTTTCATTATTGACATAAACGACTCAAACAAACTTTAAAGTTGAAAAGATTGTGGTTTTCTGGGTAGGTTGTATCACTCGGGTCCAGTTTAAACTGAAAAGCGCAAATTTGCGCGTATACAAGTTTCAGTGCCAACGCACATGTTTTATCACTTGTAGAGGCATGGTTGATGACTTGTTTAAAGTAAATAATGGTAATTTAGAACTGAAATGTTTTTTAAGGTATTATTTGAAGATGTTGATGACATATGTACTAACAGAGAATTATTTGACTGATTACAAATGATAAGGAAGGTCTGGTTCACCCGATTATCTAACAGCCGTTGTAAACCAGTCCAAAATAAACAACGAGATTTTATATACTAAAACAACAATACAATCACATAATTTCAGATGTGTATGTTACTAATCATTTGATAATTTAATAAATGTTGGTCTATAGTCTATATTTCACCCAGAGGGGCTCCTCAGCCCATGTTGGCAAAGGGGCAGTTGCTTGGGCCACTGTAACTACCCCCTGTGTACATGCTTGGAACCAAGTATACTACAGAGAAATTTAATGTCAGAGTGAGATTTGAGCAAACGCTTTTTTACCAGTGAGAGGAATGCACTCGCATAGAGCGGGTTATTGAGCAGAGTGTCACACCGCTCCACTTCACTCACATGCTCTGGTCTGAGCGAACCAGGACATGACAGTTCGCTATTTCTGACTGAAAAGCCTTTAAGGAGAGCCAGAACCTCAGTTTAACATCTCATCCAAAGGACAGTGCCTTTTTACAGTATAGTGTCTCCATCACTATACTGGGGCATTGGGACCCACACAGACCACAGCACAAGCATCTCCTGCTGGCCTCCCTAATACCTCTTCCAGCAGCAACCTTAGTTTTCCCCAGGAGGTCACCCATCCAGGTACTGACCAGGCTCAACCCTGCTTAGCTTCAATGGGCAACCAGTCTTGAGCTACAAGGTGATATGGCTGCTGGCAAGATGAGTCTTTAGTCTAGACTTATCTGTTCATCCAGGCATACATCTCATTTATCCATCAACTCATAGTTATGCTGCATTAGTTAGGTCTGCCATAACAGGAAACACTTCTCATATCACAGTATATAATGCTGCTTTAATGCGAATGGCATCTACTCTAATATTATTCTATTTGTTTCCCCGTCTCAACCTTGGGATACATACCCCAAGGTTACTAGAGCCTGCCAGATCCAGCTCCATTCCTGCTTGGTGTCCAACTTCCACATGTCGCTGAGTGATGACAACTAACTGCGGCCTGTGCCACTGCCTGAACCTTGGATTTAGGATGGATTTTGGGTCTCTCCTTCAGTATAAGACCATCATCATTTGTATACCTGTTTTATCAACCACAGGGTGAAAATTATTAGTCTGATTGCTTAGAAAATTAATAGTACACCTCTTCACAAGCCACACAATTTAAAACATCATTCATGTCCATGGCACAAATGTTACAGGACAAATTACAAACTGATATTTATTAGGTTAGGGTTTTGTTTAAATCCCAAATCCTAACTATGAACAATAGTAATAGCGACGCTTTCCTTAGCAAGCACCACTAATTAAAAAGTTATCCAAAGAAATATTGTTGCTTAGCCTCACAAAGTGAATCTCTTTAACTTTAGACATGTCACTCAAAAAACTGTTTATTATCCAACAAAGACATGTTCCATGAAAAGACACCTTTACACAACACCTACAAATATAATCCCATCAATAAATTAGAGAAATGCTTAAAAAGGAGAGAAGTCGGATTCTCCATTGAGAAGATACTGTGTAACTGCTGTATCCTTTTTGTTTGAAAGGTGTGCCGCTACGCAGGGTGCCCGTTAGTAGACACAGTATCCTTGCAATAATAAGCAAAATAGGAAGCTCCTATGTCTAGTTGGTGAATGCTCTTTCTGCAAGCGCATCTTTCTCTAGGCGCAGTCAAGCGTGTACAATTATCCACCTGCTGCACATTTTTTTTGTCAGCCATCTCCATTGCAACAAAGTTCTTTCTTCAAACATTTGTGGTTCATGCCCTCGCGGCTTCCTTAATCTAAGGTCTCACATGATGAATAGACTGGAGGTTCATCATTATGCACTTTAGCTCTATTAAAAAGGGCAGCATTGTTAAATTCCATCTGAATGCAGTGGCCTTCCAACCTTCAAAACTACTTCTAGTTTAATATGTTTGAGAGTACAAAAAGAAAATTATGCCATTACTGTGAAAGTGTAGTTAGTCAGACTAAAACTTTACAAGATAATGTAATCAATTTGGTTCATATAAACTCTCACTTTTCTCATTTTTCTTGAGTTGTCCACAGTTCAGTCCAGTCCAGTCATCCAACTCCCACAAAATATTAAATGAATAGTCCTATTCTACTGTTCTCTTTTAAATTAAGGCTCTTTTTTTTTCTCATTTATAAATTTTCTCTCTAGTCCTGCATGCTCTTTGAAACTCAGACCATATTGTTTGTAACACAACAACCACCTCTGCTTCAGCCTACGACCTCAGCCTCTTTGCACTTCCTGTGCATACTGTGTAGCTCTCTGATGGAAAAATAGCTGTCGGTGCACCTGCAGTTGGGCAGCTGACAGATAAATTCTGGGTGAAATTGAGTCTTAGAAACATAGCAGCTTCTCTCTGACACGAAGATTAAAGCCATTGAGAACAGCAAAGATTAGAGGCTCTTTGTAGCCATCAGCGTTAAACAAATTAATCTATTGCTGTTCATCTGACTGTAAAATCTCTAGATTTAGTGTTTCAATGCAGCTAAGGCTAGAGCCACAGGGTCATCCCATGCTGACTTTCCCACAATGACTAAAACACATATTAGAAAGTCTTTACAAAATTTGTTTTGTCTGCTTTTAGGAGTAAAAAGCTTAAAAGAAGAGAGCTTAAATGTATGGGGTTTTAAAGGAGATTCATTTTCAAGACTTTCCAATTCATTTCCGAGAGACACAAGGCAATATTGTTTCTTTCAGCATTATTTTAAAAGCTTCAAGAAAAAGCTTTAAGCATTCCTAAGTATAGAGCCAGTAAAAAGGTATAGAACCAGTGGGGAAAAGTAACATAATAGCATTGCATATCATTGAATAAAAAAATAAGAAAAACTGTTTGTGAATGGATTATGCTTTTTTCCTTTGTTGTTTTATTTTTTTATGAGAATGTAGGTTTAAGAAAGTAGCATATAGTAAGAGCGCAGTATAAAGAAAACTGATGAGCGTTGTGGTCCGGGTCAAATTGTCAACTCGAGTTAAGCATAGATGAGCGCACAGAAAATGACCCACGTGCTCTCTGAGCTCAATGGTTTTAAATAGCCAATTCTATTCAAAAGGGCTCTTCAAAAAGTTTTTTTTTTTATTGCTAAATTTATGTGTACATTTAAATAAATATGTATTATTTAAAATAATTTTATTTTATAAATACATCTAACCATCCTTGAATAATATGGTCTTGCGTTTACACCTTAAAGGAAACTGCTATTACAGTTTTACTAACATCCAAAAATGGCATCCACAATAGAGTACAACAGGGCTAAAAGCTCCATAGGATAAAATGCTCCATTGATTTTATTTTCTCCTAAAACACTGTATACAACAAAAACTACCACAGCACTTTCCTAAACACCTGTTTGTCACTATGCACTGAAAATTTCCTGTTCCATGAGATCTTTGCGTGTGGTGTCCAAAGGCTGATTTTGAGGCAATTTGATCTAATACGAATACTTTTTTTAAATGTTGCAAATTTATGTAGCTAATAAAAAAAAAATAAATAAATACAAAAATCACTGAAATTAACACATTTCTTTTGAGACAAAATACTTTTAAGTTTTGTTTAAGGTCATTCAATCAAGCATTTTCAATAACTTTCCAGTAAGTGAAAGGATAGTGTTTGGGGTCAAAAACCCCCCTGTTGCAGGCACTAAAGGCCCCTATTATACACATTGTTTTTCTCAAGTGGGGGGAATAGATTTTTTATGAAAAATGTTCAAAGTTGGCTCACATTGACTCATCCAATCGTAATAGAGATTAATTTGTTTATAGAATACTTGACATGTAATAAAATGCCAAATATGTTATTTTGAGTAACCGTCATCTTAATTTGTTACTCAAAAAAGTATCTTGCTGTCGCAAAATTATTTGCATTAGTTGACAAATTGTGCCTTATAACTATTGCCCCGGTATCTTCACGATATCACTTTAAACCCCCCAGGGGCCTTTTACCCCAAGGGTAACTTGGGGTAAAAGGCTCCATCACTAACTGAATTTTAATAGAAACAAATCACAACGTCCTTATTATTTCTTTTCACACAGATTATGTTGCCCCATGAATTTTCAATATAACGAAATTAATTTGTTTTAACCGTGATACATTTTGTGACCAGAATAAAGCAAAATTTCATTAAGGGGTGCCTTTAGCCCCGTTGTACCCTATCATACTGAAGGTTATTAAAGCCTTTTGTATCAAATTGTATTTTACAAACAAATCGAACTTCAGTGCCTTTTTACCACCAGGGCTTCTGATTTTTTTTATTATTTTATAATTTCTAATCATTATGTGTGGAGAGAATTTAAAAACCTACATTTATGGTTAAAACACTTCACCAATATCATAAAATTATAAAGGAAAAAACGTAATAAACCTTTTATATAATCAAAAGACAAAGTGGGGAAAGTGGGTTTAAAATGTAAAAATAGCCCGTTGTAAAAGGTGCCTCATATTGTTCCTGGGAGGCAGCAGATATCCTAACCCCGCCCCCACCCTACTCCTAATTAAATGGAGCCTGTAAGGCTGAGTAGCCTACCAGGAACAACGCATGGCACATTTTCACATCGCGGTAAAATACAACAAGAGAGAGAGGGAAAAAAAGAGCCGTCGCATTATGATGACGTCACTCATGTGAGCCAGGATTTGTTTTTCAGAAAAGTCCTTTGGCTTCACGCTTAAGGTTTGTTTATTTCAATGGTACAATTCGTTTTTATATCGCGGATTGTTTGTCTTGAAATCTTCTCCCGACTGATACGATCTATTTCGCCCTTGAAGTCGGTTGCGTACGATTCTAATGTAAGTAGCTTCGCACCGTTTACTGCTTTGCACATAGAGTTCAGACAAGAAATATAAAACACGAATTAATGCTGTTATTACATATTCTCCTCGAACATTTTTAATACACATATGAAGGTTAGATAGATATTGCGCATAAATTCTGAGTGTGCGGGTGACTCTCACGAAGCCAGTCAAGAACATGTCCGGGTCATATTTCACCATAAAAAAATGAAAAAGAAAAAAAGATTTTTTTTATTTTTTTATTACAATTATTAATAACATGTTACCTTTTTTTATTTTTTAATGTGACATTATTCTTGACCATTAGGCACATTTGCCTCCCCAATGCTCATTAGTGTTATAAAATTAAACCTAATTAATATAAATTGTAGAGTATTTTACAGTATAGTTGAATTTATTGTACTGCTTTTAATTTTTAATTACAATAAAAAATCATAATGAAAAAAAATCTTTGTATCTTAATTTGTCAAATTAAATTTTACATTTGTTTTCTAGTGATTTTGGGCTGAAGTATGACCCGGATATGTTCTTGACAGGTTTCGTAACATTCACCCATGCAAACATAAAGGTGAAGCCTTGATCTTTAAATGGCCATACAAGAAAAATATGATCCAACTAAACACTAAAAATGTGATATATTGGCCTTGAACGACTCATATCGGTTGACCTACTAAAAAACATGTCATCATTACAGACACCGCTGCTTAACATTCATTACACTCTGTTTTAGGATGTCTCTGGGTTTCCTGAGGTTTGTTTTGAGCCAGGCACTGAGCCGTAGGACTCTTCGACCCATCAGCCTTGCAAAACTAATACTGACCAGTAAACCATCAACCCTCAGACCTGCATGGGGCTACCACTCTGTCTTGTCCTGGCAATATATTTCCTTCTCTACAGATGCTGAGAGTGGGGGCACAGACATGGCAGATCCTTCAAAGGAGACTCAAAATCTGGGCTCAAAAGCACAAGTCACTTTTACCAGTGTGGGTCGGAAGATTGGCCAGCGCCACATACAATTATTGGGTGAAGATGGTGAGGAGTTGGGGACAATGCACCGTGCTGAAGTAATACGAATGATGGACCAATCGGGCTTGAAACTTGTTGCCATAAATGAAAATTGTGATCCACCATTGTACAGACTGATGAGAGGGAAACAGATCCATGAAGAGCAGATGAAACTGAGAGTAAAACAGAAAGCCATGACAGGTGTGTTTTCTTTTTTATCACAAAGGTGCTTCATTGCATCCAAGGTGTCATTATACCATCAGTTTCTGCAGTTCTTAAATATATGTTTCTTAAAGGTGATGTGTAATTTTTCAATGCTAAAATACTTTTTCCTATCCTAGCTTAATAAGCAGAGAAAACTACACTCACTGAGCACTTTATTAGGTATACTACAGTCCTAATAAATTGCCCGATGTGGTCTTCTGCTGTTGTAGCCAATCCGCCTCAAGGTTCAAAGAGTTGTGCATTCTGAGATGCTAAACTTCTCACCTTAATTGTACAGAGTGGTTGTCTGAGTTACCGTAGACTTTGTCAGTTCGAACCAGTCTGGCTATTCTCCATTGATCTCTCTCATCAACAAGGCATTTCCATCCACAGAACTGCTGCTCACTGGATGTTTTTGGTACCATTCTGAGTAAACTCTAGAGACTGTTGTGTGTGAAAATCCCAGGAGATCAGCAGTTACAGAAATACTCAAACCAGCCCGTCTGGCATCAACAATTATGCCACACTCCAAATCACTGAGATAAAATTATTTTTGCCATTATGATGGTTGATGTGAACATTAACTGAAGCTCCTGCCAGAATCTGAATGATTTTATGCATTGCACTGCTGCCACACGATTGGCTGATTAGATAATCACATGAATAAGTAGGTGTACAGTTGTTCCTAATAAAGTGCTTGGTGAGTGTATATGTAAGCCACTGGTAGGTTGATTTCCATGAGAAGCATAAAAACTGGCTCTTTGGTTCTTTTAAAACTATGCTGTTTGTTTGACCAGCCTGACCTGGTAACATGTCATCAGCCAATGACATGAGTTTGGGGAGGGACTATATATTTTTGTTTGACCAATGGCAGACAGGAGTGGATTCAGGAAATCTGTTTGAAAACAGTTATTTTTGATATTTCTTTTGGTTACACTAATGATGCAGAAATTACACACTTCACCTTTTACAGGAATATTTTAAAATTAAAATTCAGTCATTTTACTCACACTCATGGTGTTCTAAACCTGTATGCTGTTATTAATTTTTTTTACAAAAGGAGAAATTGTGAAGAATCTTTTCACAGCTTAAGTACAACTTCAGTTACTACTGTGCTACTGTACAGGTATATTCCTAGTATTTAAGTTATACAATAGCTTTATGTGAGGCACAGACCAAAATCTAACTTATTGATAATATTTTCCTCAGCCAAAGCTCTCAAATCTCATTCAGTCGCATTGCGTTCAGATAAAAAAATGGAATGCTAACATGTCATGATAGGTTTCATGTAATTGACGCCAAAATAGCATAACTGATCATGACTTGCCAGTTTGAATATGTGGGATGGACAATTGTATTTAACAGCTTGAATTGAAGGGTAGATTTTCCACATATAACAACCTAAATTTTGGTCTAATTCCAAAAACGTATTACCAAGTCTTTCAAGGGTATGATTCCTCAGTTACTTTAGCTCCTCCTGCTTTGTTGAATACATGCTTCCACTTTCTTTGTCCTTGTATACAATCTAAAGTTTGGGTCAACTGTTTTGCATTTCTGAAAGAAACTGATTGTTTTATTATTGTTATTTAAGCATTTACATTTTCACCCAGGGATATTCATGGTAAACATTATATAACTGCGCTACTCTTTACATTTTTTGGTATACTTGCAGGCCCTGTCCAATCAAAGGAGCTCAATTTCTCTGCAGATATTTCCCCTCATGACTTAGACACGAAACTGCGGCAAGTCGTCAGCTGGCTGGAAAAAAAGAACCATGTCAGACTCACTATCAGATCCGGAACTGACAGTGGCACACCACTGGTATGGACAGAGAATATATTATTCTTAGAGTCTGCCTTTATGAACTGTATTTCATGAGTAAATCAAAGTGCATGGTTCAAATGCACATCCCCTGTAAACACACCTTCTAATCAACGGCCTATGTTCATGCTGTTGGTGTGAACATTATTCACCTTAAATCAAGTTAAACTGCTTTTCCAAAACAAATTAAGCTCTATTTACAGCATCTGTGGCATGCTGTCCTTTACCACACAAAAAAAGTTGGAATTGTGCCTCAGTTTAAGGTTTAAAAGCATAAATGCGCAGCCTGTGTTTTTGTTAAAATACTTATTTATTCTGTACACAAATGTGTTATTTGCTGTAAAATTACCCTAAATTGTCCTTTGAGGTGGGACCACAAATGCAGTTCTTGTCAGTGGATTTTACTATAAGTAAACAATCTCTTTCTGGTATCGAATCAGCTTTACATGATCATGACAGAAGCTAATAATTGAAATATATAAGGTGACTTTGCACAGACAAGCTTTGTAAGCATTTCTTATCACATGTGTAATATTTAAGTCTTAAATATTATTAAATATAATATTAAAGTCTACTTTTAAGCTTAACTTGTATTGAAACCAGAACATTCCTTTAAAAAAAGGTAAAGCTGTGGTGTGCAATCAGTGCTTCCTTACTAGAAATATTAATAATGAAAACATCCTCACATGTAAGATCAGTATGTTTTGTTTTTTTATTAACAACAATAAATGTGTTGATCACATTGTATAGATAAAGGGATAAACAATGCTATTTTACAACCAGTAAAATAATTAATAACCAGTACTACTTAATGAACATGTCCATTAGTGAACAGCGCAGTGCTGCTTTGATCATTCAAAAACAGTTGGCTGGCACCAAGATAATTTTAGATTACAACAGAACAAATGACAAACTATCCACATTGCCATAGTATTGGTACATACAGGTTTTGCAATGTTGTCCCATTGCAATGATTGAACAGCTCTTAAAAAAAAAAAAAAAAAAAGTAATTGCAGAAAGAAGGCGCAGAGTAGTTTTATCTTTATCACTGCTGTTTGTTGAAAAGATATGATTATGGTTATTGTAATAAGGTTTTCCATTATCACTCCCCAGAGGGTCTCGGTATGCAAAACAATCAGTGACAGTTTTAGAATCTTATAATCTGTGCCTTAAACATAGTGAATTAAAAAATGATTTCCGATCAAAAGCAAAACCCTTTCACCACTGAATGCTGCAGTCACTGATTTTTGGCTGTTTGTTTTTTGTTTTCCCAACAGGACAAAGTCTTATCTCAGATGGTGGAGAGAATATCAGTACCTGTTGGCTTTATATCAAAACCCACTGTGGTTCGTAGGGGTCGTGCAGCCATGTGCGTCCTTCGTCTTGCTTCTGCCAAAGAACTGCGACAAAAGGAAGCGGAGACTTCGAACAAGACTTTAAAGCCAGACTCTGACACACCAATGCCTCTTTCTGCCTCATCCACACAGAAACCAAAAGACTCAAAACAACAATAAAGTTCTATTCAAATCAAATTGGCAAAAGTGTATAATTTTTTTAAATGCATGTTTACTTTTCTATCCTTTTAATCTCCAAAATTTGTTTCTTAAATATTGTATCCTGTAATAACTTAAAAACTCGGCTTAAGGATCAACGGAATACACAGTAATTGCTAATCACTGGACACTATGACAAGAGAGGTTCTAAAAGTTGGACCACTGGACATGAAGAGACGTTCAGCTCAGAACAGATGGATTTTGATTGGCTGATAACACTTTTAGATTTAACATGCTCCATATCTGAATTTAAGATGACAGGTTCTGGTAAGTCGGATTTTTGGATTTTAAGACTTTCTGATTTGAAAGAATCTAAGTGACTAATTAATTGAGGGGGCTCTGAAGATTTATCTGCTTTTGTTGGACGTTTCTTTTTTGGTTTGTGACCACTCAGACGGGATGCCAGAGAGCGTTTTCCGCGGGGCTTCTTCTGAAAGAGACAAAGGCATAGATTTCAATAAAAAATAAAAAATAAAAAAAAAACATTTTCTTTAAAAGGAATAGTTCACCCAAAAATGAAAATGTCAATAATTTCCTCACCCTCATGCCATCCCAGATGGGTATGACTTTCTTTCTTCAGCAGAACACAAAGATATTTAGAAGAATATCTCAGCTTTGTAGGTCCATACAATGCAAGTGAATGGTGGCCAGAAATGTTTAGCTCCAGAAAGCACATAAATGCAGCACAAGAAAATCCATATGAATCCAGTAGTTAAATCCATGTCTTCAGAAGTTATATGATAGGTGTGGGTTGAGAAAAGTTCAATATCTAAGTCCTTTTATTTACTATAAATCTCCACCTTTGACCAGTAGTGGCAATATACACAAAGAATGTGAACTACCAAAAAACAAAGCAGCATGTAGAATTTAAAGTGGAGATTTATAGTAAAAGAAGACTTAATTATTGATCCGTTTCTCACCCACACCTATTATATCACTTCTGAAGACATCTATTTAACCACTAGGGTTGTATGGATTATTTTTTATACTGCCTTTATGTGCTTTCTGGATATTCAATGTTCTGACAACCATTCAATTGCATTGTATGGACTTACAGAGCTTAAATATTATTCTAAAAATCTTTGTGATCTGCAGAAGAAATGCATACACATCTGGGATAGCCTGAGCCTGCAGACTATTCCCCACATTTTTCACAGAACTGTGTGTAAAACTTTGTGACTGACTGGGGTTCCAATTTTGCAGTTACTACAAGTCAATACAGCACAGGGTCCGTAAGTAAAAATTCCATTCATTTTTTGCCATAGACGAATTGAGCAGAGATCCACCAATCAGAGAACCACTGCAAACAAAGCATGCAAAACAAACTCTGAAGCAACTGCCCACTTTCATGACGAACTGTCAATGACGCAATTTAGTCTGTCTCCCTACACTCTCAACCTACTTATCTGCATATATCTGACTATTTTGCAATAAAATTAAAACATTTTATATATTAAAACATAATACAAAATGTTTCAATACTTATAATCAACTTTAAATCAATAGTTTTATTTCCCTTCCCCCACAGTTTTTATTTGATTACATAATTTGCAATGCTTTCATGGCATTGTGGTTCATTCCCTCATTAAAGACCCCAATATACTTCATACAAAATCAAAGAACGAATGGGTGTGATGTCATTTAGAACAAAATCTGTCCAAAAAGAAGGTGTATTTGCGTTTGTTTCGGTGGTTCGTAACAGCTCACCAGGGCGAACTTTTAGGAAAACTTCTGACTGGCTGCTAGACACCTTACTGTCATTGGTCCACGTCATCGGTAGGTGTGACCCAGAGCTTCACCTACCTTGAGGCCGATGACAAATTCTGTTTAGGTTCTTTAGTCAGTCAAAATCAGTCAACATGAACACACCTGTGTGCAGAGTTATTAGCGAGCTGGTACAAACGTACCTACATCTGTACGATCGTTCACGTAGAGACATGTCATGTGATTTTTTTATGTTTAGTCTACAAAAGGAAATCTACTCAAATACTCAAGCACCCATTCACTCATGTTCCATCTGTAGTGAAAGCCATTCACACATCTGTTCAAATCAAATCACTTTTATTGTCACACAACCATATACACAAGTGCAATAGTGGGTGAAAGTCTTGGGTGCAGTTCCGAGCAACATAGCAGTCATGACAGTGATGAGACATATACCAATTTACAATAAACAGATTTACACATCACAATTTACATATCTAATACACACAATTACAACACAATATACAAATAATAATATACAATGTACAGTATACAATACACAATATAGAACACACAATATAGAATACACATTATACAATAAAAATAGAATATATAATATATATATAAAATATACAGTAGGCTGTATTGTACTGTATTGACATTCAGGCTGTCGGTTGATAGTCAGTTGCCAGTGTGTTGTTCAGAGAGAATATAATTTATGACAGTCCAGTGTGAGATAATAAGATTAATAAAGTGCAGTGCTGATGTATATTGATCGTGAGAGATCAAGAGTTCAGAAGTCTGATTGCTTGGTGGAAGAAGCTGTCATGAAGTCGGCTGGTGCGGGTCCTGATGCTGCAGTACCGCCTGCCTGATGGTAGCAGTGAGAGCAGCCCATGGCTCGGGTGGCTGGAGTCTCTGATGATCCTCCGAGCTTTTTTCACACACCGCCTGGTATATATGTCCTGGAGGGAGGGAAGCTCATCTCCGATGATGTGTCTGGCAGTTCGCACCACCCTTTGCCATACCAGGCAGTGATGCAGCCAGTCAGGATAATCTCTACAGTGCTGGTGTAGAACCATGTGAGGATGTGGCAGTTCATTCCAAATTTCCTTCCTTCCATCTCAGGAAGAAAAGGCGCTGATAAGCCTTCATCACAACGGCCTCAGTGTGGATGGACCATGTGAGTTCCTCTGTGGTGTGGACACTGAGGAACTTGAAGCTGCTGACTCTCTCCACCGGTGCTCCATTGATGGTGATGGGACTGTGTTCTCTGTCTTTTCTCCTGAAGTCCACCACAAGCTCCTTTGTCTTGCTGACGTTGAGGGAGAGGTTGTGCTCCTGACACCAGCGTGTCAGAGTGTGCACCTCCTCTCTGTAGGCCGTTTCATCATTGTCAGTGATCAGACCTACCACCGTCATATCATCAGCAAACTTAATGATGGCATTGGAGCTATGTGTTGCCACACAGTCATGTGTGTACAGGGAATACAGGAGTGGGCTGAGAACAAAGCCCTGTGGGGCTCCAGTGTTGAGGGTCAGTGATGAGGAGATGTTGCTGCCCATTCCAACCACCTGGCATCTGCTTGACAGGAAGTCCAGGATCCAGCTGCACAGCAAGCTTTTTAAGCCCAGAGCCCGGAGTTTCATATAAAGCTTAGAGGGCACTATGGTGTTGAATTCTGAGCTGTAGTCTACAAACAGCATTCTCACATAAGTGTTCCTTTTTTCCAGGTGGGAGAGAGCAGTGTGTATTGTAGAAACAATGGCATCATCAGTGGAGCGGTTGCTGTGGTAAGCAAACTGCAATGGGTCCAGTGATGGAGGCAGCACAGAGCAGATGTAATCTCTGATTAGTCTCTCAAAGCATTTGCTAATGATGGGGGTCAGAGCAACAGGACACCAGTCATTTAAGCAAGTGATTTTGGATTGCTTTAGAACAGGCACAATGGTGGATGTTTTAAAGCATGTGGGGACCACAGACAAGGAGAGGGAAAGGTTGAAAATGTCCGTAAAAACACCAGCCAGTTGGTTCGCGCACACTCTGATGACGCGGCCCGGAATGCCGTCTGGACCCGCGACTTTACGGATATTCACCCGTCGGAAGGATTGAGTTACATCCGCTACAGAGACGGAGAGTGAACTAACCTCTGTAGCTTCGCCACGAGAGCTCTCTCCGTGAGGGCGGAGTTATTTCCCTTGAAACGAGCATAAAAAGTATTTCGCTCATCCGGGAGAGAGGCAGCGGTGTTCACGGCGGAGTTTTTATTCCCTTTAAAGGCTGTGATATTAATTCCCTGCCACATGCTTCTAGAGTTGGTGGTGTTAAACTGTCCTTCAATCTTATCCCTGTACTGGCGTTTGGCTGCTCTGATAGTTTTGCGGAGGGCATAACTGGCTTGTCTATGCTCCTCCGTGTTCCCGGAATTAAAAGCGGTGGTCTGCGCATCAAGTGCGGCGCAAACATCGCTATTTATCCATGGCTTCTGGTTGGGGTAGATCCGTATTGTTTTGGTCGGAAAAACATCCTCTACGCACTTTCTGATGAAACACATTACGCTATCAGCGTAAAGCTCGATGTCGTCATCAGAGGCGGACCGGAACATCTCCCAGTCCGTGTGATCAAAACAGTCTTGTAGCGTGGAATCTGATTGGTCCGACCAGCCACTGGATCGTTCTGAGGGTGGGTGCTTCCTGTTTCAGTTTCTGCCTGTAAGTGGGCAAAAGCAGAATGGAAGAGTGGTCTGATTTGCCAAATGGTGGGTGGGGGAGGGATTTGTAGCCATCCTGGAAGGGAGAGAAGCAATGGTCCAAAACCCGGTCCCCTCGTGTTGAAACTGATGTGTTGGTGGTATTTTGGTGCAATTGATTTAAAATTGGCTTCGTTAAAGTCCCCGGTCACAATGAACGCGGCCTCATGGTGCGCGGTTTCCTGCTTGCTTATACTCCCATACAGTTCCTCGAGTGCCCGGTCTGTGTCGGCTTGTGGCGGGATGTACACAGCAGTGATAATGACCGCTGTGAATTCCCTCGGTAGCCAGAATGGTCGACACAGAAGCATGAGAAATTCCAGATCAGGAGAGCAGAAAGACTTGACAGAATGTACGCTCCTCTGATCACACTAGGATTTGTTGATCATAAAACATACACCACCACCTCTGCTTTTACCTGAGAGGTCTTTCGCTCTGTCCGCTCGGTGCACAGAGAACCCTGTGGGTTCGATGGCTGAATCTGGAATCTCAGCAGACATCCAAGTTTCTGTTAGGCATATAATGCAGCAGTCCCTCGTCTCTCGTTGGAAAGAGATCTGCGCTCTTAGCTCACAGAGCTTGTTGTCCAGAGACTGAACATTTGCCAGTAGAATACTGGGTAGCAGGGGTCGATTTGCACAATGTCTTACTCTGATGAGAACGGCGGCTCTATTTCCCCTTTTCCTTCTGCTTTTCCGCAGCCGGGCTTCCCAAACAAAGGGCTCCGCTGGCGTGTTTGTAAACAGCGGGTCAGCGTTGAGGTATTTAAAGTCCGGTTTTCGGTGTGCTATTGCAGAACCAATGTCCAAAAGTGTTTGTCTGTTGTAGACAATAAGCCAGACAACACCCAAGACAAAAACATAGAATTGTAAACAAAACAAAAAAAAACTGCAGTGTTGTGTCGGAGCTCGCAACGCAGCAGCCATACTCGGCGCCATCTTGTGATGTTCATTGTGCCCAAAATAAGATATGCATCTCGTCATCATTCTTTTGTCTGTTTTTTCCCCATTAACACTCTTTTATACAACCACTTTGCAGTAGTATCATCATAAATTATAATAACAGAGTGTAATCGGCGTCTATTATGGCCGCGTATGGCTCCATGAATTCAGAATGTAAACATAACAAATAAAACATTTTCTACTGCATTTATATTACTTTAAATCATCAAGTGGTTAAAACAGTTTCTTTTACTAACCTCATGTGAATTCTACTCATGAGGCATAAAGTCAATGATAACATTTTATTGTCACATTAGTTAAGGTTTTAAATGTAGTTTTGAGCATCCTCCTATAAAATGTACCTCTAAACACCATCCCACAGCGGTGTGGCAGGCGTCTGAATCTTCGCGAACAGTATACCGTTACTCGGCTGTTTCAAACTTCTTTTTACCCCTGAACGAAGAAGAGCTTCTACGGAAGTATGTCAGGGCCTTAAGTCTTGTACACTGTCTTTTTGTCTGATTTTAAAATACTTCTTTGTTTTAAATCAAAGTTTATAATGGCTAAGAACTCTTATGAAGGACATTATGAAGTGTCTTTGGAAGAAAAATACTTCTACAGTGGGTACTGTTGCACTCTATAATGGAATGTCAGTATCTACATCAATAACAGCTGTTATTACCTGTTTCTTCTTTTCAGGGTCATGAACCACACAATGGCGCTCTAAGCTTTGCTGAGGAAAAAAGATTAACAATGTGTCAAAAAATAAAGCATATTTTTAGAATAACATAAGTTCTTATGTTGATTTAACTCTGCATTTTTCGTTGGGAAATGTCTTAATCCTGCTGTAGTACCTAAATCAAGCTGAAGGACCAAATCATCCACGACTCTGTATGTAATTATTTACATCAAGAGAGAGAGTTGAGTAATGAGACCCTTCACAGGTGATAATTAAAAAATTTATGAGAAAGCACAGTTACCTTCATTGCAAAGGATTTGCCACAGCCAGGGTGAGTACAGGTGAAGCAGCGTTGCTCTTCGTGGAAGGACAGGATGTGGCTTTGCAGGTTAAATGCAGTGGTGTAGGAGCGGGTGCATCCGTCTCTGGGGCAGTGAAACACCACTCGCTCTTCCGAGTGCACACGTTGATGCTGTCGCAGGAACCAGCTATCCCTGAATGTCTTTTTACACTGATCGCACTGTACCATGACTGAACACACAGATAAAGAGACTCAGACCCACACACAAACCCAATAGTAATTTTAGTCAAGACTAGCTTACCACTATGGCAAATATTTCCAGTTATTTCAATTAGTATGTGAAAAGTAAACCAACCCAGGCTATCAACTATCAAACATCATGGGATATGTTCAGAATGCAATACTAGCTAACTACTTACTGATTACTACTGCACAGGAAAAATTTTTTATATTTTTAAATAGTATAATCGATACAGTGAGGCAGGCATTATTCCACAATATACAAACGAGTGGCACCCAGCTATCATTTTGGAAATAAAAACTGTTATTTTTCATTTTTTGTTAAATGTAAAAAATAAAAACATTTTGGCAGTTGCTGTTTACAACACATAATGCAGTAAGAATAATATGTTAGTATGCAGATACATGTCTAACATCTGTATGTAATATTGCCAAAGTCATATGCTATAGTCAGCGTATTAACTTTCTGTAAAAAAACAAAACAAAAACAAAACTCAGGCTTACCTATATGTACTTTTTTGTGCTTTGTCATCTCTGTCCAGTTGTTCCCCACAAATGAGCAGCCTGCAGCAGTGCAAGAATAGCCTGCAAAGTTGATGCATGAGACATTATTAGCTTCATTGCTGCTGTCCAGGAAGCATCAGGACGGATTAGCATTTACATTCCAAATGCAATATGGACATGCATATTTGACTACCTCTACTACTATCATTTACTCATTTGCATGTTATTCCAAACCAATAGAACTTTATTCTATGGATCATAAAAGGTAAATTATTGAAGAATATCCTCAACGCTCTTTTCCATACAATTAAAGTAAATGGGGACTAGGGCTGTAAAGCTTCAACATTGTTGACGTCAAACGATATTGGTTCTCGCACATCTAGTGACCAAACATGATTGCTGTCAACCCTGGTTTAACACTTCGAATGCCAACATTTTTAAATTTAGAGCAGAGGGCAAGATTTTCAGTGAATGACAACTTAAATTGCACACAAAGCTAATATATGGTTTCAGAAGACTTGGATTATGGACCCTTTTCACACTTCTGGGTTTTGTAACGTGAAGCATGGGAATGGAAGTGAATGGGAGACCACGGTAAATTTAATTTTTGCTTACTCATTTGTTCCAACATCAAAAGAAAAACACCACTATTACATTTCCACAACTTTCCAAATGAAGAAAGAAATAGAGAGTGGAGGATTACGACAATCAAAAGAGAGATGGCAAATTTACTGTCACTCTCTCAGCAGCGGTGTTAGAAACCCCATCGTATCTGTGGTAACCTGTTTTATTAAACGAATTGCAGGGTAATACAAAGTATAATATTATACATTTACACAAAATAATAAAAAAAAAAAAAAATAAAATTGCTAGATTTATGCTGCAAAATGAGGCTGAAATGCATCATCTCAGTCTGTGAAAAGAGTACACAGCGCATGAGTCGTATGGACCACTTTTATTCTGGACTGACAGCCTAGTCTCCATGAAGGGGGAATAGAAAGATAACAGAATTTTCACTTATGGGTGACCTAACCTTAAAGGACCACAGACCAAACAAAGAACATACCCTGATGTACTTTCTCATGCCGCTTCAGTTTACCCCGTTGTGAAAAGCGTCTCTCACAGCCTTCATACGTGCACCTGAGGATTAGAGCCATTGCATATGTATACAGCATCAAATGAAGAAAAATGGGCGGCACTGTCCTATTTACAGTGTGCTTTAAAGAGTCCTGCTATTTTACTGGGAGAGAATAAGAAAATAAAAGAAAAAGAGTGATATTATTAACAAAAGAGGAGCCAGTGTAAAGACTTACAAGAAAGGGAGCAGCATGGTGTGTGAACACTCGTGGGTTTTCAACTGGTTATTTTTCTTGAATGCTTTGCCACATCCCTCAAATGTACACTGAAAAGACATCAAACACAAAAAGACAACTATAGGCAAGAACATCTGTACAAATAACTCCTCATTCACATACATAAGATATGCTCAGTAGCCTCTTACAAAAAACAACTGTGGTGGTACCATGGGCGTAGATTTGGCTCGAAAAAATCTACCCCCCAATCCCCCCTGAATCTACGCCCCTGGGTGGTACAATATAGTACAGCTATGCCTTTGGGACAATGCAGTTCATTGTATTATTATTATTATTATTAATACATTTCGATGTTCCAATTTGAGGGCATTTTTCCTCTACTTGTGTATGATATTGAGGCACCACTAGTTGTGCAATGTAAAAACTGAGTTCTTAAGTAAAAAGAGTTGAGAAACACTGGCTTAAAAAAATACCATGGATCATATCCAAAATAATAATAATAATAATAATAATTTTAAAAAAAATAAGGCATTTCTATGGTTCCATGTCCAAACAATGGTAGAACCATCGCACACTTCTGTAAGTGGTTAAAGATGTTTACATTTACTCACTATGTATTGTTTTGTCTCACGTCTGTGAATACGTGAAATATGTTTCTTCAGGTTTGCGTTTGTGGTGAATCCTTCATTGCACCCGTCCTCCGTGCATCTGTTGACATAACGCGAGTTAATTTACGTTAATTTTTTCGTTTTTACACTTTTCACGTCAATTAATGTCACTTACATGTAAGGTCTGTCGCCGGTATGTGTCAGCGTATGACGAGCCAGATGATATTTCGTGCAGAAAGATTTGCTGCAGCCGGTATCCTCGCACTTAAATGGCCTCTGTAAAAGATTATCGCATGTGGAGGTGACGCTCACGTGTTCAGTGTTGACAAACATGAGCGACTTCGTTTATTGTTTGACAAATACCAATTAGACATGATTATTATACACTAGGACAATATAAAATTGCTGTCTGAAATTTTTAAGATATATTCACACAATTTACTCCCACGTTTTGGCCTATCTCATTGCTTACCTCCCCTGTATGCTTGCAGAGATGCGCTTCTAGTTTCCATAATTTGTTGTACGACGCTTGACAGTCAGGAAAAGAACAAATAAACGTGCCGCTAGGTTTAACATTAGTTTCAGTCATTGTCGATAGTACAGAACTGTGACTACAGCTACCACATGTACGCCTTCGTTTTCATCGCCATGTCGAACTTCTGACGACATTTTGACGTCACCCGGAAAGCGACAGCCATATGGAACGCCATTGGGGACAAAAGCTTAAAAACAAATCAGCGCCTGTATTTTGCCGTGTCAACTAGGGTACCAAAGTTTAAAAATGCATCCTGACAATCCCCCCCCCCCCCCCCAGCACCATTGGAAAACAAACAAAACAACAACAACAACAACAACAAAAGCATTCTTTCAGCATATTTCATTATGTTATATGGTGGGTGGGTTGTAAAGAAACAACACAGGATATAAAAGAACAAAAATACTTTTGGGTTTTTTATTCTGACTGCTGTCTCAGAAAAAGGACAGCGATTGATGGGGCAGTATTGAAAAATGGAATAAAAAATGTAAAATATCTAAATTGTGTACTTACAGTATTTGATTAATGAAAAAGTGGATTACAATCACTGATATATACAGTACATAGAACTGGATTGCTCATGACGTCATAACAGTGAAGCCACTGCGCCGCCATATTGATATGCCCAAACATTAAAGTCCCTATTGACTTAACAGGAAATCATCTAATTTCAGCAAGTAAACATTAGTAATTTAATAACTGATTTTATATCTGAAATCTGCATGTACATCCCTACAACGCAAACGTCCCACACATGTAATTATTTATTTATTTAAAGTCAGGAATTTTTCCTTTTCCTTGAAAGACCGAGCGAATTATGTGTATCTATATCAAACAGAATCCACCACTAACAAACTTCATCAGCGAACAGATCAGCTGAATGTATACAAGTTCACTGAAACTGAGGTAAGATACAAACAGACATTTTCAGACTCGTGTATTGTGAACATCAAAGTGTTTGTTCAGAGTTACTTGTTTTATGTGTTCAACAAAAAGTGCCTTTTTCTCATGGTCACTTGAATAAAAGCGCGTGCTCTCTCTCTCTCTCTCTCTCTCTCTCCTCTCCCTTACGCACAGTGCCTGAGGGAGACACGCAAAGCAAAGCTGACAAATCCTGGGCATATTAGGCGAATTAAAAATCCCGGTTTGACTTTTTTTAAGGACCCTCTGAGGCAAACGGACATGTTGTCACTCCAAAACAAGCAGATATTACAGCTTTTCATACTTACATTACAACTTGTGGACAGTTTTCCAGCTTCCTTTGGTGATCGTTGTGCTGCACTGATAGACTGAACACCGGGGCAGGTGAATGCTCTGACATCGCGATCCGCGTATATCTTCTCCCTCATAATGAATATTATCCATAATGAAAAAAAATTAAAAATTAAACATAATTGTCACTGGAGGGTGAAATGCAACTGTCGTGTCCACAGGTTGGAGATAGTGAACAGGGGTGTTCAGTGGCGACGTGTGCCCCCCAGATTTCCAGACTTCTACCAGGTTTTATTATAAAAAAAAAAAAAAAAATAAAAAAATAAAAATTATATATATATATTATGATATATTATTATTATTTTTGTTTTGTTTGTTTTAATGTTTTTTGTAAGTGGGTAGAGAATATCTGAGTGTGCAGTAGTTTATTTCAAACTTTCAAACCTTATTAACATAACCACACCATTACCACTTGCGAGAACGAGTGTCTGACCAATCACTGTTATACTTGTTCTTGTCTGAGACACTTTTTCAGTAAGCCCGGCATTCGAAAATATGTTAAAATGGCAAAAAGACAGCTAAGTTTGGAGTTTTTCTACAACAAAAAATCTAAACCACCAATGCCAGAGACATCAACAGAAACCAAACCTGACTCTTCTGTAGTTCTGAATGTTAAAAGCAACGAGAGTGACAATACCATTTCAAATGCTCAGGTTAGTGCGGGTGCAACTGTTGAGTCTGTTGATAAAAGAGACCCTTGCCTTGGACTGGATGCAGCTTTGGAATATATTGAAGAAGGCCCGTATCAGCCAGTAATTGATTTTCCAGCCAGTGTCTGTGGGATCAAAACCAGAAAATTCAGGCAAGTGTGGTACAGTGAGTATAAATGGCTTGAATACAGTGTACGTGATGACAGAGCTTTCTGCTTTTGCTGTCGAGCATTTGGCAATGGGCCAAACTGTGACCTGGCATTTCGAGTTACTGGTTTTAAAACATGGAAGAAAGAAAATGAAAGATTTTGGGAACATTCAAAGTGTGAAGCTTACCTAGAGGCCGATGCAAAATGGAAGGGTAGGCTGCTGTCCTGTAAAACAGGGAGTGTTGCATCCCAGCTTGATAGTCAAAAGAAAAAAAGAGTGGCGGACAACAGAGCATATTTAAAACCTGTAATAGAGAGTACTTTTATTTCGCCAGGGTATACCTTTGAGAGGACATGAAGAGGGAATGGATTCTACAAATCAAGGCAATTTGCGGGAATTGATGAAACTGTACAGACAACGAACTTATTCAACGATTTATGCTTAACTGAGAAAAATACTACACCTACCTACACAGCTCGTGTCAGAATGAAATAATCGAAATCATGGCTTCACAAGTAACAGATTCAATCGTAAATGAAGTAAAAAAAAGCTGAAGTGTTTTCCATCATTGCAGACGAAACAATGGATCTGTCAAGACACGAGCAAGTTGCTCTCATAGTTCACTACGTAAACCAGAAATTTGAAATACAGGAGCGGTTTATTGGCTTCTACATGACGCTGCAGACGGATGGGGCTTCACTTGCCACACTGATCAAGAGTACATTATCAGCCTTGGGACTTGATATTTCAGCTCTAAGAGGTCAATGTTATGATGGAGCCGCCAACATGAGAGGACCCTACAAAGGTGTGGCCACAAGGATACTTAGCAAAAATCCTCTAGCTTACTATGTTCACTGTTATGCTCATACATTAAATCTGTGCGTAGTAGACATGGTTTCCTGCATTCCAGTTGTCTGAAATGCTTTCGGAATTCTCCAGGCTCTATGAAATTTCACTGAAGTAAGCTCAAAGAGACATGCTGTGTTTGAAAAGATTACGTCACAAAAAAGTATTCTGCGGGGCCAGCTACTCTTAAATCACTCAGTGACACTCGTTGGAACTGTCGAGTCGAGGCTATCAGAGCTGTATTGGAAAATTTTGATTAAATGGTTCAAGCTTTGAAACCAAATTGCGCATGGGGGTTCAAAAGCTGGAACTGAAGCTTATGCACTTCTCAGAAATTTGCAAGACTTCAACTTTCTGTACTGCATGTTTTTTATGCGGAGAGTGCTAATGCAAACAAACCACCTGTCCAAATTTCTTCAATCAAAAGACTTTACATATCAAACAGCAATGGCGATGGCTAAATCCATAGTGTCTGTACTAAAGGAAATGAGAAGTAATGATTTTGCATCCCAAACCTTTAATCACGTCAATGAACTGTGCCAGAAAAACGGTTAACGGTCTGGCCCTTGTGTGCCACGCAAACAGGTTATTCCCACAAAACTGGGAGGAGGGGTAAAATCCTCTTTTGAAAAGCCCGAGGACTACTACAGGACTGAAATACTGCACAGCACTATGGATACCCTTATTGAGGAGGTAGAAGACCACTTTTCCGAGAATGACCGGTTCATTTTCAAGTCCCTTACAGATGTTCTCTCTTCTGAGAGCCCATCAGATGAAAGTGTTGGTGCTGTTTCCACCACTTACAGTATTGGTCAAGAAGATCTGAAGATCCCGGTTGTTCAAAGATGGCATTGCTGACAAGAGTAATGAGGAAGAGGAGCGCACCCAGCTGGAAAAAAGACTGCAATTCTTTCGTGAAATGGCACTGCGTGACACCCTTCCAAATCTGTCCAAATTCTATGTGCTTTACTTAACTATCCCAGTGACTACAGCATCGGCTCAGAGAAGCTTTTCTTCTTTGCGGCAACTGAAAACTTACCTGAGGACGACAATGACAGATGCTTGTGTTTCTAACCTGGCAATACTATAGATTGAAAAAGGAGGACATGCTGTTAACATACTGGACGTTGTAACAAGGTTTGCAAGCAGAAAGGACCGACGCCTACAATTCTTTTGACAAGGTAAGGTTTTTAAAGCATGTACATTTGTTATTGAATATGTTATTGTCATTTACATTTGTTATTTTTTAGCTAATGGTTAGTTGTCACAAAAATAGGATTAGGTCATATGTTTGTTAAAGCATTTCATATTGGGAGAGGCAAGGTGGCGTGGCTATGTTTATTATGAATGGAAAGTTAGCACGCCACAACCCAGGAAGTCGCTCTGTTTTCTTTCTGATTAAGAACACCCGCTAGTCGTCTCATTACTGTGGTGCAGTCGTCGCTGTGTTATTTTTTGGAAAATTTGTTATGTGGTTAACAAATACCCGAGAGATTTGGGGTAATTAAATCTACTTTGTCTACTGACCCTGAACACTGCATACCACCAGGAACTTTAAAATCAAAACAATGGATTCCTAATGAGCCATTCACACCTGGAGCGAACATCAAAGCAAAGCTTTTTTACGGTGAGTGAGTAAATTTTTTTTTCTTTGCCCAGCAATAATACCCTGACCAGTAAAATATAAGCTTTGGATCATGTGTCAGAAGCTATTGCAGTTGCCAAAACCAACGCAACAGGTAGTGCTAAAGAACTGAAAGCTGTTTTGTCCAACGACATTAAACGCTGAGTAACTCGAGGAAGAATCCTAAACCAGCTGTGATGATGTATCTTTTATTTGCATCAAACGCCTTAAAACTAAAAAAGAAATTCTCATGGGTTCTTTTAATATGTAAATTATATTGCTCTTAAATGATCTTATATTGCTGCTTTTGCCTTTGCATTTAATCTTACGCGAGTTCTCCATATCTCTAATACAATATATATCGCGGCATCTTTGCCTTTTGTATAACCTTTTTAATAAACAACTATGAAGTGTTTTTCTTCACCAAATATTAATACTATTGCTGTGACTTGCAATGCACTTCAATGTTTATATTGTATGTCTTTGTATTCAAAATTCCTTGTATACCAAAAATATGGTTGTGTCTCCTCAAAATCTTTATTGCTGTGTTATCGTTAAGTCGTTAACGGCTGTACTGCCGTTAGCAGTATTAAAGTATCTAATAATGGGTCAGACTAAAGATGGGTTTTGTTGGGTGAGATCTGTGTTTTATTGCTTGCATTAATAGACTCTTGGAATGTTTCATTTTCAACATGTTTTAGATGTACAGGTAGCTGTCTAAATCTGCTGGGCATTATTGCCTGCCGCACCTCCGCCAGTGCCTTCAGTTGTCCAACTACAGGGCCATTACAAATGTTTTGCCTCATTAATCCCAGAACATCTCCTGGTGGTGGGGCAGTGGTCAGGGATGTCTCCTGGTCACCCCCCACAGATGGACATCGGATGCTTTCCACTTCTGTGGAAAGTTCTTGCATTCCCATCAAGACATTCCTCCTTTACAGGTCATGCCATGCTGCCAACGTTCGATACCTCCCATGAGCAGTCCTACCCTACTTCCATGGCCTCTTCTCTGTTATAAAATTCAAGCTATAAGACTACGCCTTATAGAAATTAGTCACTATGTCCGATTTTGAGGAAATTGATGGCAAAACCCTGGAAAAAATTTGTTTAACTGTCTGGAAAAAGATCTGTTAGAAATAGTAAATGCATCACTTCTTTCAGGCACATTTCTGAAGTCCCTGAAAACTGCAGTTGTCAAGCCCCTTCTTAAAAAGAACAATCTAGATAACTCAATATTGAACAACTACAGACCAATTTCAAATCTTCCTTTCATAGGCAAAATCACTGAAAAGGTTATTTTCAATCAGCTGAACAAATTCTTAATCTCGAATGGCTACTTGGACAATTTACAGTCTGGTTTCCGACCGCATCATAGCACAGAAACGGCGCTCATAAAGATCCTAAATGATATTTGGCTAAATACTGATCAGGCAAATTATTAGTGCTGGTATTACAAGATCTCAGTGCTGCTTTTGACACTGTTGACCACAACATTCTCCTAGACAGATTGGAAAACTGGGTAGGGCTCTCTAGGATGGTCCTCAGCTGGTTCAGGTCATATCTAGAAGGTAGGGGTTACTATGTGAACATAGGCAACTATGAATCTGAGTGGACATCCATGACGTGCGGAGTCCCACAAGGCTCAATTCTTGCACCACTACTGTTCAACCTGTATATGCTCCCACTAGGCCAAATTATGAAAAAGAAACAAATTGCATACCATAGCTATGCAGATGATACCCAAATCTATCTAGCCCTATCGCCAAATGACTACAGCCCCATAGACTTTCTGGCCAGTGCATTGATGAATTAACAGTTGGATGTGCCAAAACTTCTTTCAGTTAAACAATGACAAGACAGAGGTCATTGTATTTGGCAACAAAGGCAAAATTCCAAAGGTGAATACATACTTTGACCTAAAGACAAAAAATCTTGGTATGCGTAAGAAATCTTGGTGTCATTTTGGAGTCAGACCTTAGTTTCAGTAGTCACATCAAAGCAATAACTAAATCAGCCTACTATCATCTAAAAATGTAGCCAGAATTAGATGTTTTGCATCCAGTCAAGACTTAGAGAAACTTGTTCATGCATTCATCACCAGTAGGGTAGACTACTGCAATGGACTCCTAACCGCCTTCCCAAAAAGACCATTAGACACCTGCAGCTCATTCAGAATGCCACTGCCAGGATTCTCACCGGAGCAAAAAAAATGGAGTATATTACTCCAGTCTTCAGGTCTTTACACTGGCTTCCAGTTACATTTAGAATTGATTTTAAAGTACTATTACTTGTTTATAAATTGCTCAATAGCCTAGGACCTAAATACTTATCAGATATGCTTGTTGAATATAAACCAACAGACCTCCCAGATCATTAGGATCAAGTCAGTTAGACATACAGAGGGCTCACTCAAAACAAGATGAGACAGCGTTTAGCTATTATGCCACCCGCAGCTGGAACCAGCTTCCAGAATAGGTTAGATGTGCTCCAACAGTAGCCACATTTAAATCCAGACTGAAAACACTTCTGTTTAGCTGTGCATTTTCTGACTGAGCATTGTGCTGCACTTACTGATTTCACTGAATCATTTTGCTTTTGTCTTTCTTTCATTTTAATTATTTTGTATCTCATCGACTTGTGATGCCTATTGCACCTAAAGAGAACAATCAGTCAACTCTCATATTATTATTGCAAAACCTGACTCTGAGTTTTTATTCTTCAATATCCATATTGAGGACCCAGCTGTCGCCCCCTACAGCTTATGGTGGAAGAATGCGGACTTTAATATTTTGTTAGGGACTGTCTGGTGGAGAGATTGAGTGAGGTGCTGCTGATAGTACCTCAATAAAAGAGGCCTAAGACACCCCGCACTCTGTACCGAGAGTGGGCGGGAGTGGTTCTGACAGTCCACGCTTATGTTCTAGTCCTCACTTGGAGCCTTTATTAAGAATCTAGCAGTGGCTAGATATCACACCCGTATGTAATGGTATCTTGATTAGAATGTGAGGATGTCCTTGTGACATTGGAGACATCCGCAGAAGGATGGCGCAAATAATAGTCTGCAGACTTTGAATGGGAAAACCTCGTCTCTCTTTGTGTCTCCACTCAGACGGGGCACCCCGAGTTTAGGAAAAGATAGATAGCAGATTCTTTTAGTCCAGATTAGATATTCATTTTTCATTATTTTCTTGTTTTATATACACAGTGTAGGCATTGGTTGATCATGGGTACACTGAGATCTGCCTTTGAGACTAAAATTAAAGGAAAAGAAATTAAATAATGATTTGGATAATTTCATGTTCTTTGCTTTTTCAATTCGCTGAAGTTGCGTTCTTAATACCTGTTCTCCTGATTTTTATGCTATTTTATTCTTTTTATTTTATTTTTATATAACTTTTTCTCAATGTGTGGATTATTTTTATTCTTATTTCATGTTCTTAATTGGTTTTTATTTTTTTATGTAACTTGTATTTTCTTTAATATTTATATGTAAAGCACTTTGAATTGCCATTGTGAATGAAATGTGCTATATAAATAAACTTGCCTTGCCTCTTCTCTTCCAAAAGCTTTCTCCCTGCCACCCCCTGCAGCTGGACACCAGATCCTTTCCACTGCTTCCTGTTCTTGTGTTCCCATCAAGACAGTCCTCCCTTACTGGTCATACCATGCAGCCAGGGTCCTCATGGGGTCCTGGGGTTCTCAACATGGGGTCTGGGACCCACTAGGGGACCTCAGCCCACTTCCAAGAGGGCCTCAAATGAATTTGCTACACTACATATAAAATGCTAAAAAAGGGCTAAAAATCAAGATACAACATGTAAACTGTAAACTCTTTGTTTTAATTCAACAACTGTTTTTATTTTTAAAAATGGGGCTTTAAATGTTGTCTTGGGGGGCCTTGGACTCAAAAGGTTGAGAACTACTGCTTTAGAGTTTGATGAAGGATGCAGTTCTCGGCCAGTGCAAGAGTGCGTTCTTTAGGAATGCAGGTGAGTGTCAGTGCTGGTCCTAGCCTTTTGGGGGCCCTAAACAAAAATTTGTGTGGAGGCCCCCGTCAGTGTGTTCGTAACCCTCAAAACAATCCCCCCACCACTTTAGCCTTTCCCACATTGCAGTTTAACTGTAAACAAACATACAGTGAGTTATTTAATTCTTTGTATACTGGCAAAAGTCCAGTATGTATGGCTGCTGCGTTGCGAGCTCCGACACAACATAGTAGTGTTTTGTTTGTTTTGTTCACAATTCTTATGTTTTTTGTCTTGGATGTTGTCTGCCTTATTGTCTACGACAGACAAACACTTTTGGACATTGGTTCAGCAATTTCACACCGTAAACCGGACTTCAAATTTCTCAATGCCGACCCGCTGTTTACAAACACGCAAGCGGAGCCCTTTGTCTGGGCAGCATGGCCGCGGAAACGCAAAAGGAAAAGGGGAAACAGAGCCGGCATTCTCATCAGACCCCCGCTACCCAGTATTCTACTGGCAAATGTTCAGTCTCTGGATAACAAGCTCTGCAAGCTGAAAGCGCGGATCTCTTTCCAACGAGATACAAGGGACTGCTGCATTATCTGCCTTACGGAAACTTGGATGTCTGCGGAGATTCCAGACTCAGCCATTGAACCCGCATTACACCGAGCGGACAGAGCGAGAGACCTCTCAGGTAAAAGCAGAGGAGGTGTATGTTTTATGATCAACAAATCCTGGTGTGATCAGAGGAACGTACATTCTATCAAAACTTTCTGCTCTCCTGATCTGGAATTTATTATGCTTCTGTGTCGACCATTCTGGCTACCGAGGGAATTCACAGCGGTCATTATCACTGCTGTGTACATCCCGCCACAAGCCGACACAGACCGGGCACTCAAGGAACTGTATGGGAGTATAAGTGAGCAGGAAACCGCGCACCCTGAGTCTGCATTCATTGTGACCAGGGACTTTAATAAAGCCAGTTTAAAATCAGTCGCACCAAAATACCACCAGCACATTAGTTTCAACACATGAGGGGACCGGGTTTTGGACCATTGCTACTCTCCCTTCCGGGATGGCTACAAATCCCTCCCCCACCCACCATTTGGCAAATCGGACCACTCTTCCATTCTGCTTCTGCCCGCTTACAGGCAGAAACTGAAACAGGAAGCACCCAAACTCAGAACGATCCAGTGCTGGTCGGACCAATCAGATTCTACGCTACAAGACTGTTTTGATCACACGGACAGGGAGATTTTCCGGTCCGCCTCTGATGACGACATCGAGCTTTAGCGTAATGTATTTCATCAGAACGTGTGTATAGGACATGGTTCCGACCAGAACAATACAAATCTATCCGAATCAGAAACCATGGATAAATAACGATGTTCGCGCTGCACTTAATGTGCGGACCTCCGCTTTTAATTCTGGGAACGCGGAGGAGCATAAACAAGCCAGTTATGCCCTCCGAAAAACTATCAGAACCACAAAACGCCAGTACAGGAACAAGATTGAAGGACAGTTTAACACCACCAACTCTAGAAGCATGTGGCAGGGAATTAACATCATCACGGACTTTAAAGGGAATAAAAACTCCGCCATGAACACCGCTGCCTCTCTACCGGATGAGCTAAATACTTTTTATGCTCGTTTTGAGGGAAATAACACCGCCCTCGCGGAGAGAGCTCTCGTGGCTGAAGCTACAGAGGTTAGTTCACTCTCCGTCTCTGTAGCGGATGTAACCCGATCCTTCCGACGGGTGAATATCCGCAAAGCCGTGGGCCCAGACGGCATTCTGGGCCGTGTCATCAGAGTGTGTGCGAACCAGCTGGCTGGTGTTTTTACGGACATTTTCAACCTTTCCCTCTCTTTGTCTGTAGTCCCCACATGCTTTAAAACATCCACCATTGTGCCTGTTCCAAAACAATCAAAAATAACTTGCTTAAATGACTGGCGTCCTGTTGCTCTGACCCCCATCATCAGCAAATGCTTTGAGAGACTAATCAGAGATTACATCTGCTCTGTGCTGCCTCTCTCTCTTGACCCGCTGCAGTTTGCTTACCACAACAACCGCTCCACTGATGATGCCATTGCATCTACAATACACACTGCTCTCTCCCACCTGGAAAAAAAGAACACTTATGTGAGAATGCTGTTTATAGACTACAGCTCAGCATTCAACACCATAGTGCCCTCCAAGCTAGATGAGAAACTCTGGGCTCTGGGCTTAAACAGCTCACTGTGCAGCTGGATCCTGAACTTCCTGTCAAGCAGACGCCAGGTGGTTAGAATAGGCAACAACATCTCCTCATCACTGACCCTCAACACTAGAGCCCCGCAGGGCTGTGTTCTCAGCCCACTACTGTATTCCTTGTACACACATGACTGTGTGGCAACACATAGCTCCAATGCCATCATTAAGTTTGCTGATGACACAACGGTGGTAGGTCTGATCACTGACAATGATGAAACAGCCTACAGAGAGGAGGTGCACAATCTGACACACTGGTGTCAGGAGCACAACCTCTCCCTCAACGTCAGTAAGACAAAGGAGCTTGTGGTGGACTTCAGAAGAAAAGACAGAGAACACAGTCCCATCACCATCAATGGAGCACCGGTGGAGAGAGTCAGCAGCTTCAAGTTCCTGGGTGTCCACATCACTGAGAAACTCACATGGTCCATCCACACTGAAGTCATTGTGAAGAAGGCTCATCAGCGCCTCTTCTTCCTGAGACGGCTGAGGAAGTTTGGAATGAACCGCCACATCCTCACACGGTTCTACACCTGCACTGTATAGAGCATCCTGGCTGGCTGCATCTCCGCCTGGTACGGCAATAGCACCGCCCACAACCACAAAGCACTGCAAAGGGTGGTGCGAACTGCCAGACACATCATCGGAGGTGAGCTTCCCTCCCTCCAGGAAATATATACAAGGCGGTGTGTGAAAAAAGCTCGGAGGATCATCAGAGACTCCAGCCACCCAAGCCATGGGCTGTTCTCACTGCTACTATCAGGTAGGCGGTATCGCAACATCAGGACCCGCACCAGCCGACTCCATGACAGCTTCTTCCCCCAAGCAATCAGACTTCTGAACTGTTGATCTCCCACGATCAAAATACATCAGCACTGCACTTTATTACCCTTACTCTTATATCTCACACCGGACTGTCATAAATTATATTATTATTATATTATATTCTCTCTTAAAAACTGACTATCAACAGACAGCCTGAATGTCAATACAGTACAATACTGTACATTCTATATATACTATAGATACTTTTTTATATATTTTTATTTTTTATTTTTATTGAATAATGTGTATCTATATAGTGCGTATTGTATACTGTACCATGTATGTTATTATTTGTATATTGTTGAGTGTAATTATGTGTATATCAGTTGTTTAAATTGTGCCGTGTTAATTTGATGTTATTGTAAATTGGTACTGTCTCATCACTGTCACGACTGCTATGTTGATCGGAACTGCACCCAAGAATTTCACACACTATTGCACTTGTGTATATGGCTGTGTGACAATAAAGTGATTTGATTTGATTTTGATTTTGAAATTAAATCTTTCCTGATTTTTTATTTTATTTTTTTGTATTTTAACTTTGCATTTTTACTTCAATTAATTCAAATTAAGTATTTATATAGCATGTTAAAAAAAAATTCCAAAGTTGAAAATACAGGCTATGACTGTATTGAAGTAGCTGCATCAGGTAACTGACGATATGGGGTAATCCCTACAGGGATAACCGATCTCTGAACTCTTTAGAATCATGGCAATTCACGTGCGCCATTGTGTGTATATATGTCGGGACACATTCGACTGAACAGTACAGAGTGATATTTAGCCCTTAAAGCCAGAATTCAGTATTGGGCCAGCGTACGCAGGATCTCGTTTCCTCCTTTCATGGAACCAGGGTTACCGTTCCCTTGGTCACTCGACACTGCGTCAGGTATGTGACGCTATGTGGAAATGTATACAATCACGCCATGCTACTGACTTGCACATGCAAACAATACCCACTAGCCGATAGGGTAGTTAAAAAGCACTGACAGTGCCTCCTCTTCATATCATAATAGGAAGGAGGGAACAAAAGTACCTCATAAGAAGGATATACGTGGCAGTGGAGCTAGCCAATCTGGGTAGCACAACACCGAAAATTGTGTCAATTCACTATGATAGGACTATACAGAGCAGCGCACAGCCGCCAGTGAATATGAATATAAAGTCACTAGCCAGATGGGTAGTGAAACTTAACATAAGGTAACCGCTGGCTTCAGCTCATGAAATGACCACATAGAATAGGTAAGTACAGCAGTGAAAATCAAGGACTGACCCTCATTCACAGTAAGCACTTCGGAAGAGAGAGAGGTGAAATCCAGATTATAAAACCTAGTGAAAGTGAATGCCAATTGGGCACTGCATGCCTTGAGATTAATATGCAAGAGCAATGGCATCCACGATGCAATAGGAAAGGCTTTGTTTGGAAATGACCAAACCTTTTGAGCGACACAGACAAAGAGCTGATTTGTCACTCTTATTTGACTCGTACGATCAACATATGCATGCAGCGCCCTTACTGTGCATAGTATGTGCAGCTTCTCTGCCTTGTCTGAAGCAAACAGAGGAGGGAAGAAAGCTTGAAGGAGAATAACCTGAGCCCTGAAAGGAGTGGTAAAAATCTTGGGCACATTGCCCATCCTGGGTTTGAGAACAGCTTTTGACAAACCTGGTCCAAACTCTAAACAAGAGTCCTCAACTGCAAACGCTTGAAGGTCCCTGACACGTTTTACTGAAGCCAAAGCAAGAAGCAGTGCATTCTTTAATGAGGGTACACGTAGGCTCACTGTAACTAATGGCTCAAATGTGGGACAAGCTCTATATCACAAACTGGGACAGTGAAGAGGCAAGACAGTCTCAGCTGCTTTGTGCCATGTAAACATTTTACAATCAAGGGATGTCTGCCTATTGACAAACCACCCAGGGGGACATGTCAGGTTGCTATCATAGCAACAAATACTTTGACCGCAGACAGGGGGAGAGCCATGTCTTAACTTTCTTGCAGAAAGTGGAGTATATACTGCACGGTGCAATTAACAGTGTCCTCACATCGAGAGGAACACCAATCAGCGAAAACTTGCCATTTTAAGGTGTATGGCCATTTGTGAGCTAGAGCATCCAGGCCCAGCGGAGCAGGAGTCAGGGAGTGCCACAGGCGACAATGTGTGGTCTTCTCGCCCCCTTCTCGTCAAAGGGGTTTTGGCCTGTAATATGGTATAAAGCACTGTCTTCGACAACCCTTCCCTGTTAGACGGGGCCAGACATGAAGTTTCTACAATTCTGGGTGTGGAACTGGGAAGTGATAGTTCATATTAACTAATGTAGTTACAGGTATTTTGTGGAGTTATAATGGATGAAAACTAAAACTATTCTAAAACTAAGAAGAGCCATTTTCATAAAATAAAATAAAAACTATGCAGCATTAAAACTAACTAAAACGAAACTGAAAAGAGAACTAAAACACTAAACCGCCGAGATGAGGGCTCCTCAGAGTCGCGATCTTGCATCTTGTCCAAGGCCGCTAGGACCTCACTGGAGGCTTGGCGTCCATCTTCTAAGGTGGCGGGGACCCGAAGAGGAGTACGATAGACTCGGTGGCAATACAGAACCACCTTGCTTTGGCAAGCAGTGTTTGTGTGCATGTGACGTGACTGCTTCTGAACTGTCTGAAACCTGTCGGTGAAGGGACTTATGGCATCACTTAAAAGGCCTAGCTGGGGGGTGGCCTGGGTGGCTCAGCATGTAAAGACGCTGACTACCACCCCAGGAGCCATGAGATTGAATCCAGAGCATGCTGAGTGACTCCAGCCAGGACTCCTAAGCAACCAAATTGGCCCGGTTGCTAGGGAGGGTAGAGTCACATGGGGTAACCTCCTCGTGGTCGCTATAATGTGGTTCGCTCTCGGTGGTGCGTGTGGTGAGTTGTGCGTGGATGCCGCGGAGAATAGCGTGAAGCCTCCACACACGCTATGTCTCCGCGGTAACGCGCTCAACAAGCCACGTGATAAGATGCGCGGATTGATGGTCTCAGACGTGGAGGCAACTGAGATTCATCCTCCGCCACCTGGATTGAGGCGAGTCACTATGCCACCACGAGGACTTAGAGCGCATTGGGAATTGGGCATTCCAAATTGGGGAGAAATAAAGGCCTAGTTGAGACACCGGGGTGTCCAAAAGCACAGCTTTGTCACGCATCTCTGACAAAATAAGCCAGAGAGGGTGTTCCACAGACACCAGGCTACCCATCGACCTGCCAATGGCTTTGGCATCAATTTTGGTATTCTGGAGCACTGTGTCAGTGGCAGGGTTCAGCTCCATGAAGGACTCGGGGTCCGGCCTGTTCGCATCCATTTCCCTGAGCAGGTCAGCCTGGTAAGCTTGCAGCACTGGCATGGTGTTCAAATCTGAGCCAGCCTGACCCACCGCTCCATAGGTCTTGCCCAAGGTTTGGATGGGTTCGCGGTTTTGGAATTCCACGTCGGGGTAGAGGAGTGGTCCGCTACTGCATCTTCCACTGGGGAAATGATGTATACCCATGCAGCTCAGCGCAGTCCAGTGTCATGAAGGCTGTGGCCCCTGAGACAAGCATTCGCGCAGAGTACGGTGAATGCCACGTCTTGGTTAGCTGTTCGTGCAGCTCGAGGAAGAACAGCACTGCCATGGGAGTTGTGCCAGCTCAGATAAAACTGGTTATCGAGTCAAGAATGCTTGGGTGCACTCGGAGTGGGCCACTCTAATATGAGCTTCTCGGCTGCCTGGAACCTGGGACAGCTTCAGAGACTAACACACAGTTTTTATCTCCTCTGTGAGAAATACCGGCAAGCTCATCAGCTGACTGCATCCATGCCTCATCTTCAGACACTGTACTGGACATATCGTCTCTGTCTTCAGAATAACCAAAGAACGTGATGGTGCCCTGCGTGCCAATAGTTGGACACAGATCATTATGGGCATACTTCACAGGCAAAGACACTTAAGGGAGAGATGTGGAAGGTTGCAAGGCTTGCGCCGGCAAAATTCCCTCCTCAAACTCTCCAAGCTCATACTCCCGACCTCGCATGCCTCCCTCATGTGGTCCCTTGGGAGCCACAGGAGTATAGTGAGAGGGGACTGACATCGTCCCTCAGAAAGATGGTGACCTGAGAGTGAAGCGTCTTGAGGCAATGCAATCCGTCTCACTGAGTACTGCCTCCACATGAGCTCGGCCCAGACAGGAAATGCAGTGCTTCTGCCCATGAGACATGGGTATAAACCACTTGCACGGTGGAAAACATTTGCGAAACGCCACCATGAAAAAGACGTTGTTAAGCAAACGGCTCTTTAATGCTTGTGTACAGTAGACACACATACTCAAACACAATAACTGCAGTAGCATCTATGAATATGCTTCAATAATTCAAAGGATACGGTTCCATTGACGCACAACAGGCCGTAGAAATAATCTGCTCGCTGGTGAAGCAGTGAAACGGAGAAAAGAGGACTTGTCCGTCCGCTGACACACCGGAGGAGAAAATCAATCCACCTGCTGTTGATGTGCTTTCACAACAGTGAAGCGTCAATGAACAATGATCATCGGAGCACCACAGGGAGCAGACAAAACGATCCACCCACTGTGAAAGTGTGCAGATCTGAAGACGAAATATTAATGGGCATCCAGAGTATGGAGAGATGATATCGCTGCCCTGAAGGAGAAAATTCTGACCAGATGTGTGCGGTGTCCCACCGTATGGACCATATGCACATGATGTGCATGAAGAGGGTGGAGCATGAAGCGCTATCTGCCATTTAAAATTGGAGTGATTCCAGTTCAGAAATGGAATATCCCTGCAGAGAATCCCCCATAGCATCAGCTACCTGACAAATTGTCGAGTGACAGACTTGAAAGAGAGCTATCTATAAACAATAAAAACATAAAACATATTGTAAAACAGATCAAACATAGTAAAACAATGAACAAGAGTAAGTGAATGCAGAGTGAAAGACAGATAAAAACAATAAAATGACAGTAAGACAAATGAACAATGAAATAAATGAAATAAAATTTTGATTGAGCGCTAAATACTTGCCAAAAATAAAGCTCTAGCACCATCTAGTGTTCTGAAAAATTATCACACACTAAAGAGTTTCACCGATGAATGCATAATTTACTGGTAAACATTTTTTTTTTTCTGAAGAAATTTTAAGTAAATATATGAGAATCCATCAATATTTCTCTAATATTCATCATACTCATCAAACAGACGCCTCTTTGATGAGTATGCTTGCATCTGGAAGACATATTATTTAGGTTGTTTGCTCATAAGTGTTTTTCCGTAAATAGCAGGTCAACTGGGGATGACTTCTTGCCTACTGTTTTATAAATACTGAAGATTCAGACATACTACTCCATTGGCATTCTGTATAGCAGGGAAGTATGCATATTTAGATGCAATGACCAAAAAAACTAATGACTTATGTTCAAGTTCAAAGTTTATTTGTCACATACGTACTATTACACAAGTATAGAGGCAGTGAAATGTTTTTTCCTACCCTCCCCCAGTGCTGTGCATTATAAAAAAACAATATACAGCCTTCAGATAATTAAAAGCAAGAAGGCAATACACCAAAACATTACAATACATACAATACAATAAACTATACAAGCAAGCAAGGCTCTACCAATGTACAAGAATAAACAGGGCTATAATATAAACATTGTGTGCATAATCTTCCTATATATAATAGTGTGAATATGCACATAATGTACCTATAAATTTAAAGTGCAGGAGTTTATGCACAAGAACAAAACTGCAACATTAAATGCTCTGATGTTTGTGCATATTTAATCTAAGGGACATCTGTGCATAAGAATGTATGCATAACTGTGTTTAAATGAGTAGGGTTCAATGAAGACTGATCAGTCCTATCCTATGGGCATCCCATGGGCAACATCCTCATTGAGCATCCTGATGCCTTGGGCGAAGAAACTTCACCTGAGTTCTCTGTGTTGATCTTCAGGCTACGGTAGCATTTGCCTGACCTCAGCAGAGAGAACAGGCCACAATTCGGGTGACCAGGATCTCTAATGATCTTCCTGTTTCTAGTCCTGCATCTCCTAGAGTATATGTCCTGCAGGACCACTGTGTTGATACTTGAAGCTGCTCACCGTCTCCAAAGGTGCCCCATCTACCAGGAAGAGGTTGTATGTACTTTCTCTATTCCTGCTGAAATCCACTATCAGCTCATTTGTCTTACTGACTGTGATGAGGAGGAGGGTGTGGCCAGACTGTGAGGATGCACGCCCAGTGCTGAATTGTCCTAATAAGCCAGGAGGGGGATAAAAATGAGCCGGAGGTGCCAGTTTGAGAGAGAGAGATGTTTCTTTAAGTTGATTTATACCATTAAATTTATGTTGACTGTTCTGCCAGTTCCCGCCTCCTCCTTGCCCATCTTGTGAACCCCATTACATTGGTGCCAAAACCCGGGAAGGAGGAGGGATGCACTGTCGTGGAGTCCTCCCCACTGCCGTCCGCCAGGGGATGGAGGAGTCGCTGCCAGCCGCCGGGAGTCAGAGGAACCGCTGCTGTCCGCAAGGAAGGGGAGGAGCCGTTACCATCTGCCAGGGGTCGGAGGACTCACTGCTGTCTGCCAGGGGAGGAGTGGCTGTCATCTGCCAGAGGGCAGATTAGTGGCTGAGGACCAGGCGACGGCGTGTCCGGGGACCGGCAAGCAAGTTTTTTTCTCTCTCTCCTCTCACTCTCTCTCTCTCTGTCTCTCCCCCTCACTCTTTCCCTCTCCCTTCTCTCTCCCCTCGTCTCTCCTAGGGCTCCAGAGAGGTGGGGAAGACCTGCCCGCAGAAGGACAGCTGGAAGGGCAACACCTCCCCTCAAGGAAGGGAGGGGAGTACGTCATGCCAGAGGTTTCCCCAGCCTGAATTGGGCGGTGGAGGAGTGTGACGAGGAGGAGGGCATGGCCGGGCCAGGCCGTGAGGACAAATGCCCGGCGCTGAATTGTCCTAATCAGCCAGGAGAGGGAAGAGCCGGGGGCGCCAGTTCGCGGTCACTGTGTGTGTGTGTCTATGTTTCTTTAAGTTGATTTATTCCATTAAATTTATGTTGTTATGTGGCCAGAAATTTTGGAGGATCTAAGGCGCAAAGTAGAGACATGCAAGTTTTGCATAGAAAACAAATGAGCGCAATGCAAAAAGACTCTACTTCCTACATCACTACCAGATAGGCCCTGGCAACGAATAGCCACAGAATTGTGTATGCACAATGGTAAACAATACCTGGTGATATCAGAATATTATTCGCACTACCTGGAAATTCTTCAGCTGCCAGTCACCACAGCAGAGCATGTCATTCAGAGACTTAGCATCTTTAGCATTATTTGGCATACCAGAACAAATAGTCAGTGATAATGGACCGCAATACACAAGTGAAGCTTGGAAAAACTTTTGCTGTCAGTATGATATCCAACATATTACACTGAGCCCGAATAACCTGCAAGGTAACGGACATGCTGAACGGACAGTACAGACAGCGAAGTGCATACTTAAACAGGATGATCCATTGTTGGCACTAATGTGTTTCCGTGCCACCCCTAACACATCTACGGGGGTGAGCCCAGCTGAACAGCTTATGGGACGGAAAATCCGTACTATACCCACTCTGCCGAAAAATCAAAGGCCAAAATGGCCAAAGCAAGCATTAAAGAAAGAGATGAAACAGCAAATAAACAACAAGCATACTACTTTAACAAGCGACATGGGGCAAAGGACTTACCTGTTCTTAAACCGGGGGACTCGGTCCTGTTAGAACTTGATGATGAATCAACACGTAAAGGTCTGGCTATGGTGATGACAGGGAGTGCAACTCAAAGGTCCTCGAGTTTCTCAGTGAAAAGGGAGGAGAGAAAAGACGAAATCGACGGCATATTCAGCTGTTGCAGATATCACACCAAGGGCAGTGGTGAGTTCAGAACAGTCACTGGAAAAAGCTCAACCCAGCAAGGAGTCTGGTGTACCAGGCGAGACCATTGCCAGAAAGCCTAATATTACTAGGTCAGGTAAAGTGAGCAAACCTGCAGAGTGACTGAACTTATGAAATGAAAGGAGAGAAATAGGCTAATGTCAATAACACAAATGTTCCTGTTATGTTAAATGTGTTAAGTAACCAGAAATCATAATGAACATCTTAGCCTGTTGCTTTAAAGTTATTAATCAAAAGGTGATATTTTGATATTATATACAAAGGTGATATTATTAATCAAAATTGTGAAATGAGCAATAACGACATAGAGTAAAATGTTATGTTAAATGTTTATTGGAAAACATGTTATAATGTTTTGGTTCCCCTGTCTTTAGAAAGGTCAGTGTATGGATGATGTTACTGCTATGTTTGTCAAGCTTACAAGTAGTTAACAAAATGTGGATAATACTGTAAGGCTGACGCAAATCCTCCATGGGTGATCGGAAGGTAAATAAAGGGGATAGTATGTGTCACCCGGAAGTACTTGGACTAAAAGGGGGAGGTGTCAGGGTATTGGACAGTTTTTGACAGTCACATGATCTACTATCCATTCAGGTCACAGCACCAACCGGAGACACAGCAAGTCATGCATGTTAAAATGGGAGTTTTTGTAACACAGTTATGTTCCGCTGTGATCTTCAATAAATACTATATGTATATATATATATGTATCGCCTCCACGCGTGTGTGTGCAGAACTGATCAGTGGGGATCACCGTTAGGTGCATGCTGGTTAGAAATGTTATCTGAGACTTGTTGTCCAACTTGCTGTGATATCACGCTGACATGTGCCAAAATACTGTAATCTTGTGAGAGTAAAGCAGCTACAGTTTTCAGAGATTATTAAATTATGATTGTAGCCAAGTGGAGAAATTCCATGTAATTTAACTCTAGTAATAAATTGGACGTGACCCCTATAAGATCCAGAGTTTTGCGACACCCACTTTCCAGCACTCTCTCGTGTTAGAGACGTGACAAGACACATTGGGCAAGAGAAATTCAAGATAATTATTTGGGTAAATATAAAACTTTACACAAAATGGTCATAAATTGCATTAAATATGTGTTCACAAGAATCATATGTTAAAATTGAGTGATTGTTATGGGTTATTTTTGAAGAATGCATATGGATGGCATGTGTGGATTTTGACCAAGTTTTTACATGTGCAAAGACTGGGTATGTAAATTTAGTATTAATCATATCTCATTTAATGATTTATAGCCCAGAGTCTTTTCCAATTAAGTGTACATGTGTAATGAGAATTATATTGTTTTAAATTGTTATACATGTCAACGTTATACATGTCAACATGTTATACAAAGCAAAAGATGCTTTGAGTGATTTAAGCAAGTACTTAAATACATAAAATGCTGTGAATGATATAAGCATGTATTAAGATGATGTATGCTGAAGCATATGGGTAGGCTAATGCCCTGTTTGTATTTTCTTTTGACATTAGCCTCTACTGTATTTCGTTATATCTTATTTCAGTTTTTGTATTTCCTTTATTCTTTATATATTATATATACGGCCCCATCGAGTGCTGTTTTTCTTTTTCTATTTTCTCGAACAGTCGTCAAATAAAACCCCCAAAAATATATTTTTTGATCCTGTGTTGTTTCATTACAACCACTGGCTACATGATTAAAATCACATCCTACAGAGATCGCACAATGTAGGGGGAACTGACACATAATTCATACACATTAAATACTATTAGACATTTTAGAAAATAATAAAATATCACAGTTCTTGTAAAGTCTTGCTCTAGTCAGTTGTATAGAAATGGAAATATCTGTGAAGTCAATCAATAAATTACACAATGCCAACATTAGAAATAACCAATGTCTTGTTGCACGACGATCAGCTGTAAGCTTACAGTTTTTCAGGCTGGTACAGTTAATGCGCATGTGCATTCTCGAGTTAATTGACAGGCGATGTCTCTTTCAAAAAAGTTCAAAAATGTCTCTATCAATAATAGATTTTTTTTACCTATAAGGCGGGTCTTCCTCTTTTCAGGGGCATAGCCAGAACTTTTTTCAGGGGTGGCCAGGTAAGACCCAGTGATTTTATTGGGGTGGCCAAAAAAATTCACTACTGACTGTGACATGCTGTACCAAAAGCAAATTCTACAGACAGAAATTCAGTAAATTCTACAGAATTTATAGATCACAAATGTACACAAGGAATTTAAAGTTATCAATTTATTTCCAATGCCATACAAAAGAAGGAAACCATTTATTGGCTGCATATCTAAAAAAAACGTCATGGTTACTGGTGTAACCTCCGTTCCCTGATGGAGGAAACGAGACGTTGGTGTCGATGTAGTGACACTAGGGGTCACTCTTGGGAGCCCGAGACACCTCTGGTCTTTGATAAAAGGCCAATGAAAATTGGCGAGTGGTATTTGCATGCCACTCCCCCGAACATACGGGTATAAAAGGAGCTGGTATGCAACCACTCATTCAGGTTTTACGCTGAGGAGCCGATATAAGGTCCGGCCATTTCAGCGGGTAGTTCAGCGTTGTGTCAGGAGGGACCAACGTCTCGTTCCCTCCATCAGGGAACGGAGGTTACACCAGTAACCATGACGTTCCCTATCTGTCACTCACTCGACGTTGGTGTCGATGTAGTGACACTAGGGGTCCCTATACAAAACGCCACAAGGCTGAACTGTGTTATGTGAACTGGCGGTGTGTGGTGGGCAGACTTGCTGTGTGCCTCATAGCCAGCACACCAGGTCGACACGTAACCTCCCCCAACACAGTTATGAGTGTCGAACGGCCCTTTTTGGGGACAAGTCGACTACCCAGAGATAGAGACAGGCTTAACCCAGTCATGGCCTCTTTCCCCTTCTCTTTTTCCACTCCCTAAAAAAGAAGGGGGATTATCCGACTGGGCCGCCAGGTCTAGTCGGGGAGTGTCCCTCCCAAGGGGAGGACACCGCGGAGACCACACCTCGCCCCAAGAGAGGGGGGGATATTTAAGTGGAAGAATACATCACATGGTCTTTCCAACCATGTGGAGAGCCTTCAAGGTAGATCCTACCCAATGGGGGAGGAGTTACTACAACATGGAGACTGAGGGGCTCTGCCCAAGGAAGACGCAGTTTGCCAGTAGGGAAACAAACTAGCAGAAGATATAGATCGCATGGGGTTAGCCTTACAGGGAACCGCCACATGCGGAGCACCTACCCCAGAACCGGGCTCTTAGTTAGCGCGTGTACTGGGCCGGCAGCAAGTCTCTCCGAAAACTCGACTGCCACAGGGCTCGGAGGAAGTCAACCAGGGAACAACCTTTGTGAACACTACTGGGAATTAACAGCGCACGTCTTCAGCTCAAAAGGAGGTGGAAGGCGCTATGTGCAAGCGATACACCTGGCCGGCTATCCCGGGCTTATCCGCTTGTGTTGCGTGCCACTACCTGGGACGAAACCGGTTCCACCCGGAGGTTGTAGAACCTTGCAAAGGTGTTGGGTGTTGCCCAGCCCGCTGCTCTGCAATGTCTGTTAGAGAGGCACCTCTGGCCAGGGCCCAAGAAGCCACTACACCACGAGTAGAATGGGCTCGTAGCCCTACCGGGGGCGGCATGTTTTGGGCGAGACATGCCATAGTTATGGCGTCAATGAGCCAGTGGGCGATCCTCTGCTTGGAGACAGCGCTTCCTTTCCGCTGTGCACCGAAGCAGACAAAGAGCTGCTCAGAGAGTCTAAAGCTCTGCGTGCGATCCAAATAGATGCGCAAAGCGCGCACCGGACACAGCAACGCCAGGGCTGGGTCTGCCTCCTCCTGGGGCAGCGCTTGCAGGTTCACCACCTGGTCTCTAAAAGGAGTGGTGGGAACCTTGGGCACATAGCCCGGTCGGGGGTCTCAGGATCACGTGAGAATAGCCCGGACCGAACTCCAGGCACGTTTCGCTGACAGAGAACGCTTGCAGGTCACCTACCCTCTTGATGGAAGTGAGCGCAGTCAGGAGGGCAGTCTTCAAGGAGAGTGCCTTAAGCCCGGCTGACTGCAAAACTCAAAGGGGGCTCTCTGTAGACCCTGAAAAACTACAGAGGTCCGATGAGGGAACAAGGCGTGGCCTGGAGGGATTCAGCCTCCTGGCGCCTCTTAGGAACCTGATGATCAGATCATGCTTCCCTAAGGACTCACCGTCGATTGCGTCATGGTGTGCTGCTATGGCAGCAACGTACACCTTCAAGGTGGAAGGGGACAGCCTCCCTTCCAACCTCTCTTGCAGGAAGGAAAGCACTGATCTGACTGCGCACCTCTGGGGGTCTTCCTGATGGGAAGAACACCACTTAGCGAACAGACACCACTTAAAGGCATACAGGCGCCTCGTAGAGGGAGCCCTAGCCTGAGTGAATGTGTCTACCAACGCAGGTGGGAGACAGTTTAGGTCTTCCGCGTCCCGTCCAGGGGCCAGACATGGAGATTCCAGAGGTCTGGGCACGGGTGCCGGATGGTGCCCCTTCCCTGAGAAAGAAGGGCTTTCTCAGGGGAATTTGCCCGGGGGGAGCTGTCACGAGGAGCGTGAGGTCCGAGCACCACGTCTGGGCGGGCCAGTAGGGTGCTTACCAGGACGACCTTCTCCTCGTCCTCCCTGACCTTGCACAGGGTCTGTGCGAGCAGGCTCACTGGGGAAAACGCATATTTGCGAATGCCAGGGGACCAGCTGTGTGCCAGCGCGTCTATGCCGAGGAAGGCCTCGGTGAGGGCGTACCAGAGCGGGCAGTGGGAGGATTCTTGGGAGGCGAACAGGTGCACCTGTGCCTGACTGAATCGACTCCAAATCAGCTGGACCACCTGAAGGTGGAGTCTCCACTCTCCCTTGAGGGTAACCTGTTGTTACGGCGCGTCCGCCGAAGTGTTGAGGTTGCCCGGGATGTGAGTGGCTTGCAGCGACTTGGTGCTGCTAACTCCGTTGGAGGAGACGGCGGGCGAGTTATGACATACAGCGGGAGCACAGACCGCCTTGGCGGTTGACATATGCTACCGCTGCCGTGCTGTCTGTCCGAACTAGCACGTGCTTGCCCTGGATCAACGGCCGGAACCTCCGCAGGGCGAGCAGAATTGCCAGTAACTCGAGGCAGTTGATGTGCCAACGCAGCTGCGGACCCGTCTAGAGGCCGGCAGCTGCGTGCCCATTGCCAACAGCGCCCCAGCCCATTTTGGAGGCGTCTGTCGTGACCACGACGCGCCTGGAGACCAGTTCTAGCGGAACACCTGCTCGTGGAAATGAGAGGTCGGTCCAAGGGCTGAAAAGACGGTGACAGACCGACGTAATGGCCACGCGGTGTGTCCCGTGGCGCCATGCCCGTCTCGGGACTCGAGTCTGGAGCCAGTGCTGAAGTGGCCTCATATGCATCAACCCGAGCGGGGTGGCCACCGCCGAGGACGCCATATGCCCCAGGAGCCTCTGAAAATGTTTCAGTGGAACCGCTGTTTTCTGTTTGAATGCCTTCAAACAGGCCAGCACCGACTGGGCGCGCTCGTTCGTAAGGTGCGCCGTCAAGGAGACTGAGTCCAACTCCAAACCGAGAAAAGAGAGGCTCTGAATCGGGAGAAGCTTGCTCTTTTCCCAGCTGACCCGAAGCCCTAGTCGGCTGAGGTGTGAGAGCCCCAGGTCCCTGTGTGCGCATAACCCGTCTCGAGAGTGAGCTAGGATTAGCCAGTCGTCGAGATAGTTGAGAATGCGAATGCCCACCTCCCTTAACGGGGCAAGGGCAGCCTCTGTGATCTTCGTAAAGACGCGAGGAGACAGGGACAGGCCGAAAGGGAGGACTTGTACCGATACGCCTGACCCTCGAACGCAAACCGCAGGAAGGGTCTGTGTCGAGGAAGGATCGAGACGTGAAAGTACGCATCCTTCGGGTCTACCGCCGCGAACCAATCTTGATGCCGGACGCTCGCTAGAATGCGTCTTTGCGTCAGCATCTTGAACGGGAGTCTGTGTAAGGCCCGGTTCAGTACTCGCAGGTCCAAGATTGGCCGCAACCCACCGCCTTTTTTCCGGTACAATGAAGTAGGGGCTGTAAAACCCCCTCTTCATCTTGGCTGGAGGGACAGGTTCTATCGCGTTCTTCCGTAGGAGGGTAGCGATCTCCGCGCAAGGTAGCAGCGTTTCCATCTTTCACCAAGGTGAAGTGGACACCGCTGGACCTGGGCGGATGCCCAGCGAAGTGAATCGTGCAGCCGAGTCAGACGGTCCGGACCAGCCCTCGCGACGGACTGGAAAGCGCAAGCCATGCACCCGAGTTCCGCGCAAGGGGGACCAAAGGGACAACGTCATCGGATGTACCGGCGGGTGGGGCCTCGCGGCGGGGCGGAGCTTGAGGTGCCACACCACATCGTGGCCGTGCTGAGTCCGAGGACATCGAAGCACTTACCTGGCTCCTTGTGACCACCCCTGGAACAGCCTGGGACGGGGGAGGAAGAGGCCTGTCCTCATGACCCGTGGAGACTGTCACATCGGGGGCGGATTTGTGCCACAGCTGGGCGCTCAGGGCGGGAGACCGCCGCTGGAGCGCCAGCCTGCCAAATGGAGTGGTGGACGGTGGTCGTGATGCCAGCCTTACACACCAAATATGTGACCCAGGGAACAAGGAAACCACTCTTGCGGAGCTCTTGAGTACTGCAGCCACTTGGGCATGCAGCGCAATTAAATGCAAAAGGTAACAAAAAGAAGATCTGCTTACCAGCTCCAGAGCAGCGGGTTTCGTTGTCCCTGGGTCGCCCGTCTCAGGGGCGCTTCGAAGACCTCCGTGGGTTCTTCGGTGCCGGCTGTGAGACGGGTGGCGTCGGCTTCCTGCGGTGGGCTCCACGCCGGGGCCGGGCCAGAGGGGCGGGCTGCGGCGGAGCCGGTGCAGTCACCGCAGGGGGACGCCCTCGGCGATGAGTAGATGGGGGATCTTGAGCCACGCCGGGGCAGGACAAGCCGGCTAACATCCATCTACTGCTCTACCATCGAGAACTGCTGGGCAAAGTCCTCGACAGTGTCGCCGAATAGGCCCGCCTGAAAAATGGGGGCAGCAAGGAATCGTGTCCTGTCGGCCTCACCCATCTCGACCAGGTTGAGCCAAATGGCGCTCCTGGACCACTAGTGTGGCCATCGTCCGCCCGGGAGACCGCGCCGTGACCTCCGTCGCTCGGAGAGCGAGGTCGGTCGCCGAGCGCAGTTCCTGCATCAATCCCGGGGCGGAACTACCCTCGTGCAGTTCCTTTAGCGCCTTGGCGGACTTGCAGGAGAGCCATGGCGTGCAGGGCGGAGGCGGCTTGTCCAGCAGCGCCGTAGGCTTTGACCGTCAGAGACGACGTAAACCTACAGGCCTTGGACGGGGGCTTTGGGCACCCACGCCAGGTGGCGGCGCTCTGCGGGCATAGGTGCACCGCGAGCGCCTTTATCCACCGGGGGATTGCCGAATAACCCTTGGCCGCCCCACCATCGAGGGTAGTGAGAGCGGGGAAGCTGAATAGATCGGGACCGGGCAGTAAAAGGTGCCTCCCGCGACCTTGTCAGCTCTTCATGCACTTCCGGGAAGAAAGGAACGGGGCGGGGCGTGGCTTTGAGCGGTGCCGCGAGCCCAGGAACCAATCACAGAGCCGCGAGGGTTCAGGGAAGAGCGGTGAAATCCACTCTAACCGACGCTCGCGGCTGTCCGGGAAAGCATGTCGTCACCTCCGTGTCAGCCTGTGACTGGGCGATCGACCCCGAAGGGAGGAGCCCAGCCGAGGCTTCCGACTGGACGAGCCCGCTCTCCGATGCAGCGCTCGAGAGCTCATCACTTTCGCGGGCTCCGAATAAGAGGTCGAACTCGCCGTGAGACGAGCCGGCGGACTCACCCGGAAGCCCGATCGGGGCAGACGAGCGTGCTGGGGAATGGGAGTTCCGCGGGGGGATACCCGGCGGAGGCGGTCCCATTGGGGTCCCCAAATCGCCCCCAGTGCTAGCCGCGCTGGCCTCAAACCCGTGGGTAAAAGGACCGAGGCGGGAGCCTCTGGGGTGGCTCGCTTCCTTACGAAGGCGAGCCGCGACCGCAACGTTGCCATGGACACATTCTCGCAATGAGAATGTGACCATCCACGAACGCTGTCTCCGCGTGAGCAGTGCCCAGACACGAAAGACAGTGATCGTGACCGTTAGAAGGCGAGAGATAACGAGCACAACCAGGAATAACACACAATCGGAAAAGCATCTTTAAAAAGACGCGTCTTTAAAAAGACGTTCCGTGTGTGCGCTCTTTTAGAGAAATATACTCTTTTAGAGGGGAAAAATGCTCTTTCAGAAAATATACTCTCTAGTTTTTCTGCCGAAGCGCCCAGGGGCGTTCTCTGCAGTGCACCAGTGCAGAGGAGGGAGAAGCCGCTGAAATGCGCCGTCAGATCCAGCAGGTGAATGAACAGTAGTATTCAGCTCAATGAGCATGACCGTTCGGCTCCGAAGAGAAAATCTGAATGAGTGGTTGCATACCAGCTCCTTTTATACCCGTATGTTCGGGGGAGTGGCGTGCAAATACCACTCGCCAATTTTCATTGGCCTTTTATCAAAGACCAGAGGTGTCTCGGGCTCCCAAGAGTGACCCCTAGTGTCACTACATCGACACCAACGTCGAGTGAGTGACAGATAGGGAACAAGGCTGGGTTGGTGTGGATGTTTGATGGATGTTTTTACTATCTGTACCAATGTAGTCACGAGTTCAGAACCCAACTTGATCCACTTTTCCATGTTGCTGAATGTGTCGTTATGTACTGATCCTACGTTGGCATCGTTGGCATGGCTACATGTAGTTTATTTTTTCACGATACTGCAGCGAAATCAGAAACAATTGACCAAGCGTCCCCACGTCAAGAAATAATGCAATAAAGTTGGCTTGACTTGAACGTTCTTCATTCACAAATAGTCGCAAATTTAGGGACCGTCTCTAAAGATACAGCAACATTGGAGCAAACAAATCCAAAACATTTACAAACATTTCCATAACATAGAGTATACAACTTCAGTAACATTTGATGCAAATGACGTAAAGATATACAACCAACTCCAAAGTGTGTATGTAGGCGTCAGCAATAATGCACACCTTTTAAATTTTCAATATAATAAAAACATTTTTACAAAAAAAAAAAAAAAAAATGTCCAGTTACACTATATTGCCAAAAGTATTCACTCACCCATCCAAATAAATGAATTCAGGTGTTCCAATCACTTCCATGGCCACAGGTGTATAAAATGAAGCACCTAGGCATGCAGACTGCTTCTACAAACATTTGTGAAAGAATGGAGCTCAGTGAATTCCAGCATGGTACTGTGATAGGATGCCACCTGTGCAACAAGTCCAGTCGTGAAATTTCCTCGCTACTAAATATTCCACAGTCAACTGTCAGTGGTATTATAACAAATTGGAAGTGATTGGGAATGACAGCAACTCAGCCACGAAGTGGTAGGTCACGTAAAATGACAGAGCGGGGTCAGCGGATGCTGAGGCGCATAGTGCGCAGAGGTCGCCAACTTTCTGCAGAGTCAATCGCTACAGACCTCCAAAGTTCATGTGGCCTTCAGATTAGCTCAAGAACAGTGTGTAGAGAGCTTCATGGAATGGGTTTCCATGGCCGAGCAGCTGCATCCAAGCCATACATCACCAAGTGCAATGCAAAGCATTGGATGCAGTGGTGTAAAGCACGCCACCACTGGACTCTAGAGCAGTGGAGACGCGTTCTCTGGAGTGACGAATCATGCTTCTCCATCTGGCAATCTGATGGAGGAGTCTGGGTTTGGCAGTTGCCAGGAGAACGGTACTTGTCTGACTGCATTGTGCCAACTGTGAAGTTTGGTGGAGGGGGGATTATGTTGTGGGGTTGTTTTTCAGGAGCTGGGCTTGGCCCCTTAGTTCCAGTGAAAGGAACTCTGAATGCTTCAGCATACCAAGAGATTTTGGACAATTCCATGCTCCCAACTTTGTGGGAACAGTTTGGGGATGGCCCCTTCCTGTTCCAACATGACTGCACACCAGTGCACAAAGCAAGGTCCATAAAGACATGGATGAGTGAGTTTGGTGTGGAAGAACTTGACTGGCCTGCACAGAGTCCTGACCTCAACACGATAGAGCACCTTTGGGATGAATTAGAGCGAAGACTGCGAGCCAGGCCTTCTCGTCCAACATCAGTGTCTGACCTCACAAATGCGCTTCTGGAAGAATGGTCAAAAATTCCCATTAACACACTCCTAAACCTTGTGGAAAGCCTTCCCAGAAGAGTTGAAGCTGTTATAGCTGCAAAGGGTGGACCGACGTCATATTAAACCCTATGGATTAAGAATGGGATTTCACTTAAGTTCATATGCGTCTAAAGGCAGATGAGCGAATACTTTTGTCAATATAGGGTATATGTAAGCATTTCTATATTCATCAGTATTTTAATAGGCCTTGGTGTAGGGATCTGGATTTTATTTAGTGGAAAAGCATATCAAGTTGGGTTCTGAACTCACGACTACATTGGTACAGCTAGTAAAAACATGCATCAAACATCCACACCAACCCAGCCTTGTTTTTGTTTTTAGATATGCAGCCAATAACCTACAAACAAGGAAGTCTTAATTAATGCCTAAACTAAAGACTCTGCTAACTAAATTCATCTGACTCGATACATGTGTTAAAGGACTATGATAATGGCCTGCTCGGACAACACACTGTTTCCTAGAGCTGGCAGAAAATACTCAAAACAGACACAAGCAGCGTATCTATCAACCACTAATAATATAATATTGAGCAGCAGCCGTCAGAGTTGCATTGGAGTGACGTCACCTCCCCTCTTCGAATGACTGGTTAGAGGAGGAGCTGTCGATCAAGAACTGGTGGACCAATAGGGACGCAAAACTCTTTTGATTTACATGAAACTCTACTCACAAGTTTTGGAAACAAAAGCAAAGAAAAATACAGTGTAAGTGTACAAAAAAATGAAAATGAGCAAAAATGTCAGAGAGCACAAAAAACAGTAATATAACCAAGGAAAACATGATTTTGTTTGCAATTCTGATGACTTTATTTTTTTACTTAGCATATTTTAAATGTGTTTATATATTTTTGATTCATGCTTGTTATTTTTTTATCTGCGCTTATTATTTTTTGATTCACGCTTATTATTTTGATTCACGCGTATTATTTTTGGATCCGTGACTGCAATACATTTGGCTGGATTTTGATCCCATACACTGCAACGGTCGTGATATGACGTCACACCTCTACACACAGAGGTTTGTGCCATGTGGGCGGTTCGCAGCTGTTCAGCCTGAATAGCGCAGACTGTTTGCGTCATAGAGTGGCGAAACAAAGTCACCTGTCTGTCAGTGTTGTCAAAAGTACTTTGCACAACAGGGGTGGCCAGAGGGGTGGCCAAGCTTCAATCAGGGGTGGCACTGGCCACCCATGGCCACCACGTAGCTACACCCCTGCCTCTTTTACACCCACCATACTGGGCTTTCCAATTTCTGTCTCAGTTAAACTGCCTCTGGTGTAAACAGCTTTTTGGGCATAAACCAGTGAATTTTTACGTATACACATCAGCACCTGCAGGGTGTGAATTACACAATAACCTTCAGGGGTGTCAGAGTGGGGAGTTGGGGGTGTTTTTGTTGAGGTTTATAATTTAATTATACACTTTACGTTAAGGTTATATAAGTAACACATGCATAATGTATTAGGCTACATTCCAAATTAGGTTTCAAGAAATAACAATTCATAATTCTTCACGCATTTGTTCATCTTGGTTAATGTTAATTTATACATACAATATTGTTCATTGTTAGTTCATGTTAGTTCTTAATGATTTTACATGACAAATTTTTTATATTAAACTCTATTAGTGTATGTAGAAATTGACATATACCATGATTAAAAATGGTATATTATGTTATTATGTATTAGGTATATTATGGTATATTCATGTTAATTAATTGTGTAATGTTAATGTATACACACGACACAACCTTACTGTAATGAGTTACCGATACATTTAATAAAAATGAATCAAACACTACTTCCATGGATAGACTATCTAAATTTAAATATTATCATGCACTTTCTCAACTATGCCTAAACTAACTTCTCTTCACTAAATAGTAAAAAACTTCCCTCTTTGTTCTCTTTCTCTGGCTCTTGTTGTCTTCACTGGTGATTGAAATCTTAGAACAAAAGGAAGGATTTACACCAGTGGTTCTCAACCTTTTTTGGATGAACACCCCCTACGTCATTCCCTGACCCCAGGGCACCCCCCACCCCCCAATTATGTGACATAATTTGAAAGGTGGGACTTTGAGTTATCAAAAAAACAACAAAAAAAAACACAAAACTCAAGATTTGTGTTATTTGCTTAATTTGCTTGATCCAACTTCGATGCATTACATAATTTTACAGTTTTGTTATTTACTAATATTTTTCAGCAGGCTTAAGCATCATGAATGTGAGAACAAACCTTGTGTTTCGTGAATGCAAGAAGATGGAGGGATATATTTCTGGGGCCAATAAAATAAAAAATTTGAGGACAAACTAATAAAGAGATATAATTTTTATTATATTTAAAAAATTATTGAAATGACCAATAATATTGCATGCTTTGTCCCACTGAAATGCTCATTCAACAGTATGGCATAGATTTTGGGTTGGATGCAGATGTAAATTTACAGTAAGGTTATCTACAGTATATGACATCTTTGAAACGTTAACACCTAATTTATTCTGACAGTTGTAACTCTCTTTTCATCAGGTTTTATTGATTCAAATTCAGTCATCTCTTGGAATGTCTTTCATTTATTTATTTTTTTGCCCAATTCCCAATATGCTTTTTAAGTCCTCATGGTGATTTGCCTCAGTCCGGGTGGTGGAGGACGAATCCCAGTCGCCTCCGCGTCTGAGACCGTCAACCGGCGCATCTTATCATGTGGCTTGTTGAGTGCGTTGCCACGGAGACATAGCGCGTGTGGAGGCTTCACGCCATCCACCACGGCAACCATGCTCGACTCACCACACGCCCCACCGAGAACGGACCACATTATAGCGACCTCAAGGAGGTTACTCCATGTGACTCTACCCTCCCTAGCAACCAGGCCAATTTGGTTGCTTAGGAGACCTGGCTGGAGTCACTCAGCACGCCCTGGGATTCAAACTAGAGAACTAACAAACTCCAGGGGTGGTAGCCAGCATCTTTAACACTGAGCTACCCAGGCACCCTATTTAGTGCATTTTGCTGTTATGAAAATTTATCAATTTTTTAATTATAAACATTAAGTCTACCCTAAACACATTTAAGTAGTAAAAAATGAATTACATTCCCTCACTCCCCTAATGTAGCCTATTACAATAGAGCTGAAGTGATATGATCATATTTATTATGTATCTGTTTCTGCCTAAAGTACATTTAGTGTTACTACAGTAAATTCAAGGGTGGTGATGTGTGAAAAGACTTCTAATTTGTGCATGTCATGTGTTTTCTCTTGTTCATCTTGTCAATCCTATTTAGAATGTTGGGCCATTTAATGTGGTTTTAAACTAGTGTACTTACCTAGGTTTGCACCAGAGAATTCTGTGCCAAATGCAAATGGTTCCGTGGTTCTCGCAGCGCTGTAATAGTGATGGGAAGATCGGATCATTTTACTGACTTGGAACTTTGAGTTTCATTCAGCAAAATTAATGAATCTTTATTCAAGTCATTTCATTCATTTGAGCAGTATTAAATTAAAATGTTAAATTTTCAATAGCCAAATCCCCCCAACACGTCTACTTACGCAAACTTTGATTATAGTCACAATAAGGAAAAACGTATAATGCAGCCAAGGACAAATTATGAGAAACAGAAAGATTAGTTCACCTCTGGAATCTTCTTGTCCGAGTCGTTCGTTCTTTTGTCACATGACAGCCGTATACCAGATGACTCGAGAGGTGAACTAATCATTTCTGTTTCCTGTGTGAGCAATGCATAGCGTATACGGCTGTCACGTGACAAAAGAATGAACGACTTGGACAAGAAGACTCGAGAGGTGAACTAATCATTTCTGTTTCCTGTGTGAGCAATGCATAGCATACATGGCTGTCATGTGACAAAAGAACGAACAACTTGGACCAAAAGAGTTGAAAGGTGAACTAATCATTTCTGTTTCCTGTACAGTGCCTATGTGGTTTTCACATACCAAACGAACGGAGGTTGCGCAATGCGCATGCACGGCCAACACAAAATGAACGAATCACTCTCTGAGACTACTCGTTCTTCTGAGTCACATAAAAGATTCGTTCAAAATGAACGAATCGTTCATGAACGACCCATCACTAATCAGAGGTGCGCGTTTGAAAGATCGAGACCAGTGTGTGAATAAAAACACACCTGCTCTGGGCTCTTGCTGCTCTGTCCATGAAGCCATCTACAGAGTCATACAGGTGCATTAGCGGAGGTTGTGACTCCACCTGTCTATTTTACGCCATTAATCCAGATACTTCAGATGACCGTGGTACAAATGCGTACCAACCCGTATAATGAAGAACCTGTATATTCCAAGTCTATATAAATGTGTTTATGCAACGAGGAACTTGAAGATAGATTTGATTAATATGATTGATAAATGCCCCCATTTGTGACCTTACGCCCCCCTCTCAAATAATTTGCTCAGGATCAGCATCCTGTGTGCTTGCCCTGTTTCCCTTTTGTGTGTGTGTGCGCATGTGTGTGCGCACGCACGCGTGTGTGTGTGTAATTACTGTCAGTATTGATTTCTGATGTGATTTCTGTACACCTGATCATTCATTAGTTTCACCTCTGTCTCGATACCTCTTCCCTTTCTGCCTTTTTTAATATCTTATTTCGCTTTTTCGTTTTTTTGCCAGTCCATCCTTCTTGTTTGCCTTTGCAAGTTTTTACCTTGAACCTTTTTTGTTAGTTTTGCCTGATTTTGTTAATAACATTTTTGACATTTGAGTCCTGTCCACTAATCAATGATACATGGTGTTGGAGATAATAAAAGAAGGCAAGTTTACTAGGCCAAATAGAGTATTTTATGTGTGTCCTTTGACATTGTCAATTATTTTATACCAGGATATATTTGAAGTGTAATCCTCTTGGCTCAGGTACAAAGAAACACAAAGAAATTCTTGGCAGTGTACATAACCCTGGATGAGATCCTGCCTCTCATCCAGTCCTAAGGTGTAGTGAATTCAATGCAGCTATTGTTACTTTGCAGAGATAAAGAAATTTGTTAAAGTGAAGAACTATTCCAAACCTGAAACTGATCCGAAGGATTTGGAGGATACTGGCTTCCAGTCTGGGGATGGCAGTATTGTTAGGATAGCATTCATTGCCATTTCCAGGGTCAATCCAGAGTCTCTTTGTAAAGGTGGTTTTCAGAAAATTTCAGCTGCAGCAAGTATTTCTGTCTGACTAATTGACATCTTTCACCAACAAGCATTAAAGTGTCGCCCAAAAATAATGGACAGAAATTGCACAAAGATTAACTGATTTCAACCAACAGTCAATCTTCAATAGATGTCATCAAATTAAAATCTGTTTACAACTCCTCTGAATTCTTCAAGTGTGGTGGTGGGCTTCCCTCACATTTGGGACTTGATAATTTACATTAAAATTTGTCACAATCAAAAAGTACTCCACAAGCTAGCTGAATACTATACAGAAGCTATAATAGCAGTTACACAATTCAAGAGGGAAATATGCTTGTTTTCATGTGCTTTTGGAAACATTTGCAAAACGTCATCTTTATGAAGATGTCGTTAAGCAAACGGCTCTTTTAAGATTATGCACAGTATACAAATAACACATTCAAACAAAGTCAGGCTGTAGCGCTTACAGTATGTTATACGCTTACAGAAAATCCAATACAATCCAATAATTCAAAGAATACTTTTCGTTGAGGCCCACAGGCCACAGAATAAGCTGTTCACTGTGAAGTGGTGAAAATGGCGAAGATGTCTCGCCGGAGCGCCACAGAGGTTAGAAGAAAACTCTGATCGACCCATTGTGAAAGGTGCAGATCTTGGCGGTGTATCCAGTAGATAAATTTAGTTTACGAGCAGAGTAAGAGAGAGAGATATATATATTGCTACTTTGAAGGAGAAAATTCTGAGGAGATAGTGTTGTGTTGCCATATATGCTACCATTTAAAAGTTTGGGGTCACTTGCCTGAAATGTTTCTCATGATCTTAAAAACCTTTTGATCTGAAGGCATATGCTTAAATGTTTGAAATTAGTTTTGTAGACAAAAATATAATTGTGCCAACATATTAATGTATTCAATGACAAAACTAAAAGTTTATTTTAAAAAAAAAAGTTTTTGAAATGGATGACTTGGACCGAATAATTAAGAAAAGCAGCCACTAAGTGCCCAGCATATAGATGGGAACTCCTTCAATACTATTTAAAAAGCATCCCAGGGTGATACCTCAAGAAGTTGGTTGAGAAAATGCCAAGAGTACATTCCTGCAAAATCTAGGTAAAGTGTGGCCACTTTGAAGATGCACACATACATAATTCCCATATTTCCATTTCTATTATTCCATAGTTGTGATGACTTTACTATTATTCTAAAATGTGAAAAAAAGTAAGTGACCCTAAACTTTTGAACGGTAAAGTATATGCCCGCTAACATGCATGAGGGAGGCAGAGCACAAAGCGCTATCTGTAAATTAAAATTGGCGAGATTTTAAAGAGTTTCAGAGATTGGCTACACCTGCAGGGATAACCCCTAGCATCAGCTTAAAGTGATGCAGCATGAAATGATGACTTGAAAGGGAAACCGTAAGTGCATTTTACACCAGCGCTAAGTCCCAGATCAGGACAGTAGCGAGGTAAGATGGTTTAGATTCTTGCAAAAATTTACTGACCAAAGGGTTTTTTCCAACTGACAAACCACCCAGAGGGTTGTGCCCCTTCGCTGTTGCAGCTACAGTACATAGAGATTCCTGCATCCAAACACTCTTGTAACAAGTGGAGCACCGTCTGCACAGGGCAACGTGTTGGGTCCTCGCCTTGGGAGGATTACCATTCAGCAAAAAGGCGCCACTTCAGTTCATAGAGCCACCTTGTCAAGGAGCTTTACTATGGTGTCGAGCACTGGCTGCGACAACCCCGGAGTGTCAGACAAGCCCCGTTCAGAGGCTAGACATAAATTCTCCCCATCTGCTACTGGGGATGCCAGATCATGCCTCGAGTTTGCGAGAACAGATTCGACCTCAAGGGAATTTCCCACGGGGAGCATCCAACAACTCTACCAGCTACAAAAACTAAGGGTGGTTGGGCCACTCTCTGAATTGTCTGAGGATGAAGTCTCCATTCCCCATGTCTGACAAGTCTTCCCAGCAGTTTAAGTGAATGGGAAACAACCACTGCATAGGGCACCCCAGCCTAATTTAGAAGTGTCCGTTGTGAAACTTTGCATCTGGCCATTTGGCAAAGCGCAATGCCTTCTGGATATTCTATGACTACAGTGTTGGAATCCACCCACCCTGAGTCAGTTAGAGCTGGTTTTAGAGCTGGTTCCTTGACACGTATCTCTGAAGAAATTCAGCCAGAGTTGATGCTCATCAGACACCAATCTTCCCATAGACCTGCCAATAGCCTGGGCAGTAATCTTGGTGGCTCAGAGTTCCAGATCTGTGCCGTGATGCAGCCCTTTAAAGGAAAAGTGATGTAAAAGCCTCTGCACCAGAGACATGCACACCCTGCAGGGGGAAATACCAGTGGGCCCATCAGCCGAGTGACCAGGACCAGGTGTTGTAAGAGGAAAAAAGGAAAAAAATAGAAGTAGAGAAAGCACGTACCAGACATGAAACACAAACAGAGACCATATGCTTGACCACAAAACAAAGTCATGTTCACAAACACAGAAAACAGACACGAATGTGAGTATCCAGTCACAATGAATAAGGAAATGACCAAAGATTGGATCCTGACATCTGGAGGTGAGATGAAAGGCTTCTCCATGGGTGAAGCACCTGTTGCAAGATTGGAGGCACCTAAAGGTGGTAGATGGAGTTCTATGGCATAGAGCAAAGGAATGATGGTCAGGGGAGATTCAAATGCAAATCGTGGTCCCCCCAGCCTGGACCTGTGATGTCTGTAAAACTTACCATGATGCTGTAGGACAAATAAGTGCACAGCGAACAGAAGCAGCCCTTAGGCAGAGTTTCTTCTGGACTAAATGAAGAAATTATGTTCAGGATTGGATTGTTACATGTCCCCAGTGTCTCTAGAATAAGGTGGGTCCTGAAGTATGAGCCCCTCTGCAGCCATTTGTGACTTTGTATCCCTTGGAGACTATTCTTGTTGACTTGGTAGACCAGATGATCCATATACTTGTTATGACTGATTAGATTTCCCGATATGGTTGGGCTGTCCCCACTCGAGATCAGACAGCGATGACGGTAGCCAAGGCCATATGGAAGAATCTAGTTCAGCTAACCAGATCGGGATCTGCTTTTGAATCATCAGTGATAACTAAATTGAGTAAATTCTATGGATGTAAGGAGGTGCCCCCAGGGTAATGGTGCCTGTGAGCACTTTAACCCAACACTGGTGAGAGAGTTCTTCTCAGAAATTTCAGAAGGCATGACCAAGGAAAATTAGCCCCATTTTGGCAAAGAACGCCATATGCTGTTGTCGTACAAATGAAAATGATTCATCCAAATATTTGTGCCTTGTGCCTTTAGGCCTGATGACCCTTCATCCAGTGATAGTTCTGAGGAATTGCCTACCTCTGTTGTTCCACTTGCCCAGTTCTTCATGTTGCCAATTGCTACAGGCCTGATTGGGATAGAAGATACCGATATAGCATTTAGAGTGCAAAGTAAAAAAAAATAGAAAAGTTTTCACATTTTTTATTTTCTTTGGTAGGTAATTGTTTTTTGTATTTTGCAGTGAGTTTTTGTTTACTATCACAGTGTTTATGTAATCACCTTTCTTGCTTATGTTTTTCCTGATTGTCACTTTCCTAATTACCCCATGCTTAATTATTGCTGTAACCTCATTTGTCCCCCAAATGAGTCCTTCCCTACCAAAGAAGTAACCGCTTACCTGTCAGGGTCCTTTTCCTTGGAAGTAAGAGCCGATACGCTTCTCAGCTGTGAACACCAGGATGACCAATAGAGCTGTGAGCTGGGGGATAAGATCTCGCTGGCGATCTTGTTTTGTGGAAATTCTGGGCTGGACTTTTTCTATCTATCACTGTCAGACTTTTATTGCTGGACAAGGACTCCAAATGTGGTAGCACATCCAAGGGTGGAATTTTGTATATTTTATGCATGATTGGTGCTGTTTTATAGTTTTATGCTGGCCAGTTTTAAAACATATTTTATTTATCTAGAATTAGACAAATATAATTGTTCTTGATGTATTTACCTCTCTGCCTCCTTGAGTCTGTGTGGTGTGGCCTGAGATGTAGAACCTGTAAAGGAAAAAAATATATTTAATAAGCATTTGACATATACAGAAAAAAACACAAAAAAGAGGATAACAATGGCTGCGAACTGGAGTGATACAGAGACCCAGGAGCTATCAGTTTATGGTGGCCAACTGTTCAAGCTTCAAAAGGACACAAATGTGTAAATCAGAAATCTAATAAATGATTGCATGCGACTCATCCCTTGTTCTGAAGGCATACCATAAGATTTGCTGAGAAACAAACCAAAATCGAATTTATTATTTAGTGAAAATCTTCAAAGACCGTTGCTCTCCTATGTGTGTTGATGAAAGTGCACAAGAACAACAGAACACACAGCCCCTGTCACGTGATGGGGTGTTCAAGTGAAAACTCATTTTGTTTATATATCACCACAGCGATAGTAATAACAGAACACAACACAGCTGCACACAAACCATAGAACAGAACTTACAAAACATGTCTAAAGAGTTTGAAGTCGAAGAGCAGTATTTCTACGCCCAGGATTATTTGTTTGAACCGTACTCAGAAAAGTATTCAGAAATCAAACAGAGATCAGATTTCTGAATTATACTATCACATCCATTTGAAGCTTGACGAGATGGTCACCAAAAACTGCCACTGAATGACAATTATTTAACATTTCTCCCTTATGTCATATGGGGTTATAACAACACAGGGGTAAGTTAACAATGACTAAATAAAATGTTTTGGGTGAACTATCCCTTTAAAATGCAAAAAAAAAAAAAAATGTGAAAAGATTTAATCAAATGCATGACAAGCACAAGCACAAGCACCACTACCCAGGGGGCACCTTCTTAAATCCATAGAATTTACTCAATTCAGTTATCACTGATGAATTAGCAGCGGAATATACATTAAATGTACAAAGCTACTCAAAAAAGCTACCAACTACTCACCAGAAAAATTTGTTCAGCTAAGCTAAAAGCTACACTTCAGAGATAGTAGCAAGTTTCACTACAAGCTACAGTACATGCCCAAAGTAGCTTGGTACATTTAAGTTTTTTTCCCCCCAACTAGATGAATAGAGCATTGGGTCATGGAAACAGCATCTAAAAGATTTATTCACATGATGTTTATCAATGCCATGGTACAGCATAGGACAGTATAGTGCAATACCATATACAAGTTTACAGTATGGTGCAATATAAAATTTTATATGATAAACTGAACAATGATAAACTTTTGAAAAATGTTCTTTATTTAGCCGATGTTCTACATCTTGACGATCGGATTAGAATTTATAATTAAATCATTTTAATAATGAAAAAACAGAACCCTAAACTTGTCAAATCTATAAAACTTTTAAAGCTTTTCAAATTCATGTAATTGCCCTTTTATAAATTTTGTTTCTTTCTTTTTTTGGCACTGTGCATCATCTAATTTGTTGTATTGTCTAAACAACTTGCTTTTTTATTTTTCTACATATTGTCATTGCTGCAAATGCAAATAAAACCATGAAGAGAGAGTGAGAAAAGTAAGTTGCATCATAAAGGTTTCCACCTCCGCAGTCACGTGACTCATTTTCTGCCTTTTTTATAATTTGGAAGTATAGGTCTCTGTGGAATAATAATGGGCATTTCATAATCTGTGGGTGTTTTCAAATCAGGATGGGCGTTTCTGAACTATCCAATGAAAATAGGGAATCTCAATGTAGTAGGCAAATCGTGTAAAGCGGTTGAATAACGGCCATTCCGTTTTGAAAACGCCTATTTTTGTTCTGCAGATACACAAGTCTCATAATTTGGGGCATGTGCCTAGGATTGTAGGAGATTGAAGGCCACGAAGGATAGACCAGATGCATCCTCCAAAATATGGCAAAAGAAGGCTGCGAAAGAGGCTGCCTTCCAAGGGTCCTCACAATTGAGATGGCCTTTGACGATGCTTGATGACATGGCAGCTGAGATATTCAGCCTAACGGGGCTGCAGCCTTCCGATCAAGAAGCACCCATGGAAACTGGCAATAAGGCTCAGTAGCCACTAACTTGATATCTGCACAATATTATACTGTTGTTTACCGAACAAGACAACACTTAGAATGCTATATACAGCTATCCACTGAACAGAACAGCAACTCTGACATCAACAGCATTGCTATTTATTTAAATACTATTTAGTAAAACTTTTTAGTCAAACGTGTGACTAATTAACTGTAAAGAACCGACTCTGGAAAATCCAGCTAAAGTTGGTAGCTGAGCTGGTCCAAGTTGATCTTTAGCTAGTCCTAGCTAGTCATTACCTGGTCCCAAAAGCATTGCAAGCATAAGTTGATCATAGGGACCAGTGGCGCCAATAGTTTCTATGTTCTACTTAGGCTTACAATGCTTTTGGGAAACGCAGACCTGGTAATTAGCAGGTCCAAGCTGGGAGACCAGCTTCTTACCAGCTCAAGGTGGTCAAGCTGGTTTTTGGAACATGGTAGCTGTTGACCAGCTAAGGACCAGCTAGGATCACCTTGGACCAGCTACCATGTTCCATAACACAGCTACCAGCTTAAGCTGGATCTTCCTGAGGGGAATAAGTGATTCATTTGTGAATCAGACATCTTTAGTTCTGATTCAAAACTGGCGACAGTAAACACCGGTGTAATGAACTGGCCATGGAGACGGTGTTAGGATCCATGTGCAGGAAGTTTATTAAAGAACACAAGCAAACAATCCAAATCGACAGACAGATAGACGTAGTCGTTAAGCGGGCGGTTAAATCCAATATACCAAACAGACAGTCCAACAAGGCAAACAAAAAAAAAGGGTTATCCAAAAGCAGTAATTCCAGAAAAACAGGCAATTGTCATAACATGAAAACGATCAGCAATAGCAATGGAAATACACTTGGTAAGGCAAAGTAAACTGGCAATACTTCACAATGAACAGTGGAGACGAATGGCTATTTATACATGAGGTAAACAGGAAATGAGCAGAGAAGAAATGGGTGATGATCAGTATTTGGGAGAGGGCTCCCTCTGGTGGTTGGTAGGATGGATAATAGCCTCAGATGTTACAACTGGGAACACACAGCATGATGTAGCTTTTTTGCTTTTGTCAACGCTACCTAATGAAAAGTATAGCTTCACTACTGAAAAGCTACTTCATTTAAAAACATTGTTTAAGAATGTAACTGTGGTTCTATGACTGGTGGAAAACTGCCAGAGGGCAGTGGAATAACTTTATGTCTCCCTTCTTGCCAAGAACCTAAAACAAAAGCTGTCACCTCATGACATATTGATGATGTGTCCATCTATAAATACCCATCACGCATATCAGTAACTGGACACTCTGGTGGTCTTCCACCAGTCATCGAACCATGGTTTACATTCGTAACCAACTTTCTATTTCCTTAGCTCCAGACCACCAGTGGGCACTACTGAGTGAAAGATGAATAACAAAGGTGTCAAAAGGATCCATTTCTGTCCACCTTATTTTTCAGCATAACTAGGGTGCTGCCATTATCAATCTTGAATATGCACCTCTTCTGGTATAAGCCACATCCACAGCTATTTCAGCAATACAAAAATATTAATTTATACTGCTTCATATTGCAGGCTGGCAATACATGTGAACATATTATTATCATTAATTATTATTTTCATGAACACATTAGTTTGTAGCATACAGTTTTACAGTTCATTACAGTTTGCTATCGTTTTATAACACACTGTTGCACAGGCAGAATGAATGAGAGATCAGGCACTGAAACGCTCAGCTCCATCTGTCATGGCAACCTCAAACTTTACAAACAAAACCAGGAGAGAAAAGGAGAAAGAGAGCAGAAAGCTGCTGGGAAAATGCTGCTTCAACATTCTTTGTAACAAAACAGCATCTTCTTTCATTTTGGCAAAATAATAAACGTATTCTACGTTCTTGTCAGAGAGCATTCTCTCTTTCTTAGTGGTGTATAAACAGACACGCAGATCTCGCAGTCAACATGGCTAATGAAACATCACCTTAGGAAATAAATAAAGGCAACATCAGAAGATTCGCAGATAAAACACTTTCGGTAAAGTAAGAAGCAGATTTTATTATCGTCACTTCAATATGACACACAGCAACCAGTGAATGATTTACTTACTCGTTTATTATAAATGCTGACGTAAGAAAATTATCCGACATTAGGATATTATTGTATTGTATTGAAAACCCAGGACAGAATAATTCAGTGATGGTAACTGATGACTTGTCCTTATGAGTGTGTTTGATTACTCAGTACTGTTTTGGAGCAACTATTTGGTGTAGAGGCCACATTTAGCCTATAGAACTGCGAAAATGTACATGGGTGAGATCCAAGTCGCTGCAGCACACGTCAGTGAGTTGAGCACTCTGAAAAGCCACCCCTGACATAGCTACAGCGAGTGTAGAATGACATTTCACTGAATCGGCCAAAACTTTATGAACCGAAGCGTAAGAACTCGTAATAAATCAAGCTTCGTGATAGTCCAGGCAGGTCACGATAGGCACAAATCAGCTATCAGCTGACAACCAGTTGATCTACCTACTCCAACCCCAGTAGTCTCTCTATCAATGGCAGTCTATTTACATTCATCATCAGCTATTCATTTCCAGCTCAGCCAAGCACTTGCCACCAAACCCACCTCCTCCCCAGCTCCTCCTCCTATGCATGAGTTTCTATCGTCTAACTGTTTTTTATAGTCAAACCCAGCCTTGTTGTTCTTTGACAGGGGAGAGCCCTTGTAACGGTCGGTAAAACAAACGAGTAATTGATCAGTAGTCCACCACATAGCTGTAGTATCTACATAAAAGCGTAAAGCTCTTATGGAATAAAGCTCTCTGCGGACACCATGGCCAGCAAAGTGAAACAACTGCAATACAATGAGCAAGTTAATCTACTAGCTTGACAAAACCTTAAGTAAAAAGCTGGGTTTGGCCACAATGTTACTCTCGAATCCTCCGGACCCCGCTGTAGACATTGCAGAGCCACGGAAATAGTATGCAGCTTGCTATGGCAAACAAAAATGCAGATTTTAAAGAAAACCATTTAATGTCAGCCATTGACAGAAGCTCAAAGGGAAAAACACAAAGATTGTCAAGAATGACGTTAAGGTCCCACTGCAGGATCATGACCCTACAGGGATGGTTTAAATGACTGGCACCTTTTAAGAATGCCACAACCAGTTTATGCGTGCCCACAGAACAGCCATCTATGAGACCTCTGTGTGCTGATAAAGTGGCCAAATATACTTTTATTGTGGTGTCAATATGTCAGATATAGAACAAGTTTGGGGAGTTAACTGAAAGTCATCACACCACTCAGAAAAGAGCTTTCACCTGTTTGGATCCAGCATCCAGGTCGACAAAGCGCGAGAGTTTAAAATAGCGTCCCTAACCCCCTGCGAACAGACCAAAAAGCTGCTGTCGCCCCCAAAGGCCAGACACACAACTTTATGGTCTGAGGCTGGTCATGCCACAGTATCCTGTTCATTTGGATTAGGAGATCCGGCCTGATCGGTAATTGACATGACAGCCCCGTTAAGAGCAGAAGTCGAAACCATGGTCTGCTTGGCAAACATGGGACTATTAATAACAGTGGTTGGATCATAATCTGAATGCAGCTAGAAACCAAACATATAAGTGGAAATGGAGGAAACAGATATAGGAGTCCGCTCTGCCAGCTGTGAGCCATCGCATCCTGCCCTAGTGAACCCACTGCCCCATTCAGCGAGAACTATTTCAGACATTGCGTTGACTGACTGCTCGCCAATAGATCCACGTCTGCAGTCCTGTATGTGTTCCAGATCAATTGAACTATCTCTATGTGTAATGGGTATGTACATCTGCCCAGAGCCATAGTTCACACACAGCCTGAAAAAGCTTAATTGATCTCGTGCCGTCCTGGAAATAAATGTGGAAAATCACAGACATATTGTTGTGTTCCAGCTGATTTGAGAAATGTCTCAGTGTAAACAAGACCACTTTCAGCTCAAGATAACTGATATGCTGGGACCAGTGTTTCTCTCCCCATGTTCCCTGCATGCCAAGCTGCCTCCAGACACCTCCCCAGCTTTGCTGGCTGGCATCCGCAGTTATGATCTCTCTTCTCTCAGGGAGTGGTTTTATGGGAACCCTCCGTGTGAGAAATTTCATACTGTGCCAGGGGTCTAACGATTTCGATGACACCCTTGTCACTCTCAGTAACGTATGCCTCTGAGTTCTGGCTAACAGGCACCTTTCCACCAGCCAGTACTGAAAGGAGCATAAGTATAACATGGCTAGCTTGACCACTGGTGCTGCTGCAGGTAGCATAACCCCTAGACGTAATAACATGAGGTACCGAACAAGCTTGCCTGGCTTCACTTTGATTATCATGCATATAATACAGTACTTTGCACTCTGATCTTCGTGAGAAAAGCTGTTATAGTGCAAGAATTTAACTGAATCCCAATAAACTGGATAATCTGCACAGGAGTAAGCTGGCACTTGGTATGGTTGATTGTGAATCCCAATTTTGCAACATGATTTAAGTGATTTATGATTTATGAGTGTGATCATTAAACAGCAGAAGGATGTAATTTGAATTGAATTAAATATTATACAGTCCCATGCGCTGCACGCTACAGAATGAACAAGAGGTGCCGCTCTGTCATCTGCTTCACACATACATAAGTGCATGCATGCTCACACAAACGCAACACACACTACTGGTGCTTAATTGTCATGCAGTGTTTTTAGAGTATAAATGGCCAGGGGCGGGTTTACGATTTCTGAGGCCCCAAACAACCAACCAACCCGGGGCGCCATTTTGAAAATATTTATTTAAAAAAATTACATAAAATTTATTTTAAATCATAATTTTAAATTCATTCTATAAGCCGCTGTAGCCAAGTACATTCAAAATGTTTAATGAAATAAAATCTAGTTAAATATAATGAATGCATGTTTTCCCATTTTTCCACAGATAAAAAAGCAATATTTACCTACATATATTTTTACAAAACACTTTTTTGTGTGAACAGGGTGTGCAAAACCTACTACTTCACCCAGTAACATTTTGGAATTTAGTTGGTATTATTAATATTATAACCCATCAATTATTTATTGCTGTCCAGTTTGTCATTATAACAAGATACAGTATTATTATTATTACTTTGAGGATTTGTTGTATACAATAGTAATATATTTCAGTCTTATTTTCTTCATTTTCACCTGGAGCTCATATTCTGATGCTGCAGTGTATTGTTCACCGTGTTGCAAAAGGCTGTATTTATTGTAAGCATCGTAGGCAACATTCATAACAGTAAACACACAAGGCACGGCGGCCCCTCAGCACACTGGAACAGAAGGGGAAAAAAGCATTGCCGTTTATCAAGCGCTGAAACTTTGTTTGGTGCAGAACATTGAACTGGCTCAGAACGTTAAATCTTTGTGGCACCTGCGCAAGGGCGTAGATTTGGCTTGAACACCGAGGGGGTTGCAGCGTGAAGCATTTACATATTACCATTGTTCATGGTGTAAATAATGGGGGGGTTGTACTTGCTTGTTTTGATTATTGGGGCAGATTACCCCCCCCCCCCCCCCCCCCACCTGCGCTAAAAACAGTCTAGATGCAACACAATGAATGAAACAGAACGCAGGTGTCTCGACATGCGTTTTTGAAACCTGAAACACCGAAGAACGCTGAAGAAACACCGAGACACTGTGCAGCAGTCAAGGGCGTTCGTCCAGCACGTTTACATATAAAAGTTATGATGTTCTGAAGTTTTTCAAAGAAACCTTAGCTCTCCATGTTTCATTAAACTCCATAAATGGTTGACTTTTCAACTTTGCCTGGCAAATACTAGAAGTAAAACTGTACTAGTATACAATAATAATGTACTTGTGCTATACTATAATACTGTAAGTATTAATACTGTACTGTAATTGTTTAGTCTGTGAGAGCCATGCCTACTGACAATTGTGCAATCAGATCAGGGGTATGGATGGCCCATCTGCTATTGGATGGGATCGCTGTCCTTTTCTGCATATTGCGGCACCCTTCGTAATATTGCGGCCCTCTTCAGCCTATGAGGCCTGCCCAACGGGAAAAGTACCGGTTCTCCCTATGGCCGGTCCGCCCCTGACTGGCATCTTTCGTAAAACACACTGCAGAAAACGAGAATGAAGCGAAGTGAATTCAACTTCATGTGTCTGAAATTAATCCAACCGTTCTGCTAAACATTGTGACAGGACAATGTGCTTCCACAGCGCTTTTAAACTATAACGTTTTTCCGTCTAAACTTAGTTATTAATTATTAATCAGCATGTTTCGAGCCTTTCACAAACAGATTTTTGTTGTGAAAATTGATCATAGGTTTGTTGATCAGCCTCCACATCCATGTTAACGATTTGGTATAGTCCAGGGCTGCCAACTGCACTGAGAGTGAGAGTCACACAATTGACACTGTTCTCACACTCTCACGTCGCCACACGTCCCTTTTCTCACGCAGTGATAACGTCGCGGAGCAAAGAGGATATGGTAAGCCAAAAGGCTCACAATACGCTAAAGACTAATTGCGTAAAATATGGCGTAGTGATTGCAAATGGCATAAAAAACGCGCAAAAAACATTTATAATACAGGGCCTAATTTACAGTAGTTTCTGTTTTCAGCAAACATGAAGAGAGAGATCACATAATCACAGATTTTTAAGGGAGCTTACTGAAGAGTGCATCGCAGATTTTTAGGGTTGCTACGATGAAAAACAGGGTGGCAATAAAAAAAGGGTCTAGCTACGCCTATGAGCGCTATGATTATTGAACTTGTTATGCAGTTATACCCTATTGAAATTAGATATATATGCCAATAGAGGGTGACAAAATGCTCGTTATTGTAATTTAACGTTTTCACTGTATAACATTTATTATTACAGATAGGCTACTTATTGTTTTCAAATTTTCATTGTAATTCATATTAAAAAAAATAAAGGAATTGAATATAACAATTGTCGATAATTGTCGACCTTTCTTTCATATTTAGACCAAATGCGTAATGGGCACTCATTTTTCTCAACTATCACAAACTTTTGTTAATTTAACATGAGTAGGCCATAGGAGGAAATAGAAATGTCAAAACCTCTTGTTTTGATTAGAAGTTAGAAAAAACATGAATTTATTAAATAAATAATCAAAACAATATCTAACCATGCATTTATTTAAAGTAGCCAATAGCCTACATTTGAAACATTTCACTATTCTTACCCTCATTTCAGATTCACACTTTTTCCCCCCCCTCAATTGTGTCACTTTTACTGGATATGTTTGGTAAATGACTGGTCTGTTAAAAACAAGAATAATGGAATTTCAACAAGAACAAAACTTCTGCTGCTAAACTACAGTCTTGGCCAAAAGTATTGGCACACTTTTTTTAAAAATAATCCACAATTTTGAAATTGAACAAAGCATTTGGTCTCCACAAATCTTTATTTCACTGTTAATAGTATAGAACCTTTGTATTTTATTCAGAACTCAATATATCCATTTAAATCAGAAAATAATCTGAAATGGTTTTCTTTCTTTTGTTTATGCTCACTGCGGTACACACATGTGACACAAAACAGGAGAATGAGTCACTTTATCTATTCAAACTGACTGAAAACATCATTTTTATACTGCAGGCACTATCAACTCACCACAGGTGAGTTCATTTCCAAAGTAAATGAGAATCACTTGCTTAAAATCGAATTATTTTAACTATTTCTAAAAGGTGACAATTTAGTAAATGTAGATGTTGTGGTTTGTGCAACTATACACCGAAGACACACATACCAAAATATGTTTAATTTCAACAGTTTTCTGGAAGAAATTGTGTATTATTTGAAAAAAGTGCAAGTGTGTGGCAATACTTTTGGCCACGATTGTAGATAATAATGTCAAATCGACAATTAGCCTATGCATCTTTAAGAACCTGAAATTTTCTTGATTTTAAAATATCTCGGTGGATCCTGCTCTTTTTGCTTTGGAGAACTACTCAGACAATATATATATATATATATATATATATATATATATATATATATATATATGGAGAGAGAGAGAGAGAGAGAGAAACATACATGAGGAATTGTTTATTTACTTTAAATGCGTTTGTCACCTAAAAGCAACATCTTGCGACAAATAAATACATTTGCTATCATTATCTCTCACTTGTGTAGCCTATGCCATGCACGCCGACACTATAGAGTGTTCATTATTAAAGTATTACCCGTTTTCGGTAGACAAAACATTTTTATTTGCTTTTCATCCTGCGTATATTTTTTGATTGCAACATTTTATCATTTATTCAGTTATTTCATATATTTACTTGTTTTATTTAGTCCTCTACATTTATTTCAAGGTGTATTTCATGTTGTATTTCATGAGGTTTTTCATTTTAAGCCATATCTCACATGGCATTTCACATCCTTTTTCATGTTATATGAATAAATAAATTAATACACTCAACTAATTTATTTATTTAACAGGGTTTGTACAGAGTCTTGAAAGTTGGAAAAATGCTTGATTTTAATCATTGTGCTTTCAAGGTGTGCTTGAATTTTTAAAATGCTTCTTGAACATGCTTTATTTATTTTGAACATCCAGTTAACACTTTATAATTTAGTTTATAATTATGAAAAAACAAATTATTTTACATTTCATATGTCAGCGATCCAGTTCTTATTTGTGGTTCGGCTGCATACCCTGGGTGGGGCCATATGATTTCATTTCTGTAGTGGAATCCATTAATAAAAATGGATTAGCTATAAAGCGCATCTTTTCATGGAATGTGCGAATCAAAATTAACGAATCAAAATAGGCTGCAAAATGAATCGAACTTAAATCGCGGTATGGACTGTGACTATACCGCAAAAGGCTGGGTTATCTGTGCTTAATTATAATCAATTTGCAATCCCACACAAAGAGAACTATACCTGATCAGCAGGTGCCAGCGTGTAATGGTATAGCCTTAGTTATAATTCATATAATTAATTATAATTCAATCACAAAATTATAAACATACACACACACACACACACACACACACACACTTTTACTCCCTCCCCCGTAGTATTTTTACCTAATATTTTGGGTCAAGGTACCCCCAGGTGCCTTTTGCCCCATTTTGAGGGGGCCATCTCACCCCAAGGGTACAACTCTAACTCTATATATTGTATTATATTATATTATATTATATATTGATATATATGATATATTTTTTCCTCAAATCTAAGTTAATTACTCTGCCCTTAAGTCTCCAATGAACAAATATACATATAAGTTTTGCTATTTGGAAATGGTGAACTGTGTGTTTATATTACATTAAATGTTAAAAGTGAGATACTTTTAATATTCAATGTAATATAAACACAGTGCGAAATACGGAATGCTTACCGATCAAACTGACAAACATTGTAATTTATTAATAATTATTAAAAAAAATAAGTCAAGCAAGATTCAAACTTTCGCTCTCTCATAGTCTCACACTGAAGGCATAGGACTAAATCATTCAATCATTCTACTATTAGACTGCATGTCTATAAAGTCTTATCCCATCTAAGGTGAAATCATAAAATCGCCTCTGCTCACAAGTGATTACCCATCTATGCATTTTAGTGGAATACTGCAATGGATATTAAATATTTTCATCATATACCCTCATTGGGGGCTGAATTTCCTAAGACTGAAATCCTAGAATTGTCCCTGACAAAGAGGTGCAAGCATTTCATTTGGAAAGCAGACTAACAATATTTTTCATGTTAGTAGAAGTGAATAGGCTATATCAAAGTTACTTCACACAGGCACATTTGTTTGGCAGGGATGAACTTGTCTGGTCTGACTCAGTTCATTGTTGATTGGGTGAGAACAGTTCAAACTTACTGGCTGTGGAAATAAGCAGGCGGGACTCATTCTACTTTTGCGCAAATAACGTGCGTATCTGTGCAACCAAAACGGCATTTTAAACGGCGTCGTGTGGCAATCCAAACGGCTTTTAAAGCGGCGGTTTTCACACACAGGAAAATGGCGTTAAATACGATGTTTTTAACATTTTTCGCATGTTTTTTATGCCGTTTGCAATCACTACGGCGTATTTTATGGCACCAAGGTAATTTAAAACGCCGTTAAATATTGCGTTTTGGATGAAAACGCGATTATTCTATATAGTGTATTGTGAGCCTTTTGGCTTGCCATAACAGGACAATGACAGCGCATGGACAGACAAGACAGAGCAGGCAGCACCGTGCAGCAGCGAGTTATTCTGACCAATAAGGGGGAAAGCAGCAGCACAGCGTCTCTCCCTCTCCTCTGGCGTCTGGTATAGTCTATTTTAGTGTTATGTGAACAAGCATTTTTCTTGGCTGATCTTGTATGTGATTACAGCAGCACAAGCACATAGGATACATGCATGCATGTTTGATTACTTCATGATGTCCTTTTGAATATTCCTTTTGTTCAACGGCTGCCAGTAAAGAACATAAGGGATATTCAAAGAGACAAAGAGAATCGTCAGTCCATTTTAAAGGTGACATGCGATTTTGTGAGCGAAAATTAAAGTCAGAGCTTGCGCCTGTATTTTCCCCGCCAATACAGTTGAAATCCGTGGTGTGGGAATACTTTAGGGGATGTCGAAGTATCACATAAATGTTTCTCAGTTACCCAGTTTGTAAGGTTTATCACAAAAAAAGTGTCAGTTCAGGCAGGGAACAACTCAAACCTGAAGCATCTTCCCATGGAATTTGCACCTTTTTTAGGATAAAAAAATAAATAAAATAAATAGACCACCTTTTAAAAAACACAGATAAAATAAAAGTTGTACTTTTTTTTTTTTTTGTAATGACACGTTTGGTAGGCTAACATTATGTTTGTGCTTTCTGTCTCACTCATAAACGCAGCTAACAGATTTAAAGGGATAGTTCACCCAAAAATGTCAATTTTCTCATCATTTACTCACCCTCATGCCACCCCAGATGTGTAAGACTTTCTTTGTTCTACAGAACACAAATTAAGTTTTTAGAAGAATATTTCAGCTCTGTAGGTCCATACAATGCAAGTGAATGGGTGCCAACATTTTGACGCTCCAAAAAGCACATAAAGGCATCATAAAAGTAATCCATATGACTACAAAGTTTTAATCCATATTTTCAGATGTGATATGATAGGTGTGGGTAAGAAGCAGATTAATATTTAAGTCTTTTTTTGCTTGAAATTGTTCTCCCTGCCCATGAGGGGGCGATATGCATGAAGAATGTGAATCACCACAAACACAAGAAGAATGTAAAAGTGATCTAGACTATAACGCAGGCTGAGTTCGGAATGGCATACTACCTATACTACACTTACTACTTCTGCTATATGTGTCTATGGCAGAAATAATATGAGTAGTATGGTAGAATGCAATTCCGAACTCAGCCATGACTTTGTCTCCTCCCACCCAGGACAAACTTTTCACACAGGTGAAATCAATCCATCATTTTAATTTTACAGACAAGTCTTCTCTACTTTTGCCCAAATCATTGGATTACAAACTCTTAACAAGCTTGACCATAGAACCAATTGCTGCATGGCTTTAGTGTTTCAACAATCTGTCATAATCTTGCGCTGCACTCAGGCTTAAAGTAACGGGTTGAAATTTGTACCGAATGATTAAGCTTCACATTTTGCTTCATCCTCACAATATTTTAGTTTTTCCTGTAGAATTTATTACAGGTTATCAATATAAATAAGTCATATTTATTAACCACACAACTGCAAAACGGCACCCATATCCAATTGCACAAACTCTAAATAATTGTGTACGTCCTCGTCAAAACGAGACGAGTCACCCCGTGCCAATAATACTCGCATTATGTTGGAAAACAATCTACAAAGCTCCAAAACATATGCTTAAGTTAAATAAATATCAGACTACGGTATTCATCTTGGTACTTAGTTTCAGGTGCCTTCTAATTTAATGACAAATCACAACTTTAAATGATGTTGTACGTATGCACATGCAAGCATATACCCTGACATTGCTTCACATATGTTCCAGATATTTAATCTAGCTAACATTTAAGTTTAAGGTGTCCGCAGATGCTACATTTAATCATATCTCCCTCAACAAGCATTTGTACAAGCGTGTTCGCAGGTGTCTTGCAACACCTAATCGTGTGAAAAAATAAAAAAAAATAAAAGTTCAAAATATGTTCCTAGAAGTGCATTTGCAGGGGATCCCCTTTTACGATCTTGGTTCAACTATTCGTCTGTTACCCCAGTCGCCAGCATCATTTAATGCTAGGCATTTCTGCAAATACATGTTTTACATATTACTGTTTACATTATCCGTAAATGTTATATTATCCATAAACCCATCCTTCTAGGAAGCAGCAAGTAGTGGTAGTCCTGCTTCCAATGTTTCCAGCAATGTACACCCACTATCAGAGTGCCGGGCTAGGCCGTTATCTCAGCAGAATGCAGATGCCTGCCCAACCTTGAGCCCTGGCTAGCCGCAACGTTAGCTGTGGACCAATGCGATCTATGTTCGACCGCTTCAGGTTCCTTCAGCCACATTCACTAATGGCTCTAATACCAACCCACTGCAGCCTCAGCATTTTACCATGCTTCTGCCAAAGCCCTTTTCGTCTATGCCTCACCGCAGTAATAACAAGCCCCGACTTAGCAACTGCAAATCCCTTTCTCCTCTAACTCATACGTACCACCCCAGTACCTCACCGCAAATCCTCTCCTCAGGAAGTGCACTCAAGCTTGGTGACACTGCAACCGTGGCTCAGCTGCTATTGGCTCAGTATATCTCAGAAGAAGCACAAACGCACCGTTCACGTGCCGCAATTGCGGCATATCTTTCAGGCCATGCGTCTAAGCATCCATGGCTCCGTAACCGTGATGTGTTTTTTATGCTTAAACGTATTATGCCACTTATTCCAAATGAACCATTACCCACCTAATGATTGACAACAATCAGGCTGTTTTAGGTCTTCCCTAAACAGTTCACCATAAGCCTGCATCTCTGCATCAATCAGTTTCATTCAAATATAGCCTACAACATGCCCTCCCGTTGAACGCCGTGCTTGACGACTCAGCCCATTCATATCGCAGAGTGAGTTCTCGTTTCTGTGCAGCGTAAACTTTTCACCCGAAAACACGGGCTCTTCCTGTCAAATGCTGTGTGGTCCCGTGCTCGCTTCACTCCAAACTGCCTCGTCCGTACACATGGAGGGCCCTCCCGTTCGATCACAGGATGGGCTCGCCCGCACGAGCAGCAGCCGAGCCCCACACCCGTGGGGTTAGCCCATTCGCTACACAGACCCCTTCCGTCGAACGACTTGCATCTGGAGGTGGCATAAGGTTGAGTCCAGGATGGGGCGGGCCTGCCTAAGGTGACAGGGGCCCGCTCTCACCACAGGCAGACCTGCCCGGGCAGTAGGAGGTTTACCCCCCTTCCTCAAGAGGGGCTGGGGGGGTGTTTCGGAGTCCTCCAGCGAAACAGCAGTGAGACTGCCTCCGTAAGCGGCAACTGCTTTTTCTATCATCTGTGGCACCCCCCCACACCATTGAAAGCCTACATTCCACCCCTAAACTTTGTTACTGCCATATCAACAAACTAGGGTACTAGATCCATTGGAGGAAGAAAGATGAGGAGGTGGAAGGGAGAGAGAGGGGAATCTGTCATTGTACACACTCTTATTTCCTTTGTTAACCATATTTTAATTTTTTTACTTGACTCATGTCTTGTTAAGATATCTGTTTAATAAGAACATATCATGTTTCTATTGCCATTATAGTTATGCTTATAAAAGAAGTTCAATATAGCGTTATACTGTATTATGTGTCATGCACATTTAGACATATCATTCACTGCAGAGACTGCCTATTGCTTTCAATACGATTTTTTCCAACACTTTTTTATCCTCTGAAATAGTGTACAATGGCTTTCCAATGATCAAAATACATGAATACAATTTATTAAATGTTCTTTTGTCTCTGATAAACTGAAAGATGCAAGAAAGATACATTTCTCAAAAGATATATTACTCTAACTAAATGTGAATAAAATCCTCTTTATAAAGAGTATTTATAAAATGACTCATTACAAGCTAACACTTCTGTTCTGGTAATAATTTGATATTATTAATATAAAAAACATGGTAATGATCCCTGCACCACACTTAGGTAATTGCCCACAGATCAATATAAAAACTAAACCTAAAGATCCATTGTCTCTGAACTTTGGAAAGCACAAATAATCTTGTCTTTGGGGCCTCCTCCATTGACAGACAGCTGCATAGTTCTGCTTATTTTGTCTGATCCTATCACTGTCCCTTACCCATCGAGACATCTCCTTGTCTTGGAAAGAGACAGCACACACTAGGGTGCCACAAAATCTTAATCAAGCCTTTTAATCCTCTCTACGGTCAGCTGGCCACAGTTGTTTACTCACAAGACACATAGTTGAGCTCATAAGGGTTTTTAAGTTGGGAGGGTGTGGAGGTCATTGTAATTTCTTGCTTCAGAGAGGAAAGTAATGGCGCAGAATATATAAATTATAATATAATAAATATTCATATATAAATATACAATACAAAAACATGATTTAGGAATGCCTGAATTTTGAGGAAAAATGTTTACTAAAAAAATAAAATAAAAAACATCTGTGATGAATTCTTCAGCTTGCGGATGTGGTGTCAGACTGGATCAGAACATCAATTGCTTTATCATACAAGCAGGAGACTTTGTTCTGTAGATGAGCTACCCAGCACTGTGTCAATGTTTTTGACTCCAAAAGCAACGAACTGCTATAGTTTGCTTGATGTGTCACTAAAGGTGTTTTTCCACTGAAATAACTTTTCCCAGTTTCTGGAACTAGTTCAGTGTTCCACCAAAAGTTTTGTTGAGTTGATGCTATTGTAGGTTTTTCAAATTTAAATGAATAGTTGGACAGACGCTGCTGTGCAGGCTCTGCTGAGTACTTATGGAAAAGAAGAAATTTAGTGTGTTTAAAACATCAGCCAGAAACTAGAAGGTATAAAAAAAATATCTGACTGATAAGAAAGTAAAGGATTATAATAATATAACTTACATTCCATATGTATGTAGTTTGTATATGTAAACTCAGCAAAAAAAAGAAACGTCCCTTTTTCAGGACACTGTATTTTAAGGATAATTTTGTAAAAATACAAATAACTTTACAGATCTTTATTGTAAAGGGTTTAAACAATGTTTTCCATGCTTGTTCAAAGAACCATAAAGAATTAATGAACAAGCACCTGTGGAATGGTCGTTAAGACACTAACAGCTTACAGACAGTTGGCAATTAAGGTCACAGTTATAAAAACTTAGGACACTAAAGAGACCTTTCTTCTGACTCTGAAAACACCAAAAGAAAGATGCCCAGGGTCATCTGCTTGAATGTGCCTTAGGCATGCTGCATGGAGGCATGAGGACTGCAGATGTGGCCAGGGCAATAAATTGCAATGTCCATACTGTGAGATGCCTAAGACAGCGCTACAGGGAGACAGGAAGGACAGCTGTTGGACAACAACAACAACTGCCCGTGTTACACTAGGAACGCACAATCCCTCCATCAGTGCTCAGACTGTCCGCAATAGGTTGAGAGAGGCTGGACTGAAGGCCTGTTGTAAGGCAGATCCTTATCAGACATCACCGGCAACAATGTCACCTATGGGCACAAACCCACCTTCACTGGACCAGACAGGACTGGCAAAAAGTGCTCTTCACTGACGAGTCACGGTTTTGTCTCACCAGGGGTGATGGTCGGACTCGCATTTATCGTCGAAGGAATGAGCATTACACCGAGGCCTGTACTCTGGAGCGGGATCGATTTGGAGGTGGAGGGTCTGTCATGGTCTGGGGCAGTGTGTCACAGCATCATCGGACTGAGCTTGCTGTCATTGCAGGCAATCTCAACTCTGTGTGTTACAGGGAAGACATCCTCCTCCCTCATGTGGTACCCTTCCTGCAGGCTCATCCTGACATGACCCTCCAGCATGACAATGCCACCAGCCATACTGCTCGTTCTGTGCATGATTTCCTGCAAGACAGGAATGTCAGTGTTCTGCCATGGCCAGCGAAGAGCCCGGATCTCAATCCCATTGAGCACGTCTGGGACCTGTTGGATCGGAGGGTGAGGGCTAGGGCCATTTCCCCCAGAAATGTCCAGAAACTTGCCAGTGCCTTGGTGGAAGAGTGGGGTAACATCTCTGTAGAGCCGAGGAGGGCGGGGCCGGGCTGGAATGAGACACACCCGGTCCCCAATCAGCCTGATGGGGCGCGCGAGGGATAAAGGCGGCCGGGGACGACAGTTCGAGAGAGAGAGAATTGCAGGCAGCTGTGCTGTGTTTTTGGTTTTGCTTAAAAAAAAAAAAATCCCCCCTGTTTTTCTTAAGTGGGGCGAATAGATTTGTTATGAAAATTTTTCAAAGTGGGCTCACATTGACTGATCCTATCACAATTGAGATTCATTTGTTTATAGAATACATGAGATGTTATGAAATACCAAATGTGATAGAAATTAACAGGAAATGGTGCACCCTTTTCGGAAGTGGTTATTTTTAATATGCATTATCTTAATTTGCTACTCAGAAAAGCATATTGCTGTCTAAGAAGTATTTGCATTAATTCACAATTTTTGCACTATAACTGTTGCCACTATATCTACATGATATCACTATAACTGCCCTGGGGGGCTTTTACCCTAAGTGTGGAGTAAATGGCCCCTTCGCCACCTTTAAAAAAAAAAAAGATCAAATCCACCTTCTGTTATAATTTCATTTGACACAAATTATGTTGCTTCGTCAATTTTCAATAAAAATACATTTAGTTTTTCAATCTCTATACAATTTGTGAAAAGAAAAAAAGCACATTTTCCTTAAGGTGTGCCTTTAGCCCCTGTAACAGTTCAAGGTCGGGCAAGGAGGTGGGAACCAGCTGAACAGTAAACAAAGTTTTAATGTCCAACTCAACATAAAACAAACATAAACAAACACACACACATGCAGTGCGGCCACGTGCGTCTCTCTCTCTCGAACTGGCACCTCTGGCTCGTCTTTTCCCCTTCCCGGCTGATTAGCCCTCCTCCTCATCACACTCCTCCATCGCCCAACTCAGGGAAACCCCCCACATTCCGGCCGTGCCCTTCAGCAGGTCTTCCCCGTCTTTCTGGAGCCCTGGGAGAGTTGAGGGGAGGGAAAGGGGAAATGGAAAGAGCGAGGTAGAGCGACAGAGAGAGGAGAGAGAGAAAAACTTGCTTGCCGGTTCCCTGACATGCTATCGCCCGGTCCTCAACCGCTCCTCCGCCCTCTGGTGGACGACAGCTCACTCCTCCCCCGGCGGATGGTAATGAGTCCTCCGGCCCCTGGCGGACAGAACCACTCCTCCCCTTCTTCGGCGGACAGCAGCGGTTCCTCCGGCCCCTGGTAGATGGCACCGCTCCTCCTCTTCTTCGGCAGATGGCAGCGGTTCCTCCACCTCTCAACAGCCAGCAGCGACCCCTCCGTCTCCAGGCAGACGGCCGCGGCTGTTCCTTTGGCGGACGGCAGCGGCGAGGACTCCGTGACAGTGCATCCCTCCTCCCTCCTGGGTTTCAGCACTACTGTAACAGTTCAAGGTCAAGCAAGGAGGAGGCGGGAACTGGCTGAAGAGTAAACAAGGTTTTAATGTCAAACTCAACATAAAACAAACATAAACAAACACACACACATGCAGCGTGTCTGCGTGCATCTCTCTCGAACTGGCACCTCTGGCTCGTCTTTATCCCCCTTCCATGTGTCCTCGTCTTTATCCCCCTCCCTGTGTGTCCTTACAGCCCGGCCCCGCCCTCCTCCTCATGACAGCCCCATTGTATCCTACCTGCGTCAAAGCTGATTTGAATAAAGTTCAAGTTCAAATGTAGTTCCACAACAAATTATTTTAGTTCAGGTAAGAGTTCCACAATTGTATGGGGTAAAAAACACCTGAAGACCTCCATTTCTGAAAGACAGAGACCTAATTCTAAAGGAATCAATAAGGTATACCTGTATCTCACCCATTGAAGTCTCTGAGAAATCTATGAGCCAGGAAAGTACATCTCATGTCCTCACATAGGGGTGAATTGTAATATGCAGGCAAGCTGCCCACGTAAGCTGAGAGAACAGGGAACATAGTGAATATTCCAGCATTAATTTGAGACTGCAACAGATCTAAACATGGATGTTATCTTCCAGATCTTTCAGTCTTCAAGATTGCAGAGGCCACCATATGGGGTGTTTTGGATGTTGGTGTGCTGGTATCACCACCAAGCCTTTTGATTAGCTTAACCAGCAAGAAATTTTCCTGGTCAACCAGAAAAGCCATGTTGGACCACCAGATAGACCAGCACCCAACCAGCAAGGACCAGCATAGGAATGTAATGGTCTGCAATTGATAGCAAAAAGACCATCACAAATGTATCTTATCATAATTAGAATTTCAACAACATCTTTAACTTGTCAAATAGAAGAGAAATTCTTTCAAGCTGATTAATCTTTTTTAACAGAATTTCTGTCAAGTGTCATTTGACAGTGGGATTGAATCCACTTGTTTTGCTGCCTTCTCTCCCAAGAAAGTGACACAGACATCCCTTAAGTAGGGTTTTATAAACTTCTCTTCTATTGGCAATGTAGACTGATTGATAAGATGTTTAGAGTGCAACCATGTTTCTTCAGACTAACCAGTTCCAATAAAAACTGTGAACAACAGTTTCAACAGAATGAATAAGGTTAATAGATAGCGCTGCCTCCGTGTTTACAACAGCGTCTCCTGCCTAGATGCATTCCTCCCGCAAAAGTCGACAGGGGAGAATTGGGTGGCGGTCGCCGAGAAATCTGCCCCTGCCTGTAATTTATTTTATGCTATTGAAGCACTGCTTTTTGAAATGTTCAGCCTTCAGAAAAACTCTCTTGGCTATCTCTCAATCTGCAGAAGTTTCGTGAGGATTTATTTTAAGGGTAATAACATGATGAAATAAATTTTCCTCTGTCTTTAGACATGGGTCCATGGTACTATAAAAAGTGCCAGTGCATCACTGCCTACACAACAATACATCAATGCCTACTTTGGCAATATTGCCTTCTTGCCCTGCCCACTGCCGCACAGCAGGTAAAGTGATTCATAACATTGTTAGCATGACTGCTTATTATAAGAGTGTTTTGGCTTTGTTTTGTGAGACCAGGTCTGTTGTTTCTCTTCTCTGATCTGGCAACATTGGTTACTACCATCACACAGGATGTGACTCCGAGTCATTTGTTCTATTTTAAATTTTTGGTATATGTTAACATGCGCTAAATATAAGAATTTGAAAGTTGCAATACGTTTTTTTTTTTTTTCAAGGTCAATGAATAGTGAAGGTTTCTTCAGGTATGATGTCAGTATTATCCTTTTTCTTCAAGGGGAAAACCCAGAATGATTTTATACATTTCCTTTGTTGACAAATGATAATACATTGATCTGAAGAACCTAATGTAATAACAAAATGTTTTAATCTCCAAAGAACCATACAGCTAACTTAAAAGTAGAAGCTTCTTTGCTGAACCTAAGGTACCTCAAAGAACCTTTGAGGAACCTTTATTATTAAGAGTGTTCTTCTCTGATCCATTAAAACCATGGATAAGCAGATTGTGATGAGGAGGAGGGCGGGGCCAGTCCGTGACTACGCACGCCCGGCCCCCAGTCGGGCTAATTATCTGAGGAGAGGGATAAGTGCAGCAGGGTGCGGCAGTTCGGGAGAGAGAGAGCCGCACGCAGCTGCCATGTGTCCATTTGTGTTGTGTGTCTTTTTGTTTCATTAAATATTATTTTGACCGTTCAGCTGATTCCTGCCTCCTCCTTTCCCATTTTAACCTTGTTACATTGGTACCAAACCCCGGGAAGGAGGAGGGATGCACTGTCATGGAGTCCTCGCCACTGCCATCCGCCCAAAGGTGGCCTTCCGTCGGGGGACGGAAAAGTCGCTGCCGGCCGCTTGGGCATGGAGGAATGGCCGCCTTCCACAAGGGGAGGAGGAGCTCGCTGCTGGCCGCCTGGACCGGTGGAGCTGCTGCCAGGGGTGGAGGCGGGGAAAAGCCTGCCGTCAGGTGGGGCCAGAAGGGCATGTCTTTATGAAAGTTGTGTGTTTTGGCAATCGGCACTGCTCGTCTGCACAGATGAATCTGGTTCAAAGTTGGTTGTCCTGCTGGAGTCCTGACTTTCATTTTCCTGTTGATATTTTGATATTCGCTAAAACATTTTAATCAAGAAATTACTTGTTTTGATTTTTTTTTTTTTTTTTTTTTAAGAACACTCTAACAACCTCAACAACCCCTAACAACCCTACCAGAAAACATATCTGAACATTAGCCTATAGAAACACAACTTCACCAAACAGTTAACAGTTAAACAGCCATCCGGAGTCTGCTGGCATGGCGCTGCTGTCCTGAAACTGCCACAGCTTCTTCAGCTGTCACAAGTGCCATAGAAGCCAGTCATACTTTTCTGTTCTTACAGAAATGATGCAAATGCGTTAACAAGGATGGACAAATTATGTAAGCCTGCAGTTTCTGGCCAAATCTGGCCCAACAACTTAAAATATAAGCCAGTATATTAGGCTCACTGCAGTAGATCGGGGTAAGGCAAGAACACAGTTTTGAACACAGATTTGTTTTAATGTACCTGCTCAATAATTGAATTTTGTTGATTTTTAACTGAAAAAAAATATTTCGTAGTGCACCTTTAAGGTGGTTACTGACTTGTATTTCTTAAAGACTTGTGGCTGTGCTTGGCCTTTATTCTCCTCCCTGTTCTAGATGTCTTTTTATCTCTGTATTTGTGGCAGTACCCTGATGGAGGACCTCTGACAGAAGGGTTGGCAATAAAGCGTAACATGCATTTAACAGCCGAAACATCATATACTTTTGTCTTGACAACATGATGGGCCTTCACAGTTGTTATCACCTCTGTTTAAACCTGAAATGAATATTCAAAGCTGCCTTCTTCAAGAATAAATCAGGACAGAGGAAACAGATAATTGGAATCACATTTGTCGGTGGATAGTGATCAGGGTGGAAAATGTATTTATTTTTTCCATAATGGCTGGTGAATCCCCTAATTTACCAGCCATTCTCTTTTTTTAATTTTTAACCAAAATAATCTATACAAAGTGCAAATCCACACACACATACACACACACATGCATACACACAAAAAATACTGTGTGGCCACTGAGCTTTTCAAAGTTGAGTAACCCTGATATAAAATAATTAACTTTATATGAAACTGAACAAACATGCAAAGGCCTGTTTAAATCTCCCTTTTAATTGCTAACAAAATACAATTCCTGCCCCTGACCTTGGAAATGGACTTGTATCTTTATTTGGTCCACTTTAGTTAGGGTTTCAATTAAATTTCTATTAAGACTGTTGTTTTTTGGAACCCAGTTTTAGTTGCCCCTCAAGTTGTTGTGTTAGGTTTCCTACCCTACTGTGACAGTAGTCAAAATATAAGATCACTTTGCATCACAACACATGCAAGTGGATGATAACAAGTAGCAAGAATGTAAGAGAATATGCTTTCTTAATTAAAATTGTCTGAAGTGGCTCTGAATGATGATGATGTCTTACTGGTCACCATAGAGATTGTCAAGTAAGCAGAATCACCTGCCACTGCACAAAAGCACCTGCATTTGGCTGGTCGTGGGTGGTCATTTCACATCCTGACAGTGATCATCAGTATGTATTCTCTAGAGAACTGTGAAATTACATCAAAATGCTATTTCATTCCATTAGTCTCTTTTGGTAAGATGCCGTAGTCGGTCATCGACTGAAATAGTAGAGTGTTGTTAAGATCTAGCGATTCTTGGTTAAACATTTAATGGACCCTTAGTGCAATCACTCGATTATGTATTTTTCTGTTTCACAAGATACCACTTCTTCTTCAACCAAGATGGCTTTGGAATAGTGCCCAAAAGTCTCAAGAACTCCGCCACCCTCATCCATCTCAGATCCCCAACACTACCACAAGCTCCAGTTTACAAACGTGCTAGAAAATGGGGGGTTGTTGAGGGGTTGCTGTGAGGCTCCCTAAATGTGGAACTGAAGAGTAGTCCCTCATCCTTCTGCTTGGACCACAGGAGCTGGGATAATCACATTAGTGAAAGATGGGAAGTAGACAGTGGCGTGAAAGCCTCGCGAGCAATGGCACAACTAATCCCGTTACTGCTGGGAGAGAAAAGAGCAACGCTGCCTCTCCGCGGAGGCTGAGAAAAACCCTACTTTCCCAGGAGTGAGTTCACCTGTATGGTAACACACAGAAGTTGGTCTTTTGATGCCTATTACAAGGACACAATTGGCACTTGGCACGAAACACTGCTTTTTTTCTTCTTTTTTTTTTTTAAGACCATCTCACAACATCCCACCCTCCCCAACTCCCCTAGTTAGGCACCATTACATATTTTCAATATAAACAAAACAAAACTTTGTTTTAGAGGACAGACATTCCATGAGATCATCTTGCACTTCCCGCTGGTGAAGACATCCCCCGCAGCAGGACCTGCTGTCTGTTATGTGTGGAAAAGATAGGGAGGGGGCAGCACTGCCAAAAACATAGGACTAGCTTTATCTGCAAATTGTTCCTGCACCCGAGTTCAACCTTAATACAAACTTAAGCAAGATCAGGACAATAGGATGCGCTCTATAAAACCGATGCCCTGCTGAATTCACTGGCAGATGGCTTGACTAGACTGACTAGGCATTTCACGGTGTGGATGGGAGGGGATGTCATCCATGCCTGATAGTTTCTCCTCAGAAGGAGTGCTAATGCTCTCCCTGGCAACGGTGGGAAAACTAAATTGTCAGATTTGATCCGTCAAGTCTTTAAGCCCTCTTTTTCTGTCTGTCTTTCTCTTGTCTTTCTGGATTGTACTGTTGTATTGGAATAGGGATTAAGTGGAGTGGTAAAACAGTGATTTAATGAACTCTGCATGGCAGTACACCGCACTTAAACCACTAGCACAAACATGCAGCGCCAGTGGGAGATCACTATGGGAACATTTCTGAGCCATATGGAAACAGGGGCAAGAGCCTTTGATGGTATGAGTATTTTAATTCCACTAAAAAAACTATTTTGAATACTTGAAAACAACAGTCAGAGTGTGAGAAAGAATGTTCTCTGGAAAGAACTGACAGACCACCAGGTGCTGTGTACATGTGATGCAGTCAGTGCATTGAACAAAACAATGTAAGAAAGCAATGTATCCGCTCACCGACTGTTTTTTAAATTACTTTTCTGTGTATGAAGTTGGGCTACCTTTCATCACAATAATGCTCAGCTTTAAATCAATTACACTGTGGATGACACATCATTTCTTGTTACAATTTGTGTGATTTAATTTTCCTCCCATGACCAAGGTTGTACAATCACTTTTAAGCCTTTTAATAAACAAACAAGTACTTTTCTTAATTTGTTAAATGAGTATGGATCTATCAACACCCCCCACCCCCCGAGAAATGAAATTTAAAAGACAAATAATCCACTTGATAAGTAACATTTTATGGGTACCTGCATAGGTTTGCATATATTGGATTATTAGGAAATTCTCTAATTCTGTCATAGGACCCTCTCATGCACCTCATAAAAGTATTTTCATGAAATCCACTGAAAATGTTCATGAAAATTTCCTTGCATGCATTGGATTATGCAAGTATTCTCTTATTCTATCACTGAATCGTTTCATAGCTTAATCTTCATTCAAATGATTATGTAAATCAAACCAAAAACGTTTGCAAGAGGCAAAACATCAAACTTAAACACTTTTGTATCAACTGCCATTTTACCCAGAAAATTTTAATATGTATGTGACATGTCTGGGGTTGTGAAAAAGTTTAGCATTAATGCCGCTATTGTGGTTTGTTAACTTATCTCATTCATGAGCCCTACAATGGACCCGACGGTGGGTTTGAATCATTAAAAGGTTGTAATCCCCTGCCATTGTACTTAGACAAAGCTACATTTCTAGGTTTTAAATCAGAAAGAACTAAAATAGTGAATATCCAGAATGCATTTCCTGACCTTTCCCAGTGTCATTTTAAGAACCCTTGATTTAGTTCTTAACTGAGAAAGATGTTTTAAGCAAAGCCAGTTTAGATGAAGAGAGAAGCTAAATTCTATTTGTTCCTGAAACAATCAAATGGATTTATGGAAAAAAGTACCTATTTAGATCCCTAAAAGACGAAAATACTTTGTAGAATGGGGAAAAACTCCTTTTTATGTGTCTTGACATTTCACAAATTATTTTTCCATCAGTCAAGTCGTGAGGGAGAAGAAATGTTTATGGTGGGCCAGGCAACGTAAACTTGTTAACTTATGAGATTAATTATAGGAATGTTTCGGTTCAGTACAAGTTAAACTCAATCGACAGCATTTGAGTCATAATGTTGATTACAACCAAAAATTATTTCGACCTGTCCTTATTTAAGAATTTAGGAGAACAGTTACACAATGAAAGTGAATGTGGCCGGTCTGTAAATGTTAAAATGTACACGTTTTTTTTTTTCCTTTTTTTTTTTTTTTTGTTTATCCACAAGATGTGAACATTTTAGACATTTTCCACATCCCGTAGTGGGCTCTTGGAACCCACTGCATCACAGCCCAAGCTGAGGTGCTGTCTGTGTTCTTGACAGATGGGTACATGGAAATACACATCTTCGAGGTCTATAGAAGTGAATCATTCACCTGGTTCTATGGACTCCAAAATTTGTGCTGTGGTTAGTACATTGAAGGGTAATACTTTTACAAATTGTTTAACCATCTCCGGTCTAGGATGGGTCGAAGCCCACCGTCTTTGTTTGGCACAAGGAAACAACTTGAATAAAACCTGATGAGGTGGCCACTGGCCAATGTTGTTCGAAGCAAATAGTTTAATTTAGTTCATTTTTATGTTTTTAAGTTTCATTTCAATAAATTTACTGATTTATTCATTGTATTCAGTAGTAGATTGGCATATTGTATCTGTTAAGCAGAATAAAAAACATGTGAAAGATAGTTAACATAGATAATAGTTTGGTCAAATAAAACAGTTTGGCTAGGGGGGTGGGGGGGTGGGGGGGCACTGTGGCACAGACCCCCTATGTGATATGGCTGACAGCTGGCACTTCTTTACTGTGTTTATGGACATGACGTAATGACGCAAGGATGAACGACATAAGCCAGTAATTTCAGGCCAAATCTGACCCAACAGCTCAAAACACAAATCATTTTTATAGGCTTACCATAGTGAATTGGGGTAAGGTAAGGACATTGTTTTGAACACTGATTATTCATGTACTCAATCAATAACAGCAATTTGTTCATTTTTAATCAAAACAACAACAAAAAAAAAAAACAAAAAAAAAAACCCAAAAAAAACAACGTACATAGTGCAGCTTTACAACAAGAAAAAACAAATCCCACTACCAAAGTCTTGAAGTCTTTCCAGAGAAATCTAATAATTTTTTGTGGGGTTTATGCTTAAAACAAGAAAAAACTGTTTTCCAATGGGGTTAAAAAAACAAAACAACTTGTTTTCCCTTTGAACCAAGTTTTTTTTTTTTTTTTTTTTTTAAATCTTACCCTGTCTTACCACAAATGTTCTTTTTTCAAGTATAAATTTTGTTCGATTTATCTGAGAACAAGACAAAATATCTATGTCAGAGTAAATGTATATAGTTTTAACAATGTTTAGATATTTTAAGACAAAAAAAAAAAAAAAAAGAAGAAGAAAAAAATAGTGTATGTGTACTGTGAGTGCATCATGCATTAAAGGTGCACTGAGTACATTTTTGTTGATGACAGTTATATTATGTGCAGTATGTATTTGACCATGGTCTTGTAAGGCACTTGCAATGGAAGTGAATGGGCCAGTCCATAAACATTAAAATACACATTGCTGCATAAGAATAGCCACAAGACATTAACATTATAATAACAACACAATTTCATTGTGATAAAATCACTTACTAATTTATCTGTCTACAGTTATTTCCAATATTACAACTTCGTTATCATGACGTAACGCCAGTAAGTGATTTTCTCAAACTAAATTCTTGTAGGACAGAGATGACACTAAAACATGTTAACAAGTAAAATGTTTACATCTTGTGGATATACAATTGAAAAAGTGTGCATTTTAACATTTACAGACTGGCCTCATTCACTTTCATTGTGTAACTGTTCTCCTAATTTCATAAATTCTTAAATAAGGACAGGTCAAAATAATTTTTGGTTTTAATCAACATTATGACTCAAATGCTGTCGATTGAGTTTAACTTGTACTGAACCGAAACATTCTTATAATTAATCTCATAAGTTAACAAGTTTACGTTGCCTGGCCCACCATAAACATTTCTTCTCCCTCACGACTTGACTGATGGAAAAAGAATTCGTGAAATGTCAAAATACCATGATTTTGGTGATATAATATGATTATCTGTAACTATTCTCTATCTGCAGGTACACAAAAAAAAGGAGTTTTTCCCCATTCTACAAAGTATTTTCGTCTTTTAGGGATCTAAATAGGTACTTTTTTTCCATAAATCCATTTGATTGTTTCAGGAACAAATAGAATTTAGCTTCTCTCTTCATCTAAACTGGCTTTGCTTAAAACATCTTTCTCAGTTAAGAACTAAATCAAGGGTTCTTAAAATGACACTGGGAAAGGTCAGGAAATGCATTCTGGATATTCACTATTTTAGTTCTTTCTGATTTAAAACCTAGAAATGTAGCTTTGTCTAAGCACAATGGCAGGGGATTACAACCTTTTAATGATTCAAACCCACCGTCTGGTCCATTGTAGGGCTCATGAATGGGATAAGTTAAAGTGCACCTATTATGATTTTTAAACGTGCCTAATTTTGTTTTAAAGGTCTTATACAATAGATTTACATGCACCCAAGGTCAAAAAACACTTAAATTTGCTCATAATTTAAATTGCAGCATTACCTTTTTTTCCCAGTGTCAAAAACGATTCCTTCAAAGATCCGTTCAAAAGTATTCATTCTAAACTCCTCCTTTCAGAGAGCCTATTCTGCTCTGATTGGTCAGATGTCCCAGTCTGTTGTGATTGGTCTACCGCTTACAGCGCGACTCGGAAAGGAAATGCCCACTACCATATCCAAGTTTCAGCTCCGTCTGAAAAAATGTCTGTTTTACCTTGCCAATTTGAGCACAAGTCCGATAGTGATACATCGGAAGATCAACCCGAAACACCATTGCAAGCACGACGAGAACAGGACGTTTCTCAGTGGTAAGTTTATATGTAGTTTGACAATAACGTGAGTTAGCTGGTTAGCAGAGGCTAACAGCTAACAGGCTAACAGCCTGCACTGGCTGTACATGTAAACAGAACACAGGCGGGTTTTTTGTTACCAAATTACGTAGGTTAGTACAGGAAGTAAGTCTGGAATTACTAACGACTCGTTTCAGGTGTTCAGAATTGGTTCTTTCTTTTGGGTGTCAATAACTCCATATTTCGTGCACTTTGATTTTTGAAACTTTGCAGACTTTTTTACATTCATAAACAGCTATATAATACACTACATGAAAGGTAATATTTGAAAAACCATAATAGGTGCTCTTTAACAAACCACAATAGCGGCATTAATGCTAAAATTTTCACAACACCAGACATGTCATATACTTTACATATTTTTGGTATTAAAATTTTCTGGGTAAAATGCGAATGTGTTTAAGTTTGATGTTTTGCCTCTTGCAACTGTTTTTGGTTTGATTTACATAATCATTTGTATGAAGATTAAGCTATGAAACGATTCAGTGATGGAATAAGAGAATGCTTGCATAATCCATGTGCATACAAGGAAGTTTTCATGAACGTGTTTTTCCTCTTGCAGACATTTTCGTGGATTTTATGAAGATGATTTGAAGATGCTTTTATGAGGTGCATGAGAGGGTCCTATGACAGAATTAGAGAATTTCCTCATGATCCAGTATATGCAAACATATGCAAGTACCCATAAAATTTTACTTGTCAAGTGGTCCATTTGTCTTTTAAATTCCATTTCTCAGAGGGTGGGTGAGTTGATAGATCCATACTAATTTAACAAATTAAGAAAAGTACTTGTTTGATTATTAAAAGGCTTAAAAGGGCGACTGTACAACCTTGATCATGGGAGGAAAATTAAATCACACAAATTGTAACAAGAAATCCACATCCACAGTGTAATTGATTTAAAGCTGAGCATTATATATAAACTGTGTGTGTGTGTGTATATATATATATATATATATATATATATATATATATATATATATATATATGTATATATATTCCATGGACTCACACCATCAGCACTCGGATGCTTCACTGTGTGAATCACTCTGCTTGTGTTTGTGCCATTCTAAACTAAAGTGTAAGAGCAGTGCAGATTTGTTAAGAGCCATCTGTCTCTTTACATAAAATTTTGTGACATTACATATTTTAGCCAGCAGGTGGAGGCAAAAGACCATTTTTGTGTGTAATATGAGCCAGTTGGTGACGTGAAGTGAGTCACTCAGTGTTTATATTCAACAGCACTCCAACTACTACACTACTAAAGCTAGGAAATAGCTTTGAACGGCTTTAAACTAACAACATCAGCATTAAGGCTCATCACAGCTGAGAGACACAACAGACTGATTAATTACACAAACTCAAGGTGCTTACCTCTTATCAGACTTTCCACATTGGAGAAGACAAAATGGTGGAGGACATTAAGGTTTCTGTAGTGAAAGACTCTTGCGCAATGGCTACCGTGAAACAGAGAGGAATATCCCTGCTTGGACAGCTATTTTTCCACTGAGAAAATAGGATGCATTTCACCAAAATGACATTATCTTCAGAAAGCTGACTAAACAGACTACAGCATCATCAACAGGTGATCATACACGCTCCATCTCAATTGTGCTATATGGCCCTAAATCAGCACTGCTGTGATTACCTATATTACTGTATATATATACAGTTTTGCCACCATCTGAAAGACCGACTCCACACAAACACTGAACAGGTAAGTACAAACAACAAACAAGACTGTGTGTGTGTGTGACCGGGATGGATACAGATGGAGGCGAAAATGTATGTGTGAGGAAAATGTAAGTGCGCTAAGGGATCACGTGTGCACCCGCTTCTCCGATAGCGGATAGCGGAAGGGGGAATGAATTAGAATCAGAATCAGAATGAGCTTTATTACCAAGTATGCTTACACATACAAGGAATTTGTCTTGGTGACAGGAGCTTCCAGTACACAATACAAAAACAGCAACAAGACTTTTAAAAAATAATTATATTATATATATAATTATATAATTATATATATAGACACACACATATATACGTATATATACATATATATATATATATATATATATATATATATATATATATATATATATATATATATATATATATATATATGTATATATATATATACATACATACATACATACACACACATACATACACACATACATATACATATACACATATATACACATATATGAATATATATATACATACATATACATACATACATACACACACACACACACATAAACATACATAGTGCAAATCTAAATACAAATCAGTTATGTACAGTGCAAGGGAATATAATGGCAGAAGAGGTAGGATGTGTTGGCTAATATAAAAAGACTAAGCTGTGTATTGCACATTAATTATTGCTCAAAGGGGCAGTTTTAACTGTTCATGAGATGGACAGCCTGGGGGAAAAAACTGTTCCTGTGCCTGATGGTTCTGGTGCTCAGAGCTCTGAAGCATCGGCCAGAAGGCAACAGTTCAAAAAGGTAGTGGGCAGGGTGAGTGGGGTCCAGAGTGATTTTTCCAGCCTTTTTCCTCACTCTGGAAGTGTATAGTTCTTGAAGGGGGGGGGCAGGGGGCAACCAATAATCCTCTCAGCAGTCCGAACTGTCCTTTATAGTCTTCGGATGTCTGATTTCATAGCTGAACCAAACCAGACAGTTATTGAAGTGCAGAGGACAGACTCAATGACTGCTGAGTAGAACTGTATCAGCAGCGCCTGTGGCAGGTTGAACTTCCTCAACTGGCGAAGGAAGTACAACCTCTGCTGGGCCTTTTTCGCAATGGAGTCAATGTGGGTCTCCCACTTCAGGTCCTGTGAGATGGTAGTGCCCAGGAACCTGAATGACTCCACTGCTGCCACAGTGCTGTTTAGAATGGTGAGGGGGGACAGTGTTGGGGTGTTCCTCCTAAAGTCCACTATCATCTCCACTGTTTTGAGTGTGTTCAGCTCCATGTTGTTTTGACTGCACCAGACAGCCAGCTGTTTAACCTCCCTTCTGTATGCAGACTCATCGTCATCTCGGATGAGGCCGATGACAGTGGTGTCATCTGCAAACTTCAGGAGCTCGACAGAGGGGTCCTTGGCGATGCAGTCATTGGTGTAGAGGGAGAAGAGTAGTGGGGAGAGCACACATCCCTGGGGGGCACCAGTGCTGATTGTACAGGTGCTGGAAGTGAATTTCCCCTGTCTCACAAGCTGCTGCCTGTCTGTCAGAAAGCTGGTAATCCACTGACAGATAGATGTGGGAACAGAGAGTTGGTGTAATTTAGTCCGGAGAATAGCTGGGTGGTGAATACCACTCATAAATGATGGTGTTGAAAGCCGAACTAAAGTTCACAAAAAGTATCCTTGCATATGTCCCTGGTCTGTCCAGATGTTGCAGGATATGATGCAATCCCATGTTGACTGCATCATCCACAGACCTGTTTGCTCAATAAGCAAATTGAAGGGGATCTAGAAAGGGTCCAGTGATGTCCTTCAGGTGGGCCAACACCAGTCTCTAAAATGACTTCATGACCACAGACGTCAGGTCGACGGGTCTGTAGTCATTAAGTCCTGTGATTTTTGGTTTCTTTGGGATGGGGATGATAGTGGAATGTTTGAAGCAGCATGGGACTTCACACTGCTCCAGTGATCTATTGAAGATCTGTGTGAAGATAGGGGCCAGCTGGTTAGCACAGGATCTAAGCCATTCAGGTGAAATGGCATCTGGGCCCTGTGCTTTCCTTATCCTTTTTTTTAAAGCAACGGCTCACATCATCTTCACAGATCTTAAGTGCAGGTTGAGTATCAGGAGGGGGGAGGAGGGGGGTTGCAGGAGGTGTTGGTGTTTATGTGAAGTGAAGGTCAGAGTGGGTGTGGGGTGTGAGATTGGTGTGTTATTGATGTGTATGCGTGCCAGTGCTGCTCAGCCAACGGTAACGGTTTACTCCATCACATCAACTCCCCCATCTCCAGGATGCGCACTGTCCGGGTACTGTGACAGGAAGTCAGCGATGATGTTCCTCCTGCCAGGTAAGTGCCGGATCTTGTACTTGAATGGTTAGAGGGCCAGGTAACACCTTGGCATTGTAATGCTTCATTGAACTGATCCACATCAGTGCCCTATGGGCCATCTTGAGATCAAACTCCTTCCCCAACAGGTAGTATCTTAGACTGTTGAGGGACCACTTGATTACGAGGCAATCTTTTTCCACTGTCGAGTTACAGGTTTCTCTGGGCAACAGCTTCCAGCTTCTCCTCCCCATCATTACCTTGGGCCAGGACAGGTCCACTCCCTCACAGTCCTCAGTCCACATGATCATGTTTCTCATGGCTTTTGTCAGTAAGTTTGTCAGAGGTGTTATGATGGAAGCAAAGCTGGAGATTCTTCTGTACCACCCCACGAGACCTAAGAAGGATCTCACCTCCCTCTTAGTCCTGGGCCTTGTCTCCACCTTGCCAACTTGGGGTCAAAGCTTACCATTGCCCAGATGTTACCCGAGGTAGCTTGTCTCCTGCTGTGCCCACTTATATTTTGCCACATTTAAGGTCAACCCCGCCCTCTGAATCTTTTCGAAGGTCTGCCGCAGGTGTTTCAGGTGGTCTGCCCAGGTGTTACTGAGGATGCCGACATCATCAAGGTAAGCAGCAGACCACCCCTTGCAACCATGGAGTACCCGGTCCATCAGCCATCGGAATGTTGCAGGTGCCCCATGCAATCCAAAGGGCAGTAAATTGGTATAATCCCAGTGGAGTCCTAAATGCAGTGTATGGTCTGGAGGCTCGATCAAGGGGCACCTGCCAGTACCCCATGCACAGATCCAGTGTGGTAATGAACCGGGCCTGTCTGATCTTCTCCAGCAGGTCATCTATCCTCAGCATCAGGTAGGCATCAAATCTTGGCTGGGCATTAAGCTTTCGGAAATCAATGCAGACACATAAGGTGTTATCTTTCTTTGGGACAATGACAATGGGACTGCTCAGCTGTAGCATCGTCTCGACTTATTCCTTTAATGGAGCTAACAGTCTCCGGTAAGGCCGCTGTCTAGATGGTGTCAGGTCAGTTAGGTGGATACCTTTGTCTGGGTGATGTATGTTGTAGGTCGCTGGTCCCATCTTGCATATGATGGTGTACGGCCCCTGCCACTTTGCCAGCAACTTGTTTGATGAAGTGTCTTAGCCTAGTGGGTTGATCAGTTCTGACAAATAGAACATGTAGTGCAGTATATGTGAACATCAGTGTATATGGTGGGCCAATGAAAGCATGAGCTAATATGGGTATATGTCTTTTGTTGGGCCATGTGACTGGCCCAGGGAGCAGTGTGAGCAAGGTGCATGACAAGAACATGACAACATGTAGGGATAATTATACAGGTCACATCATTTGTCTGTATATACAATACACCATTCTCAACAACATACCGTTCATCATTCACATTAGATACATTCCCCTTCTCAGATTTTTCAAACAAAGTTTGTAAAGACTTGTCTTCTCTTTGCAGATTACCAATATTATCTGGGATCCACCAGTTGCTGACCTCGAGGCCTTCCGTAGAAGCCTCAGGAACTGGAGTACCCAGGTATTTTGCCGCTCGCCGTTGTCTGCATGTTTTTCTTGGACCTTGGGTCCCGCCCTGCAACAGACTATCATCCAAGTCTGGCAGTGGCTGCAGACCTGCCTTAGCTTGGGCCCAGGTGACAACAGGACATGACAAAATAACCTTTGCATTGTGGAGTTTGTGGTGGCTTGAAGAACTTCATAAAGTACTGGCAAGTCTTTTCCCAAAATCATGCTGGTGGGTAGATTGTCAACAATGGAATCATTCAACAAATAAGGCTGGTCTTGCACACACATTCACTTCTGCACAGGGATAATGTTTCACATCTCCATGTACACAACAAACTGCAGTGGTGTCACCATAGCACACATTTGTCACAAAATATGATTTCAACAGAGAATTTGAACACACCATTTCTTTGTGCCCCAGCTGCTGACAATGGAAGCAAATCAGTTCTTTGTGTCTTGTCAAGTTCGGTTCTGCTACACAGTCTGCTTGCCTCATCTCAGCCCCACTCCCAGAACTATGTGTTGCACGTTTTAGATTACCTCGGGGTGGTTGAGAACGTTGACCTCCGCTGTGTGCATTCATATACTGCTGTGCCAGCTTGGCCGCCTTCAGTCCTGTGGTGGACTCGTGCTCCTTTGCCCACGTATGGCTGTCGTATGGTAGCACTCACAACAGTTGTTTTAAGATGATGGCCTCACCGATCTCCTTGTTCAAGTGCAGTTCCAACTGCACCCATTTGCGGTAGAGGTTGCACAGGCAGTGATAAGTCTCTGTAGGTGGCTCTCCAGCGGGTACTGAAGCTCCTTCAGGTTACCATACACCTCAGCTTGATCCTCATCCATTGCGAGATACGCCTTCAGTGCGGGTCCCATCAACAATGGCAAGAGTCGGCAGCTCCACTCCTCCTCCGGCCACCTCCAGGTCTTGGCTAGACAATTGAACCGGAGAAGGAAGTTATCCATATCCTCCCCCTGCTGGAAAACATGCATGTGTGGTTCAGATCTGAGCATCGGTGTTCTCCTTGGAGTGGGGACTCCTGATGAGTCATTGGCAGATGTTCTCCGTGGTGGAGATCTTGATGGAGCTGGCGTTGAGAGTTCCAGCTGTGGGCTTTCGATGTCACTCGAGGTGGCAGCAGGCCAGGCAGTCTGCAGGATGGACTTGGTTGGGTTTGATTTGCTCATAGCACCACAACTGCATGCTCGCTCCTCTAGGCCTAAAAAGACACTGAGTGGTATTCTGGGCTCCCTTTTATAGCCCGGAACTCTTCCCCTTTGGAGACAACTACTCACAGGTAAGTATATACATTGACATGTACTATAAATACACACTATACACATATACACCGATCAGCCACAACATTAAAACTACCTGCCTAATATTGTGTAGGTCCCCCTCGTGCCGCCAAATCAGCGCCAATATGCTTCTCAGAATGCGGGTTGAGATACTATTCTTCTCACCACAATCAGGGTTGGGAGGGTTACTTTTGAAATGTTTTCCACTACAGATTACAGAATTCATGCTGTAAAATGTAATGTAGCAAAGCTCTTTGTTCAGGCAATGGAGGAGTCAGGAGACAACAAAGCAGGTTCAAGGTCAGTTATTTTAATGTTCAACTTGGACGGTAACCATCAATACAAACTAAACTGTTCACAACAATAATGGGCAAAACACTCTGTGCTTGGATGTAGGTCTGCCGGTCTCTCTCTCTCTCTCTCTCTCTCTCTTTCTCTCTCTGATGCTCTGGTGTGCCTTTTAAGTCTCCCTCCGCCATCACTATAACGAGAGGCAGGTGTTAGAGATAATTATGAGCCAGGTGATGAGCCTTACCGCTCTCCCTCTCCCGCAGACCAACACATGACCACGCCCCCCCATGCCACATGTAATTTGTAACATATTCTGTTAGATTACTCAAGGTCAGTAACGTATTCTAAATACTTTGGATTACCTCTTCATTACTGGTAGATATTTTCACTTGTTTTGACTATAAAAACTCTGCCAGTACAATAAGACAAAATACACATGTTAAAAATACATTCTCTGAAAAACCTAAATATCTTATGCAGTGTTGTTTCTAAAACAAGATAAATCAAATTGATCTTGTTTTAAGGATTTTTAGATATTTTTACAGGAAAACAATAAAAAAATTATCAAGAATATGATTTTTGCCCTAATATCAAAGGTCTTACTAGAAAAAAAGAAATTATGATCCAACGTGAATTTTCTTGATAAAAAAATATGATTGTGCATGGTAACATGTGCATGTAAAATGGCTAGAAATAGCATTTTTGCTTAGCGTAAAGCTGACAATTTACACAAGGTTTATTTCTATTTCTTCTGCCCCAAACTTACTTCAAACCTACTTCTCTGTCTGCTCATATAAATGTAACACATCATAAGAAAGTGTTTCACCGCTGTTCAAATGCACTTTGGATCGCATCATATATATGTATAAATGTTTTCCATCTGAAAAGACTAAATATTAAATTAAGCAAATGACAATAAAATGCAAAGTAATCTCTTTAGTAATCAAAATACTTTTTGAATGTAACTGTATTCTAATTACCAATTATTTAAATTGTAACTGTAGTGGAATACAGTTACTTATATTTTGTATTTTAAATACATATTCCCGTTACATGTATTCCGTTACTCCCCAACCCTGACCACAATTGTACAGAGCGGTTATCTGAGTTAACATAGACTTTGTCAGTTCGAACCAGTCTGGCCCTTCTCTGTTGACATCTCTCATCAACAAGGCATTTCCATCCGCAGAACTGCCCCTCACTTTTGTTTTTGGCACCGTTCGGAGTAAATTCTAGAGACCATTGTGCGTGAAAATCCCAGGAGATCAGCAGTTACAGAAATACTCAAACCAGCCCGTCTGGCACCAACAATCATCCATGCAATTATCTAATCAGCCAATTGTGTGGCAGCAGTGCAGTACATAAAATCATGCAGATATGGGTTAGGAGCTTCAGTTAATGTTCACATCAACCATCAGAATGGGGGAAAAATTTGATCTCAGTGATTTGGACCATGGCATGATTGTTGGTGCCAGACGGGCTGGTTTGATTATTTCTGTAATTGCTGATCTCCTGGGATTTTCATGCACAACAGTTTAATTTGACTTAATTTGTCTCAAAGCCAGACACACTTCAAATTTGGGTGTGGCCTTTTCTCAATTCCTCTCTCAGGACAAATGTGTCCTGAGGGCAATAAGAAGATCTAAAGCTCCCTCCATGTGGGACAACAACTCAAACAAGTTGCAGGTATTTTCAGCATGGGGTCAAGACAGACAGTTGGACACTGTCAGCTGTGTTATTAGCCGTGTTCTTTATTTCCTTCGGTCACTCTTGGATTTGTGAAGGAAAGCTAATACTATAAAAGTTTATATTGTTGCCATCCCCCATTTTAATGCTCTGGTGGATGGTATGAAAATCTGCAAACACTTTTAACTGTCTCAGTTTCTCAAAGGAGCATACTAATTGTGTCCAAGGAGAGTTTTGTGATCACCAGCTTGGGAACTCATCATAGTACCTCAGTTACTGACCAAACCTCCAATGAACCTTTGGAACAGGCTAACCTCAAGTTACTATTGAGGGAAAAAAGGCCATTCTGCTTACAATTTGTTCTTCCAAGAAATTTAAAGAGCTCCACTCCTTGTCAGACAGTGAAGACTGCCTGAGTTGGAAGGCAGTTGATGCAGGGGTTTCCCTCTGGCCAAATCTAGCTTTCTTACCCATGGTGCTTAAACTCAGCACAGTTAATCCAGTAATTGAGCTTGAGGCTTTTAAATATGACCCCCTCTATTGGATATTTCCACCCTATGTTCCGTTAGGGCATTGCGTGCACACATTGAGCACACTCAGCCTTTGCAACATTCACACACAGTTGTTTGTGTGTTTTGATAAAAAGGGTGTTGGTCAGAGACATGGTCATATAAGCCGCGTTGTCCGTGAGAAACCCAGTTGTGTTAAACCTCTTTCTCTTAATCTCTTAGGCAGTGTAAAGAAATCTGAGTTTTAATTAACATGAACACTGTTTCAAAACGCAGTTTTCTGCCAATACCCTGGAATAAGAGTTTTCTTTTTTTAAGTGCATGTAAACGTGGTCAATGTCAAATATTTTATTGTTTTAATATTTTATTGTTGACCAATTCAAGAGCTACAATAAATATTTAACATAATTAATTTGATAACTTGATCCATTCATCTAACACCGTCAGTTCTAGGATTTTTAAAGTCACTGAATAAATCCATGGATCATCATAACTATACGACCGTTGCAAGAAGTTGTTTTCATGCTAAAATTTTTGCTTCTAGTACAAGGAGTTCTGGGTTCGAATCCACCCTATTAGAACTTTTTACGTTACGTTAGTGGATGTATAACATAAGCGGGGACACATTTGATTTTATTTTGCTTTGTGATTTCACTGAAAAGCAGCATAAACTGCAAATCAGCAGAGTGAGTACAGTGTGCATCTGGATGCACAAGACAACACCACTGCCCGCTATCACTCAATGTCAGCCACAACGAGCACTTATCATAACATTACAAGCTCCAGTGCTGGATCGGCACTTATTACAACACACACATACTGTATGAAATGGAAACTCTTGCTCAAGAACTGAAGATGTTTCTTCTACATTAGATACTTACCTGACGAAAGTGTATTTCAAAAAGTGGTGGGGACAAAATTGGCAAAGATAAAAAAATGGTAGGGATACATCCCTCCCATCCCACCCATAAATGATGCCTATTCATCTTATTAGGGAGTGTTTCCTTGTCACAGACTATTCACCTTTGGCTTGCTCACTGCGGTTTTGTAAAGCACCATTTTAATTCATAAATTTCTGAATTATAAACATATTGCCTGCTGAAATACTGTAAGTTCTGAATTTTCAGACTAGAAAATTAAGGACCTTTTTCAATGTTATTTGAATACCCTTGTCCTATTTGAATGTAATTATTTTTTACCTGGCATTACATATTAATTTTTGTACTTGGCATTACATGGTTCATTGCCACATAATATTTACTGTCCCCCTCTGGCCACACCATTAAAAAAAAAACATTTCTGGAGGCCGCACTGCAGGGCGGCAGCATTCTCTGGGGCTGCACAGGGCGGGACGCTACCCCTGTATTTGGGACAGTTTAGTTCTCTGTTCTGCTCTCCCCTCTCATTTAAAATGAATTGTGATCATGTGAATACCTTTTTTTGAGTGGCTCCATGTGTTTTATTTTACTGTCCGGTCTCCTTTTGGCTGCTATCTGTTTGCATCACAGAAATAGTCTTTACCTGCTGACGGAACATGGTGAAAGGAATGATAATAGCATCGTGAAGTACAGGTCAAGTTAATAAAATAAAAAATATATAATGCGAACAGTGCCCAATATACAGTACATCAATCCACTGCAGAGCATTTGTGATTTTTCTTGGTGTGGAGAATGCTCCTTCGGGATTTGAACTTGATACTTGTCTCAAACACTCATGTCATTCACACAGAGTACCAACAAGCAGTCATGTGATAACAGTAATGTTTCGTATTATGTTGGTGGTCTGTCAGAGGAGGCAAGGACAGCTAAACCTCCTCAAAATGTGTTCAAAATGAACTTAACAACTAAAGTGATAAAATTAACAGTTGTTTTGGTCAATTTAACTACTAACATACATATATAATATGAAATATTTAATTTATTTGTCTTTTATATGTGGTAGCCCAGGTGAGTTTTAATAACTGCATAAAAAGCCTGAGGAGGCTGACAGCATCAAGGCTCCCCCCAAGTAAATGTCCAATCAAAATGGATATTCAAATGACACAACGTCATTTGCTTATGCCCAAAATGTTCATTTAATTTCTAGCAGGTTAAAAAGGCATAAATATTATTTTGAATATTTGGTGTTTTTAGGGTCATGCAGGTTGTTTTGTTCTTCAGATGGTGACGATAGAACACAACCACTAATTTTAGTCACATCACAGTACAGTACATGTGTGCCCCCTTAAAAATTTCAAATGCTTGATCTGTAATGTGCATGCTCCAACAATGCTCAGAATCCATCATGTAGGCCGATCCCATTCACACCTCTTTCTTCCAATTGTTACCTGTCTTCTCTCTGACTGTACCTGTCTATAAAAGGCTAAAAAATTATGTGGATTAATAGGAACAAAACACGGGTGAATACAAGGCATGTAAGTGGTAAATACTGTCAAAATTCTGCTTAGATTTATATTGTTGAATAGCATATGAATTCATTTGTTAAAAACAGTCAGAATAATTTATTTATTTTTCAACTAGGAAAAGACGGCATGGAATTGATAAAGTGTTTAATGACTCAGGATAAGACTACATTCGAGTTTCTGCGAGAGAAGAGAGAGGTCAGACACATGCGCTTTTCTCTGGCTTATCATAATGCATTGTTAACACAGGTTTTGTCCACAAACATTTCTTGGTGCAAGCTGAGGAACAAAGATTTAAATAGTAATAATAAATAATGACTTTTGCACATTTAAAATAATTAAATAATGACTGTGCCATTGTTTAAAAAGGGTAAAAAGAAAATTCTGCAGCAACACCTTTGCAGGTCATGTTAGGTTCTTACAGCACCTTGATTGCTTACTCTATAGATTTTTAATCTAGAAATTCTGAATAATTATAATTTTCTGTATATAGATTTTAACCAAAAGCCTTTTCAAACAAGTCCTTAAAAATCAGCTACAACTTGGACATTTGGCCATTTTGAGTACATGATTGATAGTATACGTTTCTTTAGTTTGTTCACAGGTCCTATGTATGTTGTGTAACCGGTCCTCCGAACGGGATTTGAACTGGCATCTCCGGCATGGGAGGCGGGCATGCTAACAAGGAGGCTAAAGGCTACAGCCCCTAGCATCAGTCGCAAGTGCGCCTCTTGAGGTAAGGGGAGTGAGGTTTACACACACTGCACAGCACATAACAGCTGGCTACCGTTACACTTACCCCCCTAAACCTCACTCCCATCCAGGTCACGGCACCTTTTCTCCCCAAATTGGAATGCCCAATTCCCAATGCACTCTCTAAGTCCTCGTGGTGGCGTAGTGACTCGCCTCATTCCGGGTGGTGGAGGACGAATCTCAGTTGCTTCCGCATCTGAGACTATCAGTCTGCGCATCTTATCACATGGCTTGTTGAGCGCATTACCGCAAAGACATAGCGTATGTGGAGGCTTCACACTATTCCCCACGGCATCCACGCACAACACACCACGCGCCCAACCGAGAGCGAGAACCACATTATAGTGACCACGAGGAGGTTAACCCATGTGACTCTAACCTCCCTAGCAACCGGGCCAATTTGGTTGCTTAGGAGACCTGTCTGGAGTCACTCAGCACGCCATGGATTCGAACACATGACACCAGGGGTGGTAGTCAGCGTCTTTACTCGCTGAACTACCCAGGCCCCCGAGAAGTTGTTTTTAAACCTCAACTATACACAGTTGGTTCCATTTGTTTTTGTTTTTCTTTTTTTTTCAATTATACCTGGAAAAACAACTAAGTTAAAGGACAAAAATACGTTAAATGTAAACTTAAGAAATATTTAAGATTCTATTTAGGTCACTAATCAAGTGTAAGCAAAATGACATTGACCATGTTAATTCCTTTCCATGTAAAAAAAAAAAATGCAATTGTTTCTTGCTTCCGTTAAAGCACACAAGTTCTTTGGAACATTCTCAGATTATGCTAGGATAAAATATGTCATCAGGTTCTGCTTGTGAAGTCCATGCCAGCTTGAGTGCAGGCTGTCATTAAAGCCATTAAAGTGGGACATACCAAATACTAAGACAATTCAACATTTCATTGAAATTGTCATGCTGAAAATATCATTTGCAATGTAAAAATTTACAAAATTTCACAAGTGGAAAAAGCATTTTAACTAGTCGTCACAGACCTTTGTACCCCACTGTATGTGTAATTGTGAGTAAAAGTGTTTGTGCTTTTATATTTAAGAGGAATGTCTCCATATGTAATTTTCATACCATTTGCACAGGTACAGTATACAAAATGGTCTGCGTGTGTGTGTGTGTGTGTTTGACTGTGATCAGTCAAACCACTCATTCTCATCGAGTTCTGAGTCATCTTCTGTGTCGCTGTACTCCACAGCAATACGGCGGGAAAGTATAGTGGCCACATCATTCCCCATTGGCTCTCTTTTAGCCTGCTGTTCCTGCTGCTCCTGGACTTTCTTCAGCTGGATACCTGTACACACACACACACACACACACACACACACACACACACACACACACAAACAAACAATTAATAAACTGGACCAACATGTTTTGTGCAGAGCCAACAGCTTGACAGTCTTAAAATATTAATGTACAGAGTTTGGTATTAAATATTGAAAAAAATACATTATTAACTTTTAATGTTAACTGTTAAATTTATATTAAATTCACTTTAAATAACTATGAAAAAATGATGAAGACATTTGAAATGGATCATTGCAAGGCCCAATCAGTCATAGGCTGTTCTCTGATCATCAGCACCACTGACCATGTTTATGTGCACAAGAATATTCTGATATTAATTGGATATGTGGCATGTAAACTTACAAATATTCTGTTCCCAAGAAATCAGAAAATGACTGCTGGCATATGCCTGTACTATGATATGGAATTATGGTTCAGGTAAACACATTCATTGAAATATCCACAGAACAGAATATAAATTTTGATACAACAATTAGTTTTGGTAATTTTTTGCTTGGGCGCTTTACTGTTAGTATCACTCTACTTGTGTTTGTGGCATTCCAAACTAGAGTATGAGAGCAGTGCAGAGAGCTAAAGGTGGGGATTTTAAATCATCCCAGTGTCATTATATCTTTATGCTAGTAGGAGGTGACAAATGAGTAATGTACGAGCAAGTTTTTGTTGAACATATCTGCGTTGTCTGTCAGCGAGCGGGTTTCATAAACAAAAGCACACACACGTGCATCCTTGTTATTCCATTAAATTCTTGGAAACAACCCCAGCCGTCATTACTAGTTCTAAAGTGACATTTTCACATTAGTAATGGAGGCTTGTATCAATATTGGCTGGCATATGCCCCATAACCACCTCCATGTGGTGCCAGCTGTAAACTGGAACCTTCGGGAACCTGGCCAAAGGTGAGGGCCTTCAACATCAGGCGGCACGACAAGCTGGTTGAAGATAACATCAACATCCAAGTTTGCATCAAATGGAATGCCTGCCAGCTATTTCACAAAAAATACTAGGGTGTCCCCCGGAGGCGACGCACATTGCCCAAGCGGTGTGAGAAATGGACGAGGGCTACCTACTCATGCACGGTGTAGGCTAAAGAAGCTGGTCCATCGGATCCGGCTTGCAACCCTCAACACCTGCACACTCACCAGCCACAGCCGTGAACTAAGTGCAATCCTGAAAAGCCGACGCATTGACATTGCCTGCCTACAGGAAACCAAATAGAGTGGTGCAAAAGCCAAGGACATTGGGGAAGGATACAAACTGCACTTCAATGGCCAAACACATGCCTGAAATAGTGTTGCTATTGCTGTTAGCGAATGTTTCTGAGACTTTGTCACAGATGTAACCAGAATCTCTGATCGACTCCTGGCCATCAAATTCGATTCCGGAAACTGTACACTTCGAGTTATCTCTTGCTATGCCCCACAGGTGGGATGCACAGATGAGGAGAAAGCAGATTTCTGGGAAAGTATCGACGCCCACCTCCGCACCATCACAGACAATGAAATCCTCTATGTGGGAGAAGACCTAAATGGGCACATTGGCCAGTCAAGAGATGGTTTCGAGGAGACAAATGTTGGATAAGGAAGGGAGCATGGAACAACGAAGGCACTCAAATTCTGGAGTTTTCAGAAGCACATGGACTTATAGCCGCAAACACATTCTTCCCGAAAAGATCGTCCCACCTCATCACTTACAGTAGCAGTGGCTACAACACCCAAGTAGACTACTGGTTAGTGTGGGGAAGAGACCTCAAGCCAACTGTGGATGCGAAAGTCATTCCATAAGACACCACTGCCCCCCAACATCAACTGCTGATACTCAATTCCAAACTCCCAGCCCCACTTCCACCAAAGCCACCTAAAACATCAACAGAACATATTAAATGGTGGTGGCTAAAGGAGTGCGGACACAAATTGAAAGAGGCTTTAGTAACACTTAAGTTAGATGAGCAGCATGGGACGAGGCCACAGGCAAAATTCACCACTACGCCTCCCAAGTCCTTGGGATGACAAAGTCTGGATGACGGTATTTGGACAAACAGATCTGGTGGTGGAATGAAGTGGTACAACAAGCTGTTCGAGCAAAGAAGACTGCCTTCAAGCAGTGGTTCCAGATACGAGACGCTGAGGACTTCCAAACATACAGAAGTCTGAAATCTGCAGCAAAGAGAGAGGCCGCAGCAGCCCTGGCAGCCCGCTACCAAGACCTCTACAATCAACTGGACATGTCCAAAGGTGCCAATAAGATCTATAGACTGGCCAAAATGTGGCACATAGCTACACAGGACATTGGCCATGTAATGCACATGAAGGACAGGAACCAGCAACTGCTACGAACACCCAAGGAAATTCAGCAACGTTGGAAAGACCATTTCGCTGTCATCTGCAATCAGGAATTCCCACACCCAGCCATATCTACCCACCAGCCAATATTTGGCCAAGTACCACCCATAACCACCACAGAAGTGGCAACCGCAATAGGCCAGATGAAGAATGGAAAAGCCATTAGGGCCTGATGACATCCCCGCAGAGATATGGAAACTGATGGGGAGAAAAGGAGCAGAATTCCTTGCAGCTTTGTTCAACAAAATTACGAATGAAGATAAAGCACCACCCTCCTGGTTAACCAGCACCACAATCCCAATTTGGAAAGGCAAAGGCGATGTCAATGAATGCTCCAACTACAGGCCTATCCGCCTCCTGTGCCACACAATGAAGATATTCAAACTAGTACTGGACAAGCGCATCAGGGACATTGTTACCATCACAGCAAATCAATGCGGCTTTGTAAAAGGATGTGGGACAACAGATGCTATACATGCAGCTCGTCTACTGATGGAACGACATCGCGAAAAGAGAAAGAGCCTCCACCTGGCCTTCCTAGACCTAGAGAAAGCTTTTGATTGTGTACCACATGAGCTGATCTGGCAGTCACTGCATGCCCATGGAGTACCGGAAACATATGTCAAATAGATCCAACTGCTGTACAAAATGTCACCAGTGCAGTCAGGTGCACAGTAGGAGTCTCGCCACCCTTCGTCATTAAGGTAGGAATCTATCACTATCACCTCTACTCTGTTCATACTCTGCATGGATACAGCGACAGCAGACATCCAAACCAGACACCCATGGACACTTCCCTACGCAGATGATGTCATGCTGGCAGACAAAACGTGACATGCCTTAGAACAACGATGTCAGGCGTGGAAGACAAGACTGGGCAAATATGGGATGAGGCTCAACATCAAGAAAACAAAGTATCTCGAATGTGGAGACCAGACAGTTGGCACCATCTATATGTAGATGGACAACAACTTAACAAGGTAACAGAATTTAAATACCTTGGATGCTATGTCACAGTTGATGGTGACACAATACGAGATGCACGAATGTGAGCGAATGCAGCATGGGTAAAATGGTGCCAAACTACTGGAGTTCTCTGTCACCAGAAAATCCCAACACATCTGAAATCCAAGATCTACAGAACTGCCATTAGACCAGTGGCATTATATGGAGCGGAGTTTTGGCCGATAACCGAGAAACATGAACAAGTCTTGAACACCATGGAAATGCAGATGCTTAGGTGGTAAATTGGGCTGACAAGGCTTGATCGAGTTCCAAACATCCATGTACGGAAGACCCTCAGTGTTGCCCCAATTCAAGAAAAGATGCAGGAAGCATGCCTGAGGTGGTACTGACATGTGCTACAAGTAGCCAAAATAATAATAGCACTCAGCCCAGAAGGCAAGCAGCTGCATGGAAGACCAAAGAAATGATGGCTGGATCAGATAAAGGAAGACATGCATGCAGCCAATGTCACCAAAGAGGATGCAGCAGAAATGGAGGCAATAATGTAGAAAAGCCGACCCTACGACCAAGCGGGACAACACTTAGGCTGGACAAAGAGAGACATATGCTGCTTACACACTGTCACTGCTTGCATACATTTAAAATATTTTAAATTAAAGCTGTATTTTTCTAAAATAATATTGTCTCTGATTACATCTAAATATTCTTTTCAAAAATGCATATTTCATGGAAGTGCATGCTTATCCAGTTAAATAATATCCCTACTTAAAACCCTACTGAAATGTACTGATGAAATCAAATCAGACATGACATTTGACACAGCATAACATTATTATACATATTCAGCATTATATATAGTAGATTAATATGGCACTATCACTAAACCATTGTAAACTTTAATTTTCACTCGATCTCACGCATCAGACGGACGTAAGATCCCTCCTGGCTAAAAAGGCGCTTCTCTCTCCCTGTATTACATTCGCTTGCATGGTTTCACTTTCAGTTCTTGCAGATTCAGCTAGTAATCGCAATATAAAGCTCCTTGTGTGCACTGAAGAGATTTCCATGTGTATGCCTGTGTTATGTAGGTGTAGGACGTCACGCGTATTGGATACCACGGATCTGTTCCAAAACCTAGTGAGCTGCCTCTGGAAGCAGCATTTTAATGCATCATAATTTAAAAACATTATAAAAATTGTTTATTGTTAATGTTAGTTTATAATGCATTAACTAACGTTAACGTATACAAATTAAAAGAATGTATTAGTATATGTTAACATTAACATTACCAATATTAAGTGCTGTAAAAGAATTGTTCATTATTAATTCATATTTACAATTGTAGTTAAAGGTGCGCTCAGTAATTTTGTTTATCTCGTTTTGGACTGACACTGACACCTAGGGGCATGAATGCAGCTTTATTCAATGCAATAGTAAATCTAGAGTGCTATGTAATAAATCAGTAATAAAAACAGTAAAATGAATGAATGGGGCAGAACAGAATGCTAATAAATCACATTAGCATGTTTAAGTGCACCCTGCGGACAACACTCTCCTGATGCCGTATACAAAATACATAAAACATAAGTGCACAAATACAATCAAGCTCACCCATGCGTATTGCTGAGAGCAGGTCACTGCGAGCGTCTGTGAAATGCTGCAGATTTTGTGTCCATCCTTCTCCAAGAGCTGCTGGATGAGGAGGAGCGTGAGGAGCTGGAGGAGGAGTTGGACCCTCAGGAGGAGGTGCTAGAGCAGGTCCAGGAGGTGGGACAGGTGGAAGAGGATAGCGTAAGGCTGAGGGGATTAATCCAGGATGAGCAGGAGCCGGACACGCTGGAGGTGAGGCAAAAGCTGTTTGTGCAGATGGAATGAGGGGACCCATTGAAGAAGGCGGTGGCCCTGAACTTGCATAATACTCCATCATACTAAAACAGAGAAAAAAGTATGTTAAGGCGTGATACAGTATTTGTAAACTTTTAAGTAATTTTTAATTGAAAGGAGCTTGTAAGATATTTACAGAGACCCCTGCTGAAAACACCAGCATTGACAGTCACCACATTGTTGTTTTTGGATGCTGGAGTGCTGGTGTTCTCACTAGGCTTCTTAACTGCTTTAAACAGCAAGACTTCCTCTGTCAACCAGCTTCACCAGAAAGATCATGCAGTTCAACCAGCTTCAGCATGTTTGCTGGTCTCACAGTCTCACATAGCCAGTCTTCTGAGTCTCAGCATAAAGTCTGGTCCACTTTACAGCTTATTCTGGCCAAGAGTCACCCACTTACAGAGATCTGTCTGACTGGCATTTACTGTGACCAAATATAGTTTGTTTAGTTTTTATGTAATGTTTAGGGATGGGTGTATGTGAAACAGCTAACACAATAATTGAAAACATTGCACAGCAGTGTCTTCGATCAGAGATTTGGGGAAATGTATGTAGACTTTTTGGGGAAAATTCACTAAGGGGGCTTTCACACTGGCAGTTTAGTCCGTAACAGAGCACGGTTCGCATGAAAAGTTGGTAATGTGAAAGCTGTTTTGCGGACCGGGGAGCGGACTGCAGTAACAAACCCGAGACTACCTGTAGGAGTTGGTCTGAGTTCGGTTGCACTGGAACTGTGGCGCGGTTCGCATGAGTGAGAAAGCAACCTGTACTCGGGTCCGCACTTGTTCTGGAAGTAAAATGACTAGCGCATGCATTTTTTGCCGATTTAAGCATGATGACATCATCAGCTGCACAAAAACAAACACAAACAAGTGCATTAAGAGTGGCAGGGAAACGTTGCGGGACACAGAAAAGGTGAGGTGCCTTTTATATATGTGAGTGAGTGAGCGTGCAACCAGCTGTGTCCTCAAAAAAGATCATTTGTGGGGGACCTGGATAGCTCAGCGAGTAAAGACGCTGACTACCACCCCTCGAGTCGTGAGTTCAAATCCAGGGCGTGCTGAGTGACTCCAGCCAGGTCTCCTAAGCAACCAAACTAGCCCGGTTGCTAGGGAGGGTAGAGTCACATGGGGTAACCTCCTTGTGGTCGCTATAATGTGGTTTGCTCTCGGTGGAGCATGTGGTGATTTGTGCGTGGATGCCGTGGAGAATAGCGTGAAGCCTCCAAATGCACTATGTCTCCGCGGTAATACGCTCAATAAGCTAAGTGATAAGATGCGTGGACTGACGGTCTCAGACATGGAGGCAACTGAGATTCATCCTCCGCCACCCGGATTGAGGCAAGTCACTATGCCACCACGAGGACTTATAGTGCATTGGGAATTGGGCATTCCAAATTGGGGAAAAAAGATCGTTTGTGAGCATCAAATATAGTCTCCTTCCCCTGGATATGTACAACTGCTGAATTATAGTATGCGAAGCACAGAGGCGCAAATGTCGTTCACTCTGGTGTGCATAATGACACAAAATTTATAACAAATACACAAATATAGCGACCCGCGTTGTGCTTTTCATCATGTGCACATTTGTGATGATGCAAGTTGATGATGGAAAAGCACCGGGGTTCGACAGAATCATACATTATCGTATATTGCGTGGGGCACCGGGAACAATCGCGCTTGGATTCAGACCACAGCAAACGTGCCCATTGTGAAAACCACCTAAGAACGAATTGTGCCTGGTAAAAGTGCTGTTTATTTGCATGTGCTGTCTGCACTGGTTTAGTGCCTAATTCATTAAAGGATTTATGCTGATCAGGCAACGGCGCATGCACGCCTACAAAATCTGTGCTGAGCGCAATTTGTATGCACAATTCCGATCTTGCGGGCCAGTTCTGAGCGCTATATAACGGAGAATGCATCAGACCACTGCGATCTGAAAAACTCTGCCGGGACTGTACAGCATCACTCCACTACTGTGATCCAGACACCTGAATCATCTCATTAACATGATGAAGGTGTGCTTGACTACACAGCACATCTGGCTATATAACATGTTATAACACTCTTCTCCATCATTTGATTGTTATTTGATGAATTACAGCTGCTATGATCAATAGAAAATTTACACAAACATCAAGCATAACGTTAATTCAGGCAGGCCACATGAGTCAAGCTCACAATCAGCTGATGCTGAGCTGTTCATGGCGTCTACCAATACTATTCAGACACTTATAAGAGCGGTCCTATTTAAGTCGTTCCGTTTATTTATTCCTTAGCTGCCTTTCTATTGCATGGATGCAAGGTGCACTTAACACCCTCCTCCATCCCCAGCTCCATTTCTTGTCTGTCAGCTTTGTTTTTAGTTTTTTCCCTTCATCTATCTTGTGTTCTGCGCTCTAAGATTACAATTGTTTGCCAGTGTGAAATTTCTATCTTCAATCTGTTATTGCACCTTGTTCTTGATTTATTAACTTGATATACAGTATTTGAAATTCTTTAAGTATCCATTTAATCTATTATGCAGTGAAGTACTGTACCACGTTGCACTGTCAGAATGTTTCAGATGTGAAAGTGAAACTAAACAGGCACCATGTGACTCTCAGATAAAAGTGAAAGTGGAGATTTAGAGTGAAAAAAAAAAGAAAAGTCTTTCATTTTGATCTGTTTCTCACCCACACCTATTATATCACTTCAGGAGATATGGATTTAACCATTGGAGTCTTATGGATTACTTCAAAGATATGATCACCATTCACTTGCATTGTATGGACCTACAGATCTGAGATATTCTTCTAGAAATCTTTGTTTGTGTTCTGTTGAAGAAAGAAAGTCATAAACATCTAGGATGGCATGAGGGTGAGTAAATGTTGGGAGAATTTTCATTTTTGGGTGAACTGAATGTCATTATTGTAATAAAATTGACTTGAATTGGATGTGACATTTATTTTATTCTCAACTGGTAATATTGTTAAACCAATGTAAGCTTAAACAAATAATATATGAGGTATGTTGTATTTGAGCCTAGAGTCAATTTAGCTGTTTATAATATACATTTGACACATTAATTAAGATTGCATTAGGCCTATTTGAGTCTTGTCTTCTGGTCTCGATCTTGTCTTGGGCTCAACCTACAGGCCTGGACTCATACTCAGATGAGCTGGTCTCGACTACAACACTGCAAAGGGGTATATACAGCTCTGCTTAGTTTACTTACTAAGTGTATCTACCAAAAAATTTTTCAAAGATTTGATTCCACAAACCTGGCAAACTTTGGCAAATCTAGTGATTAATTTGTTCTCAAAAGTGCTAACTGTATTAGCCTGGTACCATGTATACCATGTATACCATGGCAAACTGGTTCATCCCCACTCCCGAAAGTTGGATAGAAGCCAGGAAATCAGATTGGAAGTGGCAATATTGCCAGATCTTGCCATTTTCTTGTGCAATATGCATCAGAAGGATCATTGAATGGACTGTGGCCATTCCGTGGCCGTGCCATCTGAGGCTGAGATTAGACCACCACTAATCAGCAAGGAAATTCATGAGCCTACACTGCTCTTTTCTGCAGGGACATTCTGACAAACACTCCGACACAAATTCACAACATTCTGTTTATCAAATTTTTTTCACTTTACCCATAGTCTGTTGGTGGCAGGCTGATGTTTCCATTGACTCCACTTTCAGTGGGTAGATACTGTGGAGGAGGTGGCTGCGTTCGACTGAGCGTGCCCACTCTGTTACCCACAGCAGCATTCACACCCATTCCTATCGGCCCTCCGATGCTGTGATACTCGTGCTCTACCCCTCCATTTGCACTAGAGGACATTGTCTCCACAGGCATGAAAGGATGTGACTGTGTGTGTATGTGGCTCGTCAGTGCTGGAGCATGATATGATGGGACAGGAAAGTCTGGACCGTGTGGTCTGTTAAACATGAACATGAACATGAGGAGTTTTGGATGATCTGAACCTTTCAGCGATTTAGATATTACATTTCTTTATAAAAACTATGCAACACTTTAATTGTACTACATGCAAGGGGTCCAATGTTTTGAAGCATCCACAATATACAGTGGACCTAAAAGTATTTGAATACTTAAGCCACACTTAAAACTGTATGAATATCATTGCATTAGATAACAAAATATCAAACCAAGTGGCATTTATTTTAGAGAAAGGTAACACAAGTGTAACCAGTCCTGCTCAACTCCCTCCAAGCAGGATTCAAACCGGCGTCTGCCGGCATAGGAGTCAGGTGTGCTAACAAGGAGGCTGAAGGCTACAGCCTCTAGCAGCAGTCGCTAGTGTGCCTCCTATGCCAGGGGAGTGAGGTTTACACATACAGCACAGCTATCACATACCAGCTGGCTCCCATTACACAAGCACACTTTTCAAGCAAAACAATTCACAGAAAGAAGTCTGTAAGGTTGAAATGATAAAACTATAGATTGAATACTAATTCAAATTAAGACAAAAAGAATTCTGACAATTTTTGGTTGTCAAACATTCTTGTTGAGTGCATACATGCACTAAAAATAACCTTGACACTAGTTGGTTAAAAGTCAGTGCAAAAATGACTAGTTCTGGGTTAGTTCTGAGAAAAGGCCTAGCATCATTTGTTTGCAGATGCAACTTTGTTTGGTATTTTGAATCTAATGCAATTAATTTAATTCCTTTTAAGTGTGGCTTTAGGGTCAAATAATTTGGGGCAACCACATTATACATACCACCAATTTTATACCACTGCTTTAGATTCATAGCATTCGTATTCATGTGGTTATATTCAAAATTCAGACTTCATTGAGTTAGGTGAAGCATGTAAACAGACCTGCCCTCTGGAGACAACGAACCCTCTGAAGAGACACCCCTGTGAAGTGTATGATGATGTCGATGGTCCGGCCGCAGCTCTTTATCAAACGCCATCATGTTCCACTCCTGCCTGCGGTTATGAGCCTTACGAACCTTCTTCACCTCCCGCGGCAACGTTACATCAACACAGCGCTTCTGCTCCTGTGTAAGTGTGTTGTTGAAGAAGAGAGAGAGTCAGGACGAAGAATGAGGGATGTAAATGGTTTGAAACTTAAAAATGGAAAGTTCCTCAAGACGAGCTTTGCATGTTGGCTTGGCAAAGTCCACACAGAAAATGTAAAATTGGTTTAAAAAGCTTTGAAGTTAGGTCTAGGGAGTTACTAGGGTGGTTGCTAGGGTGTTGTGCAAGGTTGCTAGGCGTTCACTGAAGTGTTCTGAGTAGATGCTAGGGTGTTCTGGGTTGTTGCTAGGGAGTTGCTAGGCAAGTAACATACAGACAGAAAGACAATGAGATGGATAGATAGAATGGGTCTAACTGCACATACAACGACTGAACACAAAAATATGCTCAACTATGACAAAAATAATGTAAGAATGCAAAAAATGTAGGCTTCTTTTTCTTTATGCAAATATATATATATATTTATTTTTTTTTTATTTATTTTTTTTTTTTTACTTTGGAGTAAAACATCACCCCATAATCATATATACATATCCAACTCCAGCTGCTTGTAAATGAATTTTTTTTTATCCATGATCCACGCCGTCATCACTCCAGCAGGGACCTCTTTTTTGGACATATTATCTTTCCACTTGCACTCATTCTGTTCGGACTGTCTTGTGATTCACATTCCTGCTGATCAACACCATACCATCCCTCTAGAACAGGGGTCGGCAACCTATGGCACGCGCGACAGCATTGGCATGCGGAGGGGTAATCACTGGCACGCCAGCAATGGTGAGAGAGGAGTAGATTATTTTATTTATAGAAATTCCACTCCTGCATTCCAGTCTATATCTTGATGTAATCCTTCCTCATCATCACATCATCGGGTTAAAAAATCTGAGACTATTTAAAATATAAATTAAACCTGGAAATAAAAGTTTTAGGATTTTGCTGGTGCGATTCACCGAAAAGGGCTAAATAGTTGATCGGCTCCTGAAGTGCGAATGGCTTGCACGAGCTGCACGAGTATGTTGGGTATACTGCAGTCTCACCACATTTTAACTTTTTGTTTAGCCTCCCATTCAGCTGATGAAAACACGCTGCGTGATCATCAGGAAGGATTACATCAAGATGTAGAGTGGAATGCAGGTGCGGAATTTATATAAATAAAATAGTCTGCTCCTCTTTCGCTGTTGATTGCGTACTAGTGATTACCCCTCTGTGTGATTTTGAAAAATGTATGACATAATATAAGAAATATTTAAGATTCCACACAATTTCATGATCAGTAATCAAATAAGCAAATTTGTGACATTAACTGTGGTCGGCACAGCCATTGACCAGGAAAATATAAAATGGCACTCCATGTCAAAAAGGTTGCCAACCCCTGCTCTACACTATACTGTTGAATTGGGCTCTAATGTTGTCTGTAGTAAATATAATGTGTTTGTTGTTTTATTGTTTGATTTGCTTGTTTTGTTTACATGTATTTTATGTTTGAGCATTGGCTGAGGGCGCTATATAAAGTAAATATGTTATTATTATTGTCATTATTAGTGGTAGTATCTATCAATTGCATGACACAATGTCATGTGCTGTCAACATGGCAGAACCCATGAGGGGGCGACCCACTCCATGTAAAATTAAACAGCTTTTATTGGGTAACTGATATGATTGGAGTTGTCATCTAATGTGTGTACATCATTTTCAACATATTTCTAAAAAAAAAAAGTTTGTCAGTTGAGGGCGCTATTGTGCCACTGGTGAATTTGACAGCTAAAGGAACAAACAATGCTGCTCTTTTGCTCGGTTTTGGTCTCAAAATTATCTTTGAAGGGACACTTTAAAATCATGTATTAGTCATAAATGAACCCCTTTATAAACCCTTAATAAAGGGAACACTGATATAAAACGTAACCAAGTCACCAAATATTCTACATGGACTAAAAAACCTTGAAGGTGTTGTTATTATACCCTCTGTCTTCTCTTCTGTTTTCTCTTGTCTTCTGTGTCTTGAAGCATTTTCTCCTTCCACAAGTCAAAGAAATAAGAGGGGTCTGTGTAGAACTTAATTCCATCAGCATGATCATCCCTGCATAGAACAAAATCAATGCACAACAGTACACATAAACACCTTAAAATTATAATATCTATCATAAAAATAAAGGAAAGTTCACACACACTCGCACCTGTAGGCAGAGAGTATGTTGAGAGGTGGTGGTTTGTCGCTGGTGTTGTATGTCTCTGCGATGGGGTTTGGAATGCTGCTTTTTGTCACCATCTGCTGGTCCTGAACAGTAGAGCTCTTAAAGGCTTTACGCAAATTGATGTCCTGAAGTGACACTGCGGCAATAATGGAGAAAGAGAGATTACACCAAGTACATCAACATCCATCACTCAAGTATTAGTACTGTTGAAACAGTTCAGTAGTACTAACTTGATTCTGATGTATGGTTGAACTGTGTGAATTAAAGGTATATCCTGGCTTAAACAGAACTTAAAGTCTATGGACAGCCTCTGTGGCATGATGTCAATTACAACAGAAAATAATTTTAACCCCTCATTTTGTAGAAAGACATTTAAAAAATGCACTTACTGTAAATGGAAGTTTATGAGTGTATTTTACGATATAGAGTGCATTTTAAGACAGTGGTGCTCAACCTTTTGAAGGCTTGTCCGAGACAAAAGGCTCCATTTACAGTAGGCCAAGATATTTCCTCTGGTACTTCTGGTTTTAATAACAGAGACTAATAATGTCATGACTAGAATGTCAATAGATTTAAATAATTAACAAGGGTAATTTCAGATTTATTACAGCAAGTTAGATTTTTATATTAAAGCTTATTAACTTATTTTAAATAATTTTAAGTCATCTTGGAAATTTGTCGAGGTCCCTAATTTTTGACCTTTGACTGACCTTCCTCCACACTAGAGTCCAACTGAGCGACCTTGATTGCGAGTCTGTCAATGCGGTCCTGTAGAGAGTTAGCACGCAAGTAAAAGGTATTGGCCTCATTGAAGAGCTCACCAAACACATCCTCTGCATGTTTACCTATCGTACATGAAAAATGAGAGACAATGGCCAATGAACCTAGAATATTAGACTAAGATGAACAAATGCAAGGCATGTCTTAAACTTGGACTTATCCACCAACCTTAATGCACCAAGAATTTAGCTGATGCTTTCATCCAAAGAGACTTACAGTACTTTTATAGAAGAGACAATATCCTTGGAGAAACACAATGGTGATAGCTAAGATGCCTCATGGGGCTTGAACCACTATGCCACACCAACTCATATAAAGAGGATTGGGGTGCATGTTCAGGGTCACTAGTTAGCATAAAGAACTAAAGGCAGTGTTCTTGAAGGATTTAGGAATCAATGAGGATTATAGAACTCTCTTACAGAATTATATATAAAAAATAAAAAAAACTAGATATTTTAGAACCCAATAGGACTAGTATGATTCCCTGTAAGATAAAATGTACCTGTAGGATATCAAAAAGGAATTCAAAGAAAATCTTTTAGAATGTCAAAACTCCTTAAAACTGTCCATTAGCAAGCCATTATAAGAAGAGTTCTGATAAAGATGACACAATATTCACCAGGTATAAATTGGAAGAAATTCCAAAAGGAATCCTACAGTATGTACATTCTTTGCCATTACTATAATCACCTGATTTTCTCAGCATGATCACATGAAAGTTATGTGACCATGGCAACATTTTTGCAAAATTATAGTACATGTTTCATTACGCATATCATGGCAGTCCAAGGTGAAATGTCCACTGAGTGGTGCTAAAAGTGGGTTATATAAGGTTAATGCTCTTTTGAGTTTTAAATCATCAAAACCTGCCTCCCTCCAAGCCAAATCTATGCCCAATGTCATTTTGTGGTACTTCTATGACACTTTCAGCTCACGTGTCGACTTGCGTGCTCTTCAGGATTCACACCCCTCTCTGTAACTGCAAGTGTAATAAATGTAGTTAAAATGTATCACCTTACGAGTCGGCACTATAGTAAAAGTGTTTAGATGTCATAAGATAGCATTGTGTGAGGAACATGGCAAAAAGTACGCCAAAGTGTTTATGAACTGATCATCTAAAAATTGTTTTATAAAAGTTATTGTAGTGCCTCCAGTGTTTATATCACCAAGGAAACTGTTCAATGAACCACGTAACAATCTTTTTTTTTCTTTTTTTTTTTTTTTAAAGTTTAGTAAGGTATAGTAATATGATTCTATGAGACTAGGATGGATTTTCTTCAGTACAAGTTTTCACATGATTACTTGTAATAGGTGGTATTAAGGTGACCAAAGATACAATAATCCTGTCTATACACCATGTCATTTTTATAAATGACCTTTTTCTAAACATTCCTTTGCAATCTGCAGCTGTTACTGTCACTTTTTCTTTATATAATTACAACAGATTGACCATAACCTTAATTACCCTAACCTACCTTATTTGCTTTATTTAATTTTTAATTTATTTTCCAACTGAGGATGTCCCTGAATGTCCCCAAAGGGAGGTTTTATCATATTTAGCTAATTTTAGGGGGGAAAAAAACTTTCTTCCAAACTATAGCTAAATACACAACCACACAACCACACACACATATACAGTGATGGGCACAAATACATGAAAATGTATTTAAAATAAAAATACCAAATACCTCAGTTTAAATGTATCAAAATAAAATACCAAATACTGTGTGGAAAAAAATTAACAAAATAAAATACAGTATTTTGTATCTTGAAAATACACAAAATACATGTAAAATTTTCCGTTCAATGAAGTACCATTATTAGGTATTATATAAGCTTATGTTTACCTTATATAAAATAATATAAGACCTAACTATTAAACGTAAAAGGTTTTACACATTTATAGTCACGTTGTGGAAAGATCTGGGCAGCAATGTTTTTCTTTTAATAGTCTGTCATGATATGACATTAGATATGTCCTACAAACATACTTGATGACTCCAAAGAGCAATAAGCTTCTCATCCAAATGCAGGTTCAGTCGGCTTTCGCAAGGTTATATTTTAAAACGGACCAAAACTGGAAAATTTAAATTGTGGTTATTTTTATCCGTCATTAGTTGCTTTTGTTTTATTTCTGCATTGAAAAGTACCTTTTCTCACATTCACAGCTCTCTCTCCCTCTCTCTTCCTGTGTCTTTTCTGCTGCAACACGATATAAGTGATCGTGAAGATGGAGTAAGTTTCCTTGTGAAAGTGTGTGATTATTTATTTATCCAATTGAGGCTTGTCATAGAACGCATGTCAACATGCAGCTTTCAGTGAGTAAAGAAATGCATCCAATAAAAACAGACTGTTTTGGCTCATTTTAGTGCACGAAAAAAGTTTGGTGACAGAATCTGAGTGTGATGAAAACATTCACATCAGCTTCACGACTTATCTGTTCTTCAGTAAAAGATGAAGCTCATTGGTCACTTGACAGAATGACCTGACTCATTGGCAGAATGATTTTTTCAAATAAAAAACGTATGTGTTTTTTCAGTCTTTGAAGCCATTAACTCAGTAGGGAGTCTCGACAGTCAAGTGATTAACACCTCCCGCTGAGAGACGCTAATGCGTGCTCTGTCTCCCTCTGTCTGGCCAGTGATTATGTTAATGAAGCTTACACCTGAAAATCATTGGAAAAATCGGCTAGTGAGATGGTGCCTTAACACTAACAACTGAATAGCTAGCAAGACTGACTAGCTAGCACTAATGTCCAGTGCTAGTGCTAATGCTATTTTCGCCTTGCCAGAGCTCTTTTATTACTTCATGTTAACTGAAGGCAAATCTGAATTAATTTCCATTTTAGCTTGTTAGCTAGCAATCTAGCTAAGGATAACTAGTGAACTCATTAACAATAGTTAGACTAGCTCGCTAGCTGGCTGCTGACTAGTTTTGATTTCGTCAAAAGTATTGTACTCGAGGGGCAATGACATGTACATAACTATAAATAATAACATGTCTGACAAATGTATTTGGCTGCTGCATTGCATTTTGTTGTTCCAGTGTATCATCTATTCATTATTATAGGCTGTTATAAAATAATCTGTTACAAAATGTACAAAAGATTACATAATCATAATATAATGCATCATATTTTGTCATTATGTGAAGGTTCACTGCCCAACTCAATGAAAGAATGTGCACAACGCGCGTCTGTCTGTTCTTCCTTCAGGTTACCGTAGTAATCTTAGTAAGCACATGCCAGTTTTTTTAGTGACTGTCTGAACCATCTATTTTCAAATTGGAGTTGGCTTAACAGGAGACGCCATAACCATCGCGTTTCTTAATATGCGTGTTAAGTTGAAGTTCAGTTTTGAAGATGCTGCATTCTGTTCCATTAAGCTGCGCTCTGTCTAGCTGTTTGAAACACTCGCAGCACGTTGAGTTCACTGCCACATGCCTGGTGTGTGTATGTGTGTCTCCCCAAGTGTTCGCTCCTGTGGGGAAAGCCATGATGCTCTGTATTGTTGCTGTTGTGATGATTCATGAAGCGTTCCATTCAATTCGGAGAGTTGGAATTTCCACCTTTCAACTGGGGAAAGTGCAACGGAATGACAAATTATGTCAGACTTCTAACTTGGAAACTCGTGCAGAAATCTTCAACTCCCATTTCATCGAGATGCAGGTGTGTTACGTCACGCAAACATTTCAGCACCAAGGGCAGGAAGGTTTACAGTCAGCGACAAACATTCACTTTTATTAAATAATATCCATTAACAAGTCAAAGTTCTTACATTAAAGGATAATAAAACGTGTTTAGCAAACGTTTTGCAGAGACAGATGTTCAAAACACTGTTAATTACACTCTCTTTTGATTATCGTAATGATAGCATTGCTGCGCCATATATCAGTTTGGTTGCTATAAGACGTCTCTGACAATCAATGTATCCCTCAAAACCACACCGTAATCAATCTCAAAATTAAAAATAAGCTCCCTCTTTGACACGTTTGTGTTAAGTTGTCAGGTAATTGTCACTGAATTTCGAATTAAGTGAAAAGTCACATCATGCATGATCACCATCGATCATCGTTTTCATGATCGATCATTGCTGTCACGTCTGAGTACCCGAGTACTCAAGTACTCATGCCCATCCCTAGCGAGAACTATCATAGCTACCTTAATATTTTAATGGTAATTAAATAACAGTTGCAAGCAATTATTATGTTTTTTGCAACAAGTAGAACAGACCACCACATCCTCACCTTATCTTACTACATATTTCCTTGCAGGAATGCAGAAAATTTGCTCACCCAATGCTAGATGGAGCCATTCTCTCTGATATCTGCAGCTTGTGTGCATGAAAGTTGGGGTTGGGAGGCATGACTGAACTAGTTGATACAGGAAATCAGCAGCCCAATAAAGAGGTTGACTGGCACAAAGTATTTTATGTATTTTGAAAATTCACAAATACCAAACTTAAATGTATTTAGATACAAATTACATAAAGATTTTTTCACAGACTTTAAAATACAAAGTACAAAATAATATTTTGTATTTCAAATATGTGTTTCAAATACATGTATTTGAAATACTGCCCATCCCTGCACGTATACATACACAGACACTTAGACTTACACACACATACAGATGTTCACACACAGGAATTTGCAGGCAATAATACTGGGAATTTGTCCTTGTTTTTGACACTTGCCACAGAGCACAGAATACACACAGATACACACACACACACACTTCACGTCCACATCTGTCAGTCTCTCAGTGCTCTTCGTGGTATTAAGCTTTAGAGTATTTATTGGGGAGCATTGTCATCCCAACTGAATTGCTCTGTTGAGTTATAATATCTCATATAGAACAGAACTACTGAGAAGATGTATAGAGGTTCAACTATGAAGGCATATTTTAAAGGACAGTTTCACCCTAATGTTGTCCCCGATCCTATAACTTTCTCTCTTTGTGGAACACAAAAGGTGAATTTTTAAATATCCTGGTTGCTCTTTCCCATATGAAAAGTGAATAGGGAAAAGTTTCAAACTGATAAAAACATTATAAAAGTATCATAAAATGTTCCATAGAACTCATACACAGTGTTCTGAAGCCATATTATAGCTTTGTGTGAGAACCGGAATTTAAATCGTTATTCACTGTTAATCTTCCCCTCTGCTGAACCTCTGAAATGGACAACAAAAGCCACATAGACTACAAATATAGCATGTTGATGCCATTTGGCGCCAAACACCATTGGTTCTTGTGTGTTTTGTGACCATTTGCCAGATTTGAGAGTTAAAACAGATGACGCCATGTTTGATTGGCAACACTGACTTATATGTTGGTCTCTCGTAAGGCTTTAGAAATTTTAGAAAATAGCACACAAGTCATATGGGCTACTTTTATGGTGTTTTTGTCTTTTCTATTTTTCTCATTTTGGAGCTTGACAGACAAAATCCCCGTTCACTTTCATTAGGAGAAGAGTGGCCAGGGTATTCTTCACAAATTCAATTTTGTGTTCCTATGAAGACAGATAGTCGAACAGGTTTGGAATAACATGAGGGTGATTAAATGTGACTGCAGTTTGTTTTTGGGTTTATTCCTTTTAGAATTATTTGTTTGGAAAGAATAATTTACAGAAAGGTTCAACTGTGTTCTCAGAACAAGGTTTTATGTATATAATATGCATGTATAAACATGTATATACAGTACATAAATTTCACATTGGGGTAAGCTGTCACATGTGTTTTATATGTTGTCATATTATTCAATTCATTCACTACAATGTATGTCAGTCAAAACAACTGTTTGGTATTTTTGGATGTTTTGTACATTTTCTATTTCTCAATGATTTGCTTTAAAGCCATTTAATAGCCCATAAACAAACAAAGGTATTCTTCTCAAATCAGTATCTATAAATAACAATAAAAAATGACAAATAGCCTGATCTCTCCTACATGTTCGCTTTTCTCGGTGATGTTGAAATGCATTGATTTAGTTCTTTAAATACTTCCTAGTTAAATCTTGCATTTTGAATATTCTGACCCCATGAGAAGGCAAATTACTGCACTGTGTGGCAGTTGCTATTTGAATCTAGTGCAAATAGTCACTCCAAACTAGGGGGTCAGTTGCACTTTATAATAAAGTTACATTTGTTAACATTAGTAAATGTATGTTTGATGAACCAACAATGAACAATATATTTTTACAGTATATATTAATCTTTAATAAAGTTAGTTAATAATAATACAATTCTTCATTGTTAGTTCATGTTAGTTCATAGTGCATTAACTAATGTTAACAAATTCAACTTTTGATTTAAAAAATGTGGTAGTATAATTTGAAATTAACATTAACCAAGAATAATAAATGCTGTAAAAGTATCGTTCATTGTTAGTTCATGTTAACTAATATTGTTAACTAATGTAAAAAAAAATTAACCTTATCTTAAAGTGTTACCATGGTAATTGTAAAGAGAAAACATTTTTAAATAATTATAAAAAACCTCAATATATTTTACGTGAAGGTATTGTAAACGTTACTTTTCTTTCTGAAAAAAAAAAAAGGCATATACATAAATGTTTGAGCATAGACAAAGTGTGGCTACTTTTGAAGAAGCTCAAATATATGTAAATATGACACTTCGCAATTCCCCTACTTCCATTTATGTTATTTCAAAGTTTTGATGACTACTCTTATTCTAAAACATATAAGAAAGCCATAATAAAGAATGATCAGGTGTGTCAACACTTTTGACAAATGCATTTGTGTCAAACTGATATAATAAAATTGTATTAGGGTAAAGTAAAGTCTTACTGAGGCTGCTAAGTTGTCGTATGATGGCAGAGAGTGTGTTGTTGGCCACACACTCCAGCTCATTGCTGATGGTGTCAGGTAAAGCTCCTCTGCACATGTGCCTCGGCTCAATGTTCCTCTTTACCAGCGGCATAACTGCAGCTCACCATATAAACACAAACAAACCTCAGAACCTGTTAAAGCACACAAATAGACAGTGAATTAGACCAAAATATCCAACGGACTCCCCATCATTCCGATTATCACATAAAGTATGATATTCCATGAATATCATACATTAATATATGTAAGATCATAATATAAGATCATGTTTTCATCTGTCAGATGGACACAATTGAGAAGAGAGGGTATACAAAGTTGCCCAAACCTTGTGTCTGGCCACCCCACTATTTCACTTGTTAAAAATTCATGTTCAACAAATTTAACATCTGTGATTACTTAATGCACATTTTTTTAAGCAAATTTTGAGAAACATTTTCAGTTATATTTATTTCAAATGATCCAAATCACACATCATTTTGAACAGTTATCTCTCTTTCAAAAGTTGCATATTGTTTTGTATTGTTTTCTGGGCTGATTTGGTAGCAATATATAAAAATACAAAAAATCTGCAACATTTCTGTCTGCATGAATGTAACAGCTTTCTGTAGGCCAGTGACAATGTGGGTTGTGTATGCTGAAGAAATTGGTGGCCTACATAACGGCAACTCCTTTAGAAATCTAGACAAAGCGTGGCTGCTTTGAAGAAGTTAAAAGACATTTTTTGGCCACTAAATAATTCCCATACTTATGAATGCAACATCTGCTTTCATGTGTCTGGCCAGAGTCTATTTAAGCAGAGACTTGCCACTTCTATTAAAATGAATGGGAGAAATTGGAACACCCAACCAAGGAGCTTTAAACACCCAACGGTCAACGGATGTAGAAACGAAGTCCCGCCTTCCAGGTAAAAGAGCCAATCACCCTTAAGATACAGACATCACCTGTCAATCAACTCAAGAATGCGCATGCACGGTAGCTCGACAAGCCGGGAAAATAGCATTTTTTAAAGAATGTACCTTCTAATAAAAAAGCCCCATTTATTATATCAGTGTTGTTTGATTTTTACTGCTGATTTGAAATACTGTATATCATTTAAACGTAAGCTTGGCAAACAGTTTTTTAGATTTCTGCGTTCCCCCACTCAAGTAGATAGGAGCTACAATGTCATGACTGGAAATAGCCTCCCGGGAGCTTTCCAAAGATGGCCGCCAGTGGACTGACTTGCTAGAAAAACTAGAAAGAAGTTAGCAAAAGCCAAAGGGTGTTACAATTATACCAGACCTCCCCAGTTTATTATCTTATTTATACAATAATCATATTATTTCCACATGTTAAGTTAGTTTTATCCTGTGCTATGCAGAAACAAGCTAGGTGAGTATCTCCAGAAGATTATACAGGGGGGATGCTGGCGTTCCCAGCCTCTCAGGATTAAGTTATTAGATGCACACACGCACACACACACACACTGGATTACAGCAGCTCGCTCAGTCACACAAACTCCCATTGCATAACTGAGAGAGAATGCTGCTGCTAGATGCATCAAAACATTTTACAAGTTTGTTTATAAAGTAACTTAATAGATCATGCGTGTGTTACGTGGTAGAATGCAGGTCCATTAAACCCAGTTAAAGGAATGATAGCTTTTTCTGCAAACCCCCCCCCCCCCCATTAAATCCACAACATTTTTAGTTAATTTAAAAAGGTCACCTTCCTACAGCGCATATCTGACTGTACACAGTCATAAATGTTGGCTTATTTTAACCTATAACGAAAGGTTTTTATTTACTGGACAAGTTTTCTATGGGCATTAAAGCATGTTTAAAGTAACTTTAGGTAAGGTTTCAGGTTTCAGGAGAAGCTGAGAGTAAGTGTAAATGGTCAGCATCTCTCAGTCAACAACCTATCAACAAGCAGACAGGGCTGTAGAAAGGTCCATTAACTCGAATGGAAATCAATGGCTTTCACTACTCAACAGTGCTCCATTTCACTAGTAAGTGCACAGATCTTACAGTATCACATTGTCAGAACATGATATCAATTAGCCTATTTGTTTTTGAAAATGTTTTACATTTCAGATAATTGCAAGCTAATTAAATGGAACCAGGGGCGTAGATTCCTGGGGGGATGGGGGGTACAATTCCCCCCTCCCCCCCCCAATATTTATGATCAATGGATGCATGTAAATGCTTCACGCTGCTGTTCAAGCCAAATCTACGCCATTGTATGGAACCATATTATGAAACATAATAATTAAAGACCATTACGACTGTTATGATATAAATGCAACACGCTGATGGATGTAGGTCAGGAAATTCAACAAACTAACTAAAAAACGTCATAATAACAATGCCAGCTCAGAAGCAAAGAGAATTCATTAACAAAACAAGTATATCAAAAAATAACATGTTTTTGGACGTGGTAGTGTAACTGGTCCTGCTTGACCTACTCTGAGCGGGATTCGAACCAGTGTCTCCAACACGGGAGGTGGGTGGGAGGTGAGTTGGCTAAAGGCTAAAGCCTATAGCCTCTAATGTCAGTTGCTAGTGCACCTCTTGAGGCCAGGGGGTTGAGGTTTACACATTGCACAGCTATCCACCAACTGGTTACTATTAAACTCACCCCCCTAAACCTCACTCCCATCCGGGTCATGGCACCACTGACAAGGTCCTAATTGATCTGCTCCAAGCGGAATTTGAACTAGGGTCTCCGGCATGGGAGGCAGGCGCACTAACAAGGAGGCTAAAGCCTACAGCCTCTAATGTCAGTTGCTAGTGCACCTCTTGAGGCCAGGGGATTGAGGTTTACACACTGCACAGCTACCCACCAGCTGGCTACTGTTACAGTAGCACCATGGTATTCTTTGAAGCACCTTGGAGAACCATGTAAATACCCCATGTCAATACCAAGTTAAAATATTTGGACATTTAAGCCATGTTCAAAAATGTATGATTGTCATTGCATTAGATGAGAAAATATGAAAGCAATTTTAAAGAATTAATTTTAAAGAAAGATAGCACAAGCGCACTGGCTTTTTAAGCAAAACATTTCACAAAAAGAAGTCTGTTAGATATGAAATAATATAATAATAGATATACTCTCTAGTTGTCAGATATTTGGGAAATGTTAATGTTATGATCTACACCACCTGGATTAGTCTGCTTGGACACGTATGTAAACTAGAGGAACTGACTTCATAAATTCACTAAAAACAAATGAGATCAGTAAAAATCATCGCAAAAATGACTCAGAGAAAGTTAGTTCTGAGAAAAAGTCTATAGTTTAATATTTTTTTATCTAATGCAATTACATTTATAAAGTTTTCGGTGTAACTTAATTGTCCATAGACTTTTTGGTGCCACTGTATTAATATCACCATCAGATATCAATCATTGGACAGCCATAGTAGCATTTTGCAAGGGAATTGGACCACACAAGACTCCTCCGACTCTGAAACGCTGAGTCAAAGTGAAGTTGAGCACGATTATTTAAAATAGACCATAATTACCATTAATGACTGCTGCAGGAGTGCCGCTGCGCGTGGACAAAACAACTGCACGAGAGTTTATTATAAGGACCGTTAAGCCCTCAACCAATAACCAAAACATGACCAAAGCTATTTAGACAACCCTCGAGACGTTAAAGAGAAATTGTATTTTAAAAGTGAAGCATTTCCCAAAGTTTTGAGTATATATTTCACAACATTTTCGCTTACCAAAAGTCGCTTTTACGCAGATGTAGAATGAAACGCAGCTTCGGTCTACACTGGCGTCCTCATACTGTAAAAGGGCGGGATTATAATCTTGATGGGCAGTCTTGCGCACAAATCAGTTCTGAGTATACGGGATTTTACTGTCAGATTAAAACTGTGAGAACCAATAAAATGCAGACAGGCAGCCATGTGTGGACAAGTAGAGCTGTAATGGGGCAGTTTCAGGACATCAAGGATGAAAATGGATCAGATCATAAAAATGACAAGGGAATATAAAAATGAATAGCATTTAAGTACAAAGTTTAAGTTTATCTGTTTATGCATCTGTGAAAAATCTGTGAATTTTCAAAAAGGATTTTAAGTGAAGTTTCAGATTAGCTGGTATTACAGGTTATTTCCTTAAAATTACTTAGAACACACGTTTTATTATTGTTTTAAATATTATTATTAATAGTAGTAGTATATTTCCTCTATATTGGCCTTGTTTCACTCTGATTCACTCTATTGTTTTACCGTAGCCTAGAATACATCATCTGTGACCTACCCTGCAGTAATATGTGATGTTTGCACACAGAGAATCTCTGGCTCCTCCTCTTCATATTCCCATAATCACACAGTACATTACAGATCAATATCTCAATGACACTCCAATGTGGGGCAGAACTAAACATTACATAGGCTGTTGGTACAAACAAGCTGCACAGGAAAACCGGTTCATAGTTCTACAGTATAACTGTTATATCTGTTAATATGAACAAATGAAAGATATCCTACAAATAGTGATTTTGTGGATTTAAAGAAATTTAATTAGAGTTGTGGGAGATTTTTCATTCCTTGCCACAGTCGCCTTTGGCCTGCTCACTGGGGGCCAAAAGACACAATTTTAAGGCATGATTTTTTTCAGTGAAACTGCTCAGTGGGGAATTTTAGACATTAGTCATACAGTATACATACATGGCGCTTTAATACATCTCTTCTACAGGACCCAGCATTTCAACAAATGTTAAAGACAGAAGTCAATGTTTATGTAGAAACCAACTGGTCCTCAGTGTCCTCTATGGGTGTGGCATGGGAGGTGCTTAAGGCAGTTCTTAGGGGGCGGATCATACAATATGACTCATTCATTAAAAAGATCAAAGCACAAGAATTCATAGAATTGGAAAAGAGTATTAAATGTGCTGAAACAGAGCTGAAGCGCTGAATGTCATCCAGTGGTCTTAGAGAGTTGACCCAGCTAAAATATAGGTACAATACTATTCTGTCACAGAAGGTTGAGTTTTGGTTATTCAGGGCAAGACAGACATATTTTGAGTTTGAGTTTTGAGGGACAAAGCAGGGAATCCGCTTGCTAGATACATTAAACAGAGAGTGTTTTTTCCACCATTCCTTTAGTGGTCTTCTGGAGACAATATATTTACTTCTGCCACAGATATTAATAAAGCCTTTAAGGAATTCTTTTTCGATCTTTATAGCTCTACATCTTTGTCTGCCAATAAGGATATTAGCAACTTCGTAGAGCCGTTAGAACTTCCTAAATTGATCAAAGTGATCAAAAAGACTTTCTTGACTCAGATATTACTTTAGAGGAGCTTGTTGAGGTAATTAAAACCTTGCCAACAGGTAAGGATTATGGGCCAGATGGCTTTGCTGCAGAATTTTTTAGATCTTATGTCACAGAACTGGCTCCACTTATGTTAGAAGTTAACACAGAATCATTAAAGAAAGGTGAACTACCGCCAACCATGACACAAGCCCTGATCAGTCTCATTCTTAAAAAAAAGATAAGGACCCAAATGAGTGTAAAAGTTATCGTCCCTGATTTCCCTGATCCAGTTAGATGTAAAAATATTGTCTAAAATTCTGGCTAATCAATTAAGCAGAGTAATTACATCTATTATACATATAGATCAAGTGGGATTTATTCATGGTCATAGTTCTTCTGATAATAATAGACATTTTATAAATATTATGTGGTCAGTAGAGAATGATCAGACCCCGATCGCTGCCATCTCATTTGACGCCGAAAAGGCGTTTGATAGGGTGGAATGGGACTATCTAAGATTGTGGATATTTACAGGTTTGGGAACACTTTTATTGGGTGGATTAAGTAACTTTATAAACAACCATTAGTGGCAGTGCAAACTAATGGATTAATTCCAGATTATTTTTCTCTTGGTAGGGGAACCTGGCAAGGCTGTCCTCTTTCCCCTTTATTGTTCTGTCTTGCCCTGGAAAAATTAGCAGCCGCAATAATAAAAAAGGATGATTTTCCTGGTGTTGTAGCAGGAGGTGTGGTGCATAAACTTCTAATTTACACAGATGATGTATTATTATTTGTCTTCGACCCTAGTAGATCTATGCCTAGCCTCCATAAAATTATTAATTCTTTCTCCAAATTTTCAGGATACAGGGTAAATTGGTCTAAATTGGAAGCTCTTGCTCTGACAGCATATTGCCCTTCCACGGCTTTCCAACCTGGCACCTTTCAATGGCCCAAGCAAGGCATCAAGTATTTAGGCATTTTATTTCCAGCAAATTTGAGAGATTTAGTTAGTTAATTTTGACCCATTAATGAAAAGGTTCTCGTGTGATGTGGGCTTCACTACATTTGTCTATGGCAGGGAGAGTCAATGTTATAAAAATGAATTGTATCCCCAAATTCAAATATCTACTACAGTATCTCCCTTTAGAAGTTCCTCTTTCTTATTTTAAACAATTTGGTAGAATATGTAAGTCCTTTATTTGGAATGGTAAATGACCACCGTTGCATTTCAGTAAGTTACATAGACCAATTGACAAAGGAGGTGTAGGCCTCCACAAAATTTTGTTTTATTACGATGCTTTTAGTCTTAGACACCTGTCCCATTGGTCTTTTCCACCTGAGAGAGCCCCTCCCTGGTACTACATTGAACAAGAGGTTCTTGCCCCAATCTCATCATTGTAAAGTCTTTCTATCAAATTGCCTAGAGAAGTAAAAATGCATCCCATTGTTTCACACTTACATTCAGTATGGACAAAAGTTTCCCGTATGTTCAGTTTTGATATTTACCTAAATATGTCCTCAAGCATATGGCTGAACCCCAAATTGTGTATTAAAAAAATCCCCCTTTTGCTGGAAAGAATGGTTGGAGAGGGGTGTTGCAACACTTGGTGACCTTTATGAAAACGGAGCTCTGAGATCATTTGAAAATATAACACAGCAATTTGAGATTTCTAGGTCTCAATTTTTCAGGTATTTACAGTTGTGCCATTAAAACACTTATACTATTTTTAGGGGTGGTACACAGCCCCTTAAAGCTGCAGACACCCTTTGTATGGTGCTCACAGCCTTTGGAAAGGGGCGTGACGCATCAGTGTATTATTCCTTGTTGATGCAGAGTCTTGGTGACGGGGCCTTAACAGCTCTAGAGGTTATGGGAAAAAGATTTGAACTTTAAAGGATGGGGAGTGGGAAATAATTTTTTAAAATGTTAAAACTATGTCTAGAGATGCAAGGGTACGCCTTATTATCGTTTCTACTGGACCTCCTCTAGATTGTTTAGGCTTGATTTAAAAGACACACCTACCTGCTGGCGATGTCAGTTGGAGGATGGAGACATAGCCCATGCTCTGTGGTTCTGCCTTGGATTCAAAATTTCTGTTAGGGTTTAGATACTCAAATTTAATTTTGCCCCAGACTATGTACTGTATAGGGCGGTTATTAAACTAGGTGACAAATATACTAAAAGTTGAGTCCAAACTAGCGTAATGATTGGCAGACAAATAATTCTTAGAGGATGGAAGTCAATTGGCGCGCTCTCATTTCAAAAATGGTTCACCAAATTGGGCAGGGTGGCGGCATTTGAAAGGATGTCATAAAAACAGTTTGGCAGATTGGATGCATTTGGTAAGAAATGGGACAGGTATTTGTCCTTTCTGGAAGGCTCTCAGTGAGGATCATGTGGAGAGAGACAAATTATGGTAGTAATTGTGGATTCTGTTCTTTGCGGAATTCTTTCTCTTCTATTTGTTTGTTGATTTTTATACTTTTATTTTCTCAAAAAGGTACAGGGTGGGGTTTGTATAACGGGGGGTTAAAGTTGATTCTGTATATATATATATATATATATATATATATTCTGTTTATTCAGTTTTTTTATATATGAATCAATAAAAGTGTTAATAACTGATGATTCGGACATAGTAATTCACTGGCATACTGTTTTTGGCATACTAATAAAGTAGTGAGGTATGGATATTCAGATGCAGCTCAAGATTGAGAACCACTGCATTAAATTAGTCCTTTTAACTTTGTAGTGAAAATAAGAAATTATTTACAATTTAAGAAATAAAGATAGAACACTGAAAACATAACCAGGCCTCATTGCAGCTTTGTGGGCTGTTTTGTGTAGGTTTGTAAACATAATTTTACATTTTTGAGGCACAAAATGCATCAGATTTTCTTGACACGAGAACGCAGCATTGACACATTTTAAAAAGTGTTTACTGGTCCTATAGGCTTTAATTGTTTAATTCTTTTCAAGTTTTTTTTTTTTTTTTTTAATTAATGTAAAAATAAGAGAAAAAAATTATATTACACACTGTTGTGTAAACCCAGTTCTTTATTTACCAGAATCTGTTCAACAAAAAACGCATTAATTATTTTCATTCATTCAGAGACTGCATACAGATATTTGTGCTCACCTCTACAATGCTACAAACGTGCTCTACACTCAATGTATTGAATGCTATGAAAGTGTGTTTATCTCAATACATTTTTCTGTAAAACAGAAAAGCATGTCATTATCCACAAGAGATCTTAATCCAGCCTAAAGGGGGTTTCTGGTCTTTGCTGGTTCAGCTGGTTCTCCAGCTTGGCCAAAATGGTTTTCAGCTGGTTTAGATGGCATTACAGCCTGGCCAAGCCAGTGATTAACTAGTCAACCAGCTTACAAGTGTGTTAAACCCCTCTAGAACCATAAAACCAGACCAGCGAAAACCAGCCTGGTGGCCAGCAGAGATCAGCAAAACACATTTTCAGCAGAAATCCCATCAACCATAAAGGAAACAATTCAACATTAAAAACAAGTCAATAAGTTATCCTTCAATTCATTTACTTTAGCAGCATATGAACACATCAACATAGCCTCTACTGCCTTTTATGTATGTTTTTTGAAAAACAGAAGTTGGTACTTTTATTTTGCTTTAATTTCAGATTTTGTATCGCCAATCACAGACATTGATCCTTACTATCAAGAATCAAGAGCTTTAAATGAATCAGATTTTCAAATGTTACATCTGTCAATGAAGCTCACAATACCAAGACAAGACTTGACTCAGTAAACAGGTACAATTGTCTTTATGGCACAAAATGCAGCAATGATCGATCGATCGATCAATCCATCAATCATTAATAAAGTCAATTAGTAAGCAGCACTGAATAATTACACAGACACTGATCCAAAATGCTATAACGGGTAGAAAAAAATAGTTTGTTAAAAGGTATTGGTCCCATTCCTGTGACACGGGATGCCACAGATGCAAACCCTATGATTCGTTATAGTGTTATTTATATTTGCTTTATATTTATAATTTACAGACTGACAGAAACAAATGAGGCAAATATATCTATAATTCTAGAAATAAATGCCAGTGATATCAAAGACTGAGTTTGAACCTTGAACTGAAATTAAAATCACATCACAAAGATAAAACTAAAACTAAAAAACTAAAACACCAGACATATGAATGTGAATATTACTTTGACTGAACAATGATTAAGATGACGAAATGGATGGTGTTGATGAAATATACATATGAGAGTCTAAAGTAGGCACAAGTTCAATCAGTTCATACAAAACAGGTTCTTACTTAGAGGTGAAAGGTGTAATCTAACAGGCCAGTAAAAGGTTGAATAGGAGTATAAATATTGCTATGAAGTCTATACACTGTCTGCCACGAACAAAGCAAATTGCAATTTGAAAAAGCGGCTCACATTTAAATGGTAAATGTCTTTAGAGAGTGAGCCTGTTCATCCATTTAGCCATACATCTTGCCACAATATCAACATTGCATATCTGAATGACAGAGAATGAAGCAAATTATTTTAAATGCAGAGAGAGAGATTTGGAGGGAATTGGTTCAGAAATATAGTTTATGTATTTGTTAACTTTAAGTGAACCAAAAAAACCAACAAAATAAATTCTAAATAATCAGGCTCTAAATCTGAATTCTTTTATCACTTAAACGAGCGGATGCACGAGTTGCTAAATAAAAAACAAGATTAAAAGAAGTTGGTCATCAAATATTGTAATTCAGAAGCCTGCAATGATCTTTTGTGACCTCTGTGGGTTAAATAAATAATATTTTAGATTTACAACCTGGCAACCAGTCTGTATTGCACATAAATGGTAAACGGGCATTTACCACCAACTAAACGGAACAGTTCGCCCAAAAATAAAAATTCTGTCATTATTTACTCGTTACATACCTTCATAACTTCCGTACAACGAAAGCATACAGTGACCAAGTGATGTCAAGACACAAAAAGTACAAACTACCATAAAAATAATCCATATGAATCGTGTACCATATTCAAAGTTTTACGAAGTCATACAACATTTTTAAGGGACAGACTGACATTTTTGTCGTTATTCATTGAAGACCTTCACCTCTCAGCTCTCAAATCTCATTTGAACATGAGCATTTTCAAACTTTCTTACACAAAACTATCGTATGGCTTCAGAAGGCTTGAAATATAGCGCATGAGCCATATAGACTACTTTTATGGTGTGTTTTTGTACTTTTTGAAGCTTGACAACCCCTGGTCACTATATGCTTTCACTTATGAAAAAGAGCAGCATAAACATTCTTCAAAATGTCTCCTTTTGTGTTCCACAGAAAACAAAAAATCAGTCATTAAAATAATGACAGAATGTTTATGTTTGTGTGCACTATTCCTTTAAAAAAAGTTTCATTAACTACAAACAGTTTTTATGTTACCTTTAACCCTTATTTGGACACAGGCCCAAATTTGGAAAAACTAGATAAAAACAAAAAGTTTTGAGAACCACACCAATCAGAAAAGTTTTTACCATGTATTCATGTCAGAAACTATAAACATGTTGCACACATTTTGGTTGCACAAGCTATCTAAAAGTGGCATGGGTGTGCATGTCTGTCAGACTGCAGCTATGTCTAAAAATGTGTCTCAAAAACTGGGTGTAAATTTCTTTGATTCAACTCCAGTCTCTGTGACACAACTTCCAACTTTTTTGTGAGAAAACACAACCCAATGACTACCAAACTGATGAGATAAAGGGTTGTATTTAATCAACGTCTCTCTAAAAAGACTTAGACTCCTACGGTGCCATGTCCAATAAGCTCTGTGGTATCATTATTTGAGGGGTGAACCTCCTCCTCCTCCTCGATACCTTCATCAACGTCCTCTATAGGTGAGTAGTATTCATCACAGCCCAGGACGGACAAGTCGTGCTGTGGTGTGTGTGGCAAGCACTGCGCGGAGATCGTTACCATAGCGCCGGCTGTTGCTGACTTTACCGTTGAGTCGTAATTGGGAGGCGGGCTGGACGAGGAAGGGGACGCAGGGTTAGAGGGGCGGAGCAGAGGGGTGCGCTCAGAATCTGCCTCACTGGTTGCTCCTTCCTCTTCCTCGTCAGCCCTGTGTGGCCCCGCCTCTTCATCAGAATCTGAAGACTCAGAGTACTCTGGGTTGCGACGGGTCACGCGCTGCTTGCACACAGGGCAGGTTTTCTTAGTCTGGGTGAGCCAGGGGTCCACACACCTGCAGTGATAGGCTGAATGATGGGAACAAAAAAATTAATTATGATATTTTGGAAACTTTTGAAAACAGATAAATGAACTTGGAAGGCAACTACGGGATATGGTATCCGGTTGTTATCGCAAAATAAACACCTACAGGTGATCGGGTCCCGACGCGACACATATCTCTGCTGTGTGTGATGCTCACATTGGGCCTCATTCAAGAAATTTTCGTAAATATACAAGTTTTTCTATTTTTTTCCCCCTTTGTATTGTGTATGCACCTGCCCGTGATGTGATAATTTACTGGTTTAACTAATCAATTAATCGTTAACGTTAAGATCGCAAAATGCACATGGAGGACTCCAAACAATATGTGCATGCAGCCTATAATATAATTTACATTAATAAACTTAAGGAATGCAAGTTTTGGCATTTTCCTCTTAAAATATTCTTAGTTCAGTGTATTTTAATACATTTAGGCTGTGCTTAGTACGAATTTGTGAATTGATTTAATTACTGTTAATGAATTAGTCTACTTGTATGCAAGATCACTTATGCATTTTTGAGTTCATTAAAACTTCACGTTGTGGATCATGGAATATTTCGGATCTTCAGACTTATTTTTTTATTTGAAATTAAGTCAAATCATAACACGCTGCATAAACATAGTACTTAACATACCGTTTCTAACTTACATCTTACCGATGGTGAGATGTCAGCTGAATGTACCTTCGTGCTTTCCTGGCGATCTCTGACGTAATTGTAGGTTGGGATGAAACAAGGAGATCAACAGTGCTTGTTGTCATGTACTTTAAAGGGTTACTTTACCCAAAAATGAAAATTCTCGCATGATTTACTTACCTTTAAGCCATCCCAGATGTGTTTGACTTTCCTTCTTCAGTAGAACCGAAATGAAGAATTTTATAAGCAGATTTCAGCTCTGTTTGTCCATACAATGCAAGTAAACGGGTGCCTTCAGGCTGCTGGATGTTTGTCGGTCCAAAAGGCACATTTAGGCAGCATAAAAGTAATCCACATGACTCCAGTTGATCAATTAATGTCTTCTGTTGCAAACCGATAGGTTTGTGTAAGAAACAAATTGATAATTAAAACGTTTTATACTTTAAATCATTGCTTCTGGTCAGCGCTGGATTTCTTTTTGAAATAAACTCTCGCATAATGACCGTCGTGAGACAGGTTAGGTTTTACCCTACTGATGATGTGTTGTTGCAATAGTAATCCTGCTCAGTATGAGAGGAACCGCAGGTTCAGACATTTGGTGCGTGTGCTTGGCTGAGCAGCCACTCGTGCGAAGCTACCATCTGTGGGATTATGACTGAACGCCTCTAAGTCAGAATCCCCCTAAGCGTAAGAATACCGCAGCACCGCGGGACTCCGATTGGCCCGGGACAGCCGGCCCACGAGGGCCCGGCAAGGAGAGCTGTTCGAGCCGGATGAGTGCTGCCCCTCTCCCGTCACAAACTGCACATTTGTGGAAAACCCGGTGCTAAATGACTCGTAGATGACCTGATGTAATGTGATGCGTCAACTGCTGACGGGAAGCGATTTTTAAAACTTTATTACGTTTTAATTATTGATTTATTTTTTACATAAATGTATCACTTCGGTTCAGAAGACATTAATTGATTGACTGGAGTCATGTGGATAACATTTATGCTGCGTAAATGTGACTTTTGGACCGTCAAACAGCCAGAAGCCTGATGACACCCATTTACTTGCATTGTATGGATAAAACAGAGCTGTAATGGGCTTATAAAAATCTTCATTTCAGTTCTGCTGAAGAAGGAAAGACATACACATCTGGGATGGCTTAAAGGTAAGTAAATCATGAGAATTTTCATTTTTGGGTGAACTAACCCTTTAACATACTATCATGGTGTGTGCAGAAAACATTAATGTTCATTTAAAGAGAAACGCTCCAACACTGTTTACACTGAGCCCGCTTCATCTCACATCTGTGTGTCTTCTTCTGTGAACAAGACAATGACATGCAGCCCGCAAGCGCCCTCTAGCGGCGGGTGACTGTATAGACAGTCTGCTGGCTTGATTTCAGAACACATTTATCCTAAAATTAATAAATCAACGATCAACAAGCTGAATCGACCAAATTAATGACAATTAATAGATTTTCGATCAATCATTAACATCCCTATTTTCAACCTTTTCGCCCCAATGCCAAGCACTTCTGCTGGAAAAACAATAGAAATTATATGAAGCAGAGGTGGGAATAAACTATACTTTGAAGAAATAAATGCAAGCAAAAAGAAAACAACAGAACTCTTTTTAACTAATTTATGTTTCTTTTTATTATTTATGTTTTACTAATTTAATTTCACTCAATCAATTATTACTTAATTTCTTCATTACTTATTTCATTTCACTTCTATCAAAATGTAGTAATGCCAGTTTGCCTGAAAGAACACAAAACGTTCGGATGCCTTCCACATGATTTACACATTGTCAGGAGCAGCTGTAAATTTTGTTCATGCCAACTAACATTTTGAAAAAACAAAAACGTTCATGAATCCGAGAATTTAAGTCAGAACAGCTTTACGAACAATTTACACTAAAGTTCGTTCTGCACGTGTTTCATGAATGAGGCCCATGGTGTTTACTGGTTACCGGTATGTTGCAATGTTCTTTGATAGTGACAACAGAACTATTCATAACTGTTTTCAATTCAAATAAAATGTATTAATTTCACAATTAATATAAATTAAATGTAATTTACAGTGTTGGGCATGAACATATAACTTGCAAAAGTGTGGGAAGGGGCACTTTTAAAAGAAATATCGGTGGTCGGTATTGGCCTCAAATGTCCTGATCGGTGAACCACAATTTGAAGCTATAAAAAACACATCTCAAGACCCGTGCATTTTGCATTTGTGCAAGAATGCACCATGTGCGAAAGGCTCCTAACTCATTTTGTTCTGCCTGCTCTCTGTAAATGTAGTTTTGTGAGACTGTGCTGACTGCCTCCTGTGGATTTGCAAAAATTTCAAAGTAGTGTTTATAGTTTTATATAACTGCCAATGGCAGGAAAATGTCTTATTAAGGGTGAAGGCATTACATGCAAACAAAACCGGTTCAAAACACAAACACACTTGCATATATACACACAGAAGACTGAGCGGCTTAATTACCGTGTGAACATGGCAGCACCCTTAGCTTATCTCCCTCTTCATATTCATCCAGGCAAATTGCACACACATCATACTCATCACCTGAGAAAAATATTGAATTACTAAATTGTTAGATGTTCCACTAGAACAATAACAAACAATTTTGCACATGGCACTACAGTGATAAAAAGGACACTGAAGGTGGTATTCTTGGTTTAACTGTACTATATTCAAAGCATATGCAAAAATAAATAATATTTTGACAGATTAACCGATAGCTAATGATGCACATGTTAAGATACAGATACAGTTCAATTGTAATCCAATTATGATATTGTGATATATTGAATCGTGACATATATATATATATACGTATCGTATCATGAGGTGGTTGGCGATACCCAGCCCTATAATTGACAGAATGCCACAGATGTTAAGTAGCATATGTTTCTGTTGCTCACCTTTAACAAACTTATGAGTGGGGATTTTCTTAAGCTGTTCTTTGGAGAGTCGGTTTTTCCGGAGCCTCTTCCTGTGCTGCACACACCGCACGATCTGGACCAAACACAAGAAATTACATACATCATCGCCTCCACTGAACATATCATTGTCTATGTTCAAAACCCTATTGAGCTGCCTACTTAGAAAGCATTTTCAGGCATCACAGGTGTGCTCCTGATGCAAATACTGTTCCAAACATTAGACAGTAAAATTATGCTGTCTTTTAAGATTCTTTATTTTTTTTGCCAAAATCTAAAGTAGCTTTGGCATTGCATGTGTGGGTGAGGAATAGATCAATATTTAAGTCATTTCTTACTATAAATCTACACCTTTTACCAGCCCCAACAACTGTGTAGCTGAATGAGAAAGTCACTTCCACACCAGAATATGGAAGTGAAAGTGCAGATTTATTGTAGAAAAGGACTTAAATATTGATCTTTTTCTCACCCACATCTATTATTTAGCTCCTGAAGAAATGGATTTAACCACTGAAGTCTTATAGATTACTTCTATGCTGCATTTATGTGCTTTTTAGACCTTCTGAGTTCTGGTCACCATTCACTTGCATTGTATGGACCTGTACAGCTGAGATATTCTTCTAAAAATCTTCATTTGTGTCCTGCAGAATAAAGTCATACACATCTGGGATGGCATGAGGGTGAGTGAATGATGAGAGAATTTTCATTTTAGGGTGAACTATCCCTTTAAGAACCTGTGTGATCTTACAAAAATCAAAATAGCAAATTGCTGTATAACATTATAAGCCAATAAGCATATTAACACAGAGAATATTCGTAGACATCCAAATAATGCTCAAGACTCATGTAATTGAATATTGGATTAATCCACATAAACATTTACTTACCAGTATGATAACCATGACAATGATGATAATGCCCACCACGCCGGTGAAGGGGATAAGATAATAAAAGAGAGGGAAGGAGAACTCCGGCTTCAGAATCACATAAGCCCTGCACAAAGAGTGTCATCAACTTCACACAATAAAGATAGTAATCAGATTCAGATCTAAATATGAAAAATAAATCTATATATTTATTATAAGAAAATCCATTATAAAAATACAAATTATTACATGTTTAAAACTATGATAATCTAAACAAAGAGTAAAATAAACAAACCATTTCAATATCAATACATTTTTCAAAAAACATGACTGCCCCATAGAGTAGTTGTGGCATCATTTCCACCACACCAAACAATTTTGCCCCTAACAAATATTTTCAAATGTAAGTGCACTTAATAACCAAGCTGACAAAAGTATCATTGAACAATCATGGTAAATATCACTTGTATTGTTTTATAATATTTTCCCATTTTAATGCACAACTATTCTCACCCTTTCTCTGGTATGATAAAGTTGCGTAGTATTTGAGAGGCATAGTAGCTTGTAAACACAGAGGGAATCTTGATCTCCTCAGCAATCGAGTCTGAACAGCAAAAAGAAAAAAAAAAAAACGACATTAGACAATGCACAGATTCCGTGTAAGCCTAATTATTTTGCTAAGGACTTGCTATTACTGTTATACAACAAAAAAGGTGAACAGATATCACTGGCTAAGTTCAAAATGGAACACTGGTGTACTGCTTTTTGGCAAATAAAGTGGGTCGTCTCAGTTTTACATGCAGACAGAACATTTCCATAATGCATAGTTCACATCTTGCATTAGTAGCAAGCGCAGAATGCACATTAGCCACACACGCACACTAAATACAGTTGCCTGTCTTCTCTCTAAACTCTTCAATTTGGTAATGTACAGGAGCATTACACAACCAAATTTACTCCTGAAAAATTCAGGTAGTGAGAACTCTCAAAAAATTGCTTTGTGTATGTGGTCATAAAGTAGTTCAGAATATACAGTCTCTAATACTTCAACACTGCTCAATAATAACAATGTGTAGAAATATACATGTGTGTCTCTCTCACCATTGCTGTAGCCCATATTGAGAAGTGAATTGGAGTACATGTTGTGCACTATGGCTGCACTGAAACCGGCCTGCTGTGCATGCAGCACCTATTAGACAAAAAGTAATGTCACATTCTTTCTGTAATTCATTATCTACTAAACCTACATACACCAGTTCAAACTATGAGTGTAGTAAAATAACAAGAGTCTGAAGCCTAACAACCCTGTCAATAAAGAAGCTAAAAGCAAGATTACAAGCATATCAAGGATCCTGTTTACTTCTGGTATTCCTATTCTTTTTGGATGATCCAATCAGATGTGGACAGCCCTAAATACAGAGGTAAACATTGTCCAATGGATCTTGTAAACAGTAATCTGACTCGGCTGACCACTTGTGATTGGATCACTCAAGAAGAATTATAATACCACAAGCAAACAGTGCAAAAAGAAAGATAAAAGATCAAGAGATTTTCTACTCACTGACTCTCATATGGAAACGTATTAAACTATAAAACATAACACTTAATTCTAACTTATGTTTCCTTTAACACAAGGCAATGTATCGCAAGCCCTTTTGACATTTAATCACGTGCAGGTTTTTCAAAAGTTTCACTAGTTAAATCTGGGCCGGTACTAGGATTTGATATTTGGTGGGGCACTTGAATGTTTATGGAGGGCAACATTGATCATTTCATCATCAGTCCGGGGAGCGGATTGCCCCTTGATCCTTTCGCTGTCAGTAAGGGTGGGAGCATCAAAGGGTTCTGGGGCGGCTCGAGGCAAATCTACGGGGACAATGCTGCCCCTTAGAACCAGCCATGATATGTTGATCACTTTCATGAATTCTTCATAGCAGCAATGGAATTACTAATGCTGAAAATTACTACTAGCGTTAGCTTTATTAAAACAATGAAGACACTACTCACCTAAATACCCCAAAAACTGAATTTTAACAATTACAAATTTCACAATTATCTGTCCTTATCTGAAACTCCTGTTCAAAACTAATCAATTACTAATTAATTTCATACTAGTTGGAATTCCAAGTATACATATCAGCTATGCCCAAAAATTATAATTTTTGATAACTGCAGTTTGGTTCTCACTAGTGGTAACATTAATGTCAGATACCTATAATCTCATTGATCAAAGATATCATTAACTACTCTTTAATTGATATCTGATATCCATTTCCAGAATATCTGAAATTAATATTGTCACTAGTGAAAACAAATTTCCAGAAAACCAAAAATACAAAGCTGATATGTATATTTAGAATTCCAACAAGTAGGAAATTAATTATAGATATCTGTTATTGCGTTTTGAACAGGAGTGAAAGAGAATCAGGAAAATCTACTACTCTACTAGTCAAAAATTACGTCTTCTACGTGTTGAAATTCTATTTTTGATATCAAGAATGGCTATTTAGGAGAGTAATGACATTTTTATATCAAAAAGTAATGTTTTTACCAGTGCAAACACTAATAGTAATTCCAGTGTTTACATTAAAGTGCTGCTGCTGAAATTTCACATGGTTCATTAATATTCTTGACCCATTGAAACACTAGCGGGGTCTGTTCGGATAGGGTCGTGGACACCAGGGATAGAACAATGCCATTTAATAAACAATGCCTTTATTAAAAAAATTTCAGTGGCTGCCCAAGTGAAATTTCGGCCCGCTAATGGCAAATTAAAAGAGATAGTTCACACAAAAATGAAAATTCTCTCATGATTTACTCACCCTCCAGATGTGTATGACTGTCTTTCTTCTGTGGAACACAAATGAAGATGTTTAAAAGAATATTTCAGCTCTGTGAGTCCACACACTGCAAGTGAATGGGTGCCAAAATTCTAAAGCTCCAAAATCCACATAAGGCCAACATAAAAGTAATCCATAAGACTCCAGTGGTTAAATCAATGTCTTCAGAAGTGATATGATAGGTGTGGGTGAGAAACAGATCAATACATAAGTCATTTTTATCATAAATTCTCCTCTCTGCCCAGTAGGGGGCGGTATGCATGAAGAATTTGAATAAATTCAGAAGAAAAAGAATGTGAAAGTGAAACTGGAGATTGACTGAGCAGGGAGAAGAATTTATAGTAAAAAAGGACATAATATTGATCTGTTTCTCACCCACACCTAATTTTGGCACCCATTCACTTGCATCGTATGGACCTACAGAGATGAGAAATTATTAAAAAAAAAAACCTTCATTTGAGTTCAGCAGATAAAAGAAAGTCATACACATCTGGGATGGTATGAGGGTGAGTAAATAATGAGAGAATTTTCATTTTTGGGTGAACTATTCCTTTAAGGATAATCTTGAGTCTAGACTTTTCGTGGTGCGACTGAAGCTTGGTTTTCACACGAGTTTGTCGCGAGCCATCACAAAACTGTTCTCGGCAATGATCTGCTCTGCATCTCTGGAGCGCACGCAATGGGCGCACGGGCTCTCCTCGACATCGCAGTGCAGACCACAAAACTGATTCGACCCCATTCTAAGAGAGAATTTAATAGTTAGGGTTTTCCCCTAATCAAAAATAAAGGGTTTTTCAAATTACACATCATCATCCTTAAAATGGTCAAATGTATCACGATTTTATAGTAGTAACAGTTACTGTCAAATATTTTGACGAAAATGTTATAGTTTAATATTAAATAATCTATTAGGTAGAATCTTTTAGAACTGATTTTTAACTATGGCAGTTTTAGTTAACCTTTCTAAATGTGTTTCGGCTACACTTTTTTCGTAACAAATATTATAATTTATTATTAATTGTATTATTTTTATTTTAATTTTAAAAAGACTAGCTACAATGATCTAACCACAGTAAAATGAGGAGCCATCAATGAGGGGCTTTCCTGTGCTTATATGGCAATGCACTGTAAATATATGGTCAAGTTCATAAAGGGGTTTAAACTCTGGACCTTCAAGACTTATGGACAAAATATGGACAAAGTTTTCCTCCTGTGTAATACATATTTTGTTTGAATGATGTTTGATATTAGAAAACAAACTTGATAATAAAACTAATAGGCTCATATAAATAGGCTCATCAACTTTTAAAAGGGGAAAGAGTAAACTTTCTGTATCCTTTGTTGTTGACTTCAACAACAAAAATAATGGCACTTGATACATGCCCTTACACTTGAAAACCATGAACAAAACCATGTAAGATAAAAGAAAATGCCACCCAGCCTACATTAAACACGGGTTATGTTTTTCACTGTTGGGTTCATGTTCAATATAAAATCTGGGTGCCGAAGCAAAACCAGTTGAGAAACACTGGTGTAGTGATTCAGTAGTATTAGTATTTATGTTTAATAAAAATAGTGCAAGTAATTTTCTGCCATGAGGCATTTCATTTTTTGACAGTTCAAAAGGATTGGCATTTAAACAAGTGAAAACTGAATTATAGATATCTATCATTTATATCCTGCATGTTAATTAAATGTCGAAATGGCTTGCGATAGACAGAAATACTTTGATTTTGGAAAAATCTATTGGCATTTTCCAGCTTTACAGCAACATTAACCTTGATTTCAAAGTTACAGTCATAGCGTCGAATGAGGACGATATATTTTGTCGTGCTGTTGGGATCGGAGGGGGTGGGAGAAACAGGAGGGGGATCTATAGTCATGCAGGCGTTCTGAGGACGAGCTTCAACCAGCACACCCTGAGAGACGGAGATAAAGAGAATTAGATCAACTGCACTTTATTCAGAATTTGGGCAAATAACAACAGTCTAGCATTAGGGATTAATTACCGTTAGTCCATCTTTTGGCAGAGGAGAGCCAAAAAGAGCAGGCAGATCTTCAAACAGCATAGATGTCATGTTACTGTAATGCTGTATGGAGCACAAAAAAGGTCATCAGCAACCACTAACAGAGGGACAGTGCGCATTAATCTCAAATCAAATCAAAACGTAAAAAATATCTCCCCCTCTTGACATTAAACAGTTAGTTTACTCAAAAATGAAAATTCTATCATTCACCAATCCTCATGTGCGACTTACTTTCTTCAATGAAACACAAGAAAAGTTGACAGACATTGCTCTTCCATACAATGAAATCATATAGTGACCATAAAAGACAAAAAGCAGTATAAAAGTATCATAAAAGTAGTCCATACGACTCTACACCTGTGCTATTTGCCAAGTCTTCAGAAGCATACGATAGCTTTGTGTGAGGGACAAACAGATCGTAGTTCTCAAATCTTATTCATTTACATGATCATTTATTCATTTATTAGACGCTTTTATCCCAAGCGACTTGCACATGAAGAATACAGTGATTCATCCTCAAGAGAAGTGCTGCTATACAAAGTTCACTAATTGCTCAAGTAGAGAGGAAAGTGAGAGACAATAGTGAAAGATTTGTTATATATATAAAGAAAGAGTAAGTGCAATAACTGGATTGAGTCAAATGCTCATGGAAGAGAGGTATATCTTGACAGTTGTAAGGGAATCAGCTGTTTGGGTGGATGTTACAGTTCTGTCAAAAATGGTGAATGTATATGTCAATATGTCAATAACGAACACGGATGAGGCAGGAGGTCTCTATTAACACAAAGCTACCTTTAAAACTAAGAAAACAGTTACTCACAGCATATATATATGCCTGTCCAGGAAAGGGTGCCAGAGTGCAGCATAAGAAAAGGCCCAAAACGCCCAGCCGTGTCCCCACATACCCCATCCTGAATTAGGCTGGGCCCTGATGATGGGTGATGAAGACCTGCACACAGATTTTGAAAGAAATGTTTTTACAAACTTAATCATCAATGACAAAAGTTTTCAGTATGACAATTTCTAAAGAAAGGGACTTCTAAAGACAACTTTTCACTGAAGTAATAAACAAACAACAAAATTGACACAACCAGGCCTATAAAATAAAAAAACCTAGCTCATTCTGATAAATACTGGTTTTTCTAGCAGGGGGTCCACAGAGAAGATCATTCCTTGTTTTGTTTTTCATGGCATTTCTAACCCTCTTACCAATTAAGAGCTCTTTTAAGCACTAAAATGTAAATGCTTTTAATAAAGGTTATTATAAAGTGAAAATCTAGATTCTGTAAGAAGGCTGAAAACCCCTGAAATATCTTTCTGTCTATATCTATCACACATTAAAGGAATGTTCCAGGTACAACACAAGTTAAACTAAATCGACAGGATTGGTGACATAATGCTTACTGCCACAAAATGTTTTTCGACAGATCTATTGTAAATAAAAAAATAAAAAAAGCAACAGTAAGGCACTTTACTTAATTAAATAAAAGAGGCCAGTCCATAAACTTTCAAATACACACTGTTTCAAAAATACAGCCACTAGAGGTAGACTGTTATATATCGGCTTTACCGATTAATCTGTGCTGATAGGTTTTTTTTTTTTTTTTGGAGCTGTCGGTTATCGGCAAAAAACTATGCCGATAGTCGCTGGTATTTTTTATTTATTTTTTATTCCTGTGGCCGGCACTGAAGGATTCTAGATTAGCGGCCTCTAGAGGTGAAATAAAAATAATCACGTGGGATTTGCTGTACCGAAAATCATCATTGAAAATATTCATAGATATTTTTATTAGGGATGGGCATTTTTGAGGAATTTTGTAGTTGAGTACTCTAACCCACAAAAGACGATTACCCGATCACTTAAAATGCAAGTTTAAAAAACACGCACACATATGTGAAACTTTCGATTTATTGTTGTGTTACCAAGAACAGTTTCAAAATAAGATAACTTCAACAAACTATGTTTTGGGAAAAAATAAATGAACAATATGCATTAATAAAAAATTTAAAAAAATAAATAAATAAATAAAAAAGTAAAATAAAATATTTGCACTCACCCGGAGCTTACACAGAATCCAACACTGATGGCATGAAGGTAATACATATAGGCTACATAAACTCTGTTCATACACTCTTTTATAAAATGTGCTCTGCCTGTGTTAAGATATTTCATGCTCATTCGCACATACTGGTCTGGTAAGCCATCAGAATATGTGGAATAATATTGATTACCACAAAAATTAATTTTGACTTGCAAAAGACTAAAATGACTGTAAAAATTATGATTTAAACAACATTACAGCTCAAATAATACATGAGTTTTAACAGAAGAATCAGTGCAAGTGCTTTTATAAAATTATAGGCTTCATATTTCTGCTTTTGAACCCTCCAAAAATTGGCCCCCATTTACTTCTATTGTAAGTGCCTAACTGTAACCCAGATATTTGCTTTTTATAAAGGGACGAGTCGAAATAATTTTTTGTGGTAATCAACATTATGCCACAAATGCTGTCGATTGAACTTAACTTGTATTGAACCCCAAATATTCCTTTTTTTTTTTTTACTCTGTCTTTATTATATATATTTACATGAACAGAACAGAATAAATACAATTACATATCAACATTTACTTATATATATATATATAAAATAAATAATAAAAATTATAGTAAATAAAAAAATAAAAAACAGAGCGGTCTCTAGCCGCAAGTGTTGACATTAGCATCTTGTTGTTGTTGTCTTTTAAATAGATGTGTTTCGATTGGTGCCCATTTCTGTTTAAAAAAAATCCAATTTCAACTGCAATTCAGCAGTCATCTTCTCAAACATATGTATCTGTTTCAATCTTTGCATCCATTCTGTTACGGTGGGTACATGCAGTTTCATCCAGTTCACAGTATTCATCTTCCTAGCAGACATTAGTAATATAAACTCAGCAAAAAAAGAAATGTCCTCTCACTTTCAACTGCTTTTATTTTCAGCAAACTTAACGTGTAAATATTTGTAGGAACATAAAAAGATTCAACAACTAAGACAAGTTTTACAGACATGTGACTAACAGAAATGGAATAATGTGTCCCTGAACCAGAGTATGTGAGCGGAGCGGAGTGGAAGTGGAGCGAGGAGTGGAGTGGCATGATTTCGGCTGGAGCGAGGAGTGGGTTTGTAAAAAATCGGAGCATCATTGTTTTCTCTCGCCCCAAGAGTGCTCCACTAATGCTCCATCACGAGCACAACACCTGTTAACAGCCCTTAATGCAGTAATTCACCACGTGTTAAGCAGTGTTAAACACTGTTGGCATGAAGGAAAGATGGAATTTCTGATATAACCAGAAAGAATGTGATAAAACAAAATAAAAAATACTAATTTCAAATCTAGCGGCACTTGGTAATGTTCGACCTCCAACGCGAAGGTTACTTTCGCTTTCTGTTTTCGCGCTACCTATTATTGATTTAAGCTTGCGGTGAAGCTTGACTTAACTACATGCTTGTGTCTCGTCTCTTTATTCTTATGTCAACTGGCATACAGTGAAAATTAATGAAGGGATGGCGAAGGAGAACACGAGTGGGGAGGTGATTGCCACGATCAAAGGTTTGTTGTGAAATCCTAAAAGATGTGTCCAAAAAACACGATGATAATCCATTCACATGTGGAGAGAAAATCTGTCAGTAATACATATATCCCCTATTAAATATTTTTAATAATCATATTAACATTCTAATCTAATGCATGTCAATCTTAACTGTTGGCCATTATGTCCCACATTAAAAATAATTAAACTTTTAACGACGTAAAACACCAACTGAACTAATCAGTGTTAATATTGCATAGTTTGACTTTAATCGATTGCCATCTACATTTATTATGGTGCCTTAGGCTAATTTATGCATTATTCATTTGCAGATGAAGCTCATCAAATCCGAATAGAGGAAGATTTAAAATCTTAAATTCAAACGCTAGTATTTCTAAAAGTGAACTCTGAATTAGACATATAGTTTTGACAGTCTTATCTAGTTTTGATTAAAAAAAAAAAAGTGTAGAACATTTTGAGAATGTAATTTTTTCGTTCACAGAATTATAGGGCAAGGTTAATTAAAAGAAGTGCAATAATAGAAAATAACAGGCAATAATTAGGCAATAATACATAGGCCTAATAATGTTTTTATTTTTTGGGGTAATTTATTAATTTGATTTAATGTTTTGTTTTTGTTCTGGTCATTTATAAAAATGGTAATTTATATTTTTAATTTAATTTTTTTGTTGTTGTTGTTTTTTTGTTTTTTTTTTTGCATCTAGCAATTTATTTAATTGATCAAACCGAGAGAATGCTGCCAATATGTTTCAAAAGTAAGCTATAAAAATTATTTTATTTAGTCTTGGGCTAATGTTAGTGTTCTAATAAAGCACATTGTAGCTTTTCTTCTAGTATTGTGCATTTATTTTTCATTTAATACACCTTCTGCATGGAAGGCTGTGGTATTAAAAAGCATACTGAAATAACTTTACAGTGGAGAGGTAGTTAGGCGCTAATTTTGCCATGGAGTGAAAATGGAGTGGGGTTTCTCCGATCTAGGAGCGCGGAGCGAGCGAGGAGTGGGAAATGGACAACCCGGAGTGGAGCTGGAGCGGAGTGATTAAAGAATGCTTTGAGCACAGAGGGGAAATTGTCGCCGCCCCACTCCACTCCACTCACATACTCTGCCCTGAACAAAGGCGGGTAACAGTCAGTATCTGGTGTGGCCACCAGATGCATTAAGTACTGCAGTGCATCTCCTCCTCATGGACTGCACCAGATTTGCCAGTTCTTGCAGTGAGATGTTACCCCACTCTTCCACCAAGGCACTTGCAAGTTCCTGGACATTTCTGGGGGGAATGGCCCTAGCCCTCACCCTCCGATCCAACAGGTCCCAGTCGTGCTCAATGGGATTGAGATCCGGGATCTTCACTGGCCATGGCAGAACACTGACATTCCTGTCTTGCAGGAAATCATGCACAGAATGAGCAGGATGGCTGGTGGCATTGTCATGCTGGAGGGTCATAGCAGGATGAGCCTGCAGGAAGGGTACCACATGAGGGAGGAGGATGTCTTCCCTGTAACACTCAGTGTTGAGATTGCCTGCAATGACAACAATCTCAGTCCGATGATGCTGTGACACACCGTCCCAGACCATGACGGACCCTCCACCTCCAAATCGATCCCGCTCCAGAGTACAGGCCTCGGTGTAACGCTCATTCCTTCGATGATAAACGCGAGTCCGACCATCACCCCTGGTGAGACAAAACCGTGACTTGTCAGTGAAGAGCACTTTTTGCCAATTCTGTCTGGTCCAGCGAAGGTGGGTTTGTGCCCATAGGCGACGTTGTTGCCGGTGATGTCTGGTAAGGACCTGCCTTACAACAGGCCTACAAGCCCTCAGTCCAGCCTCTCTCAGCCTATTGCTGACAGTCTGGGCACTGATGGAGGGATTGTGCGTTCCTGGTGTAACTCGGGAAGTTGTTGTTGCCATGTACCTGTCCCGCAGGTGTGATATTCGGATGTACCGATCCTGTGTAGGTGTTGTTACACGTGGTCTGCAACTGCGAGGATGATCAGCTGTCCTTCCTGTCTCCCTGTAGCGCTGTCTTAGGTGTCTCACAGTACGGACATTGCAATTTATTGCCCTGGCCACATCTGCAGTCCTCATGCCTAAGGCACGTTCACGCAGATGAGCAGGGACCCTGGGCATCTTTCTTTTAGTGTTTTTCAGACTCAGTAGAAAGGTCTCTTTAGTGTCCTGATTTTTATAACTGTGACCTTAATTGCCTACAGTCTGTAAGCTGTCAGTGTCTTAACGACTGTTCCACAGGTGCATGTTCATTATTTGTTTATGGTTCATTGAACAAGCATGGAAAACATTGTTTAAACCCTTTACAATAAAGATCTGTAAAGTTATTTGGATTTTTACAAAAGTATCTTTAAAATACAGTGTCCTGAAAAAGGGACGTTTCTTTTTTGCTGAGTTTATGTATTATAAATAGTTGAGATTTATTCAACTGATCTGGTGGAAATCTGTCAAGCAGAAAATAAAATGGGAGCATAGGTAAATTACTCCCTAAAACTTTGTCTATTTCCCTTTTAACCCCCTGCCAATACACCTGTATTTTTGGGCATTCCCAAAATATATGTGTAATCTCCTACCTTTCCACACTCCCTCCAGCACTGTGATAATGGAGAGGCACTATCAAAATTAGCAACCTTCAATGGCATTCTGAAAAAACTTATCTTCATTTTCCAATCAAATTCCCTCCACATTTGACTGTTAATGCCCTTATGACAACCAGCACATATATTTGTCGACATCTCATCCTCAATTACAATATCTAACTCTAACTCCCAGTTTCTCTTGATATGAGATGTATCCTCAGACTGATCCTGCATTAGTTTTCTATAGATATGATCAAAATGATTTTTTGTAGGCAGATGGTGTTCAATTATACTAATAAAATATTGTTCAACATTTATTGGAGTTCTTTTAATTATGTCCCAATATCTGTGGTTTGTGATATAGTGTCTCAATTGTAAATACCTAAATAAATCATTAGACTTCAGTTTAAATCTATCAGGTAATTGAGGAAAAAGACTGTATAATCTCCCTATCAAAGAGTTGATGAATTACCTTTAAACCATCTATTAAAGACATTGTCCCAGATAGAAGGGAGAAAATCTGGATTACCCCTTATGGGTATTGCACGTGATAAGGTTATTGCTCCTCTTAACTTTTTTTGTATTGTGGACCAAATTTTTAGAGTATGCTGTATCCATATATTCATTTTCTTAACTTTTTTCTGTGCTTGCTGGTCCATAAAATGGCAAAAGTGTCAAAGAAATTCCAGGAAGTGAATTTTGTTCAATATGAACCCATTCTACATCATTATCCTTACAAATCCAAGCAACTATAGCCCTAAGCTGAGCAGCCCAAAAGTAGGATTTAAAATTAGGGAGGCTCAACCACCCCCAGTAGTAAAATTTTTCTAATTAATGAAATGCTGAGACCGGAACCCACACTGGAAGGGACTGAAATAGGAAAACAAGTCTAGGTAATATATAAATTTTCACCGTTTCCACTACCAAACATGGAGAGAGGTAGTACTTCCCATCTTGCCAAGTCTTTTTTTATATTTTCGAAGAGGCGTGTGTAATTAGCCAAGTACAAATGGGATGTCATAGGTGTAAGAGTGACACCTAAGTATCTAAAACCCTGACTGGACCATCGAAAAGATACCTCATCATTCAACTGGGTGGGCCAGTTTCCTGAAATCATCATTGCCTCAGACTTCTTAGCATTTACTTTATATCCAGACACTGAACAATAATCCCTGAGGCACTCTAAAAGGGGATTTGATGAGAGGGGATTTTCATTAAATAACAATACATCATCCGCATATAGGTATATTTTATGACATTTCCCTCCTCCATCTGTTATTCCCTGTTTTCTAGGGTTGCTCCTGATTATTTCCGCTACTGGCTCGATGCTAAGTGCAAATAAAACTGGGGACAAAGCATCTCCTTGTCGAGTTCCCCTACCCAAATTAAAAAATTCTGAGCAATGGCCATTGAGTCTAACTCTTGGTTTGGTATTTTTGTAGAAAACCTTTACCCATTTGACAAAATTATCATGAAACCCCATACAGCTCAGAGTCTGTTCCAAAAACACCCAGTCCACTCTATCAAATGCTTTCTCAGCTGAGTGGAGTTTTCTAAGCTGAGAAGCATAGAGGGCGTGGAATATTCCTTTCAGCGATTTCACGCTCATATATACTGGTCTGATAAGTTTCCGAGTTTCGCATTTTTTTCCACCATAAAAGCAGACCCTCATCTGTTGGTTTACATGACTCCAATAAGAACCGAATACAAATAGAGTAGAATTCAATAAGGATTAAAATATTACAAGTACTGCCTTGTAATATAGCTTGGCTGCATCGACGCTACAATATATCTTCTTCTCTCCATCTCAAATGTAACTGCGTGTAATTTGGTGAGAGATTCAGAGAGAAAACATTGTAATACAGCGCTGCTAACGGCAGGGAAATGCGGAAAGGAAAAATGTATTTGCGATACTCGAGCAATGTTTTTTAATATTCAAGCAGCTGGTGCAGAACGAGTACTCGATTACTCGTGCACATCCCTAATATTTATCCTCACTTCAATGCAGATTTTGTTATTTGGATTAGATAATCAAGTGTTCTAAATTAAAGTGAGGGCATGCAAAGAAAAATGTGTCTAGAAAAGTGCCCCGTCAGCACATACCTTGTGTCTCCAACTTCATATCTTGTGAATAACAATAAACCGTATTCTTCATTATAAACATCGTCTGGGGAAATATGTTTACAAAACCTTTCATCTGGTAAATATATAGGCTATAAATGGCTTTGTTTGGTAAATACTTAAATATAGAGCATTCTAGTCTCCGTCATTGTGAAATAAGAGTTCCCAGTATATTGGCTTGTTTATAGTTAAAAGTGTCACACAGAAAATCGTAATTTTTTATCTGTTTATTATTAGGATTTTGGTTGACTACTAAACTGCATCTGGGATTTTATTTATTTTGGACTCTTGTAGCCTGTATGTCTGTACCCATCACAGTATGGAAGGACTAAGAAATGTTAGTAAAAATTATCAGCCGATTATCCGTCTTTTCCACCACCTTAATTATCGATATTGGCCAGATCCACTATTGGTCGACCTCTCATGGCCACAAGACGTGAACATTATTAAGTGTTAGCATGATTTTAGTATCATAAAATCAAGGATTTACTAGTATTATTTTTTGTTGTAATCAACATTATGCCACAAATGCTGTTGATTGAGCTTAACTTGTATTGAACCTGGAACATACCTTCAATACTTGACTTGTCTCTTTAGCTATTTAAAAAAGCAACTGTCACAGACACGCAATTTTCACTTTCTTGAAAACGTATTTCAATGACATAATTTATCTTAACGCCTCCATAAAAAGAACCTTTTTAAATACAAATGTCCATGCATTCTTAATTAGTGCCATTTCAAGCATTCCACCCTGCTCATCTGTCCAAGAAATAATTAACCATGATTGTAAAAAGCACAGAGTACATCCAGGGAATTAAAGTGTTAATCAACTGCAAGGAATCTGCTGTTTATGAGTCATCAACTTTCACGGAAGTGAAACCAAACATTAAAGGAATGAGCACATCTGCCAAATTTCAGACTCTCTGGGAGGAAACTGCTCTTTTATTCAGTTCGTCATTGCATCATAATAACCATTAAAAACACAGCGTAATGTGTCGTCAGTCTGTAGGGCTGCGGAACCACACAGGCAGCATTCAAGATTCATTGAAAAAGACCAATAGATAAGACATGCCACTGCCAGTGCCCTCAAGGTGTGTCTAAGAGTCATCCAACATATTATAAAAGCTACAATACTGAGGATGGTCCAATTGAAGAGCACAGAACAGAGAATAAGTCAACCAAAATAGATTCTGGACAGATAATCAATGCTGATACTTCTAACTAATCTAGGACTAGGCTTAACCCGAGCCTGGGAAACAGCCTTTAAGACCAACCAGCAAAGCACAATGCTAATCAACCGACTTGTGTTGTTTTGAGGGAAGTTTGCTCAAGAAACAACAAGAAAGGAGGCATGACATTTTCCAGCTAGAATTCTTCTACTGTAACTATTAGTCTGTGAATGCTCTCAAAAAACAAACACACAAACAAATAATACAGTCAAGATCTATGATCATGCGCGTGGATGTCAATGGATAATGCACAAATAATTTTGTAATTTTTTTTTTTTAGTCCATTACACGTAAATAAATGTTGTCCAACATCTCTAATACTATAATACTAATAATATGTATTAGACTATTACACATATCAGCATTATATCAGCCATCCTGTAGTTATCTGTTTCGGTACCAGCTATAGAGTGCAACAGTCAGGATATGGAAGTAGAAATCCCATACATTTTTTCCATAGGCTCATTAATTTTCAATGATAACTTATTAAACTTTTAAGACAGATCTGCCATGAGCTCTGAGGTTGTTAATTGATGGTGTATGCTTCTATTGAAGCCATCAGTCCATTTTATTTCAACTTCATTTTTTAGAAATTGTATTTAATAGCGGAATTCCTGGTGAAGAACTACATTACCCATGATCCTGAAAAGCTCCACCAATCAGAGAATCGCGGCCGACAATGCATGCCAAACAAGCACTGAAGCAGGCGCCCATTTCTGTGAGTTAAGCAATCGAGTCGGTACTCCTACACTCTCAAACTACTCATAATCAACTTTAAATCCATAGTTTTATATTTTTTCATCGTTTTTTTTTTTTTATTTGATTGTCATTCGCAATGCTTCATGGGATTGTAGTGCATTCCCTCATTATTGACGTTAAAGGTGCACTCAGGAATTTTTTAGTATGTCAAAGTGACTTACATTGGCTTACACTGACACCTAGTGGCCTGGAAGCTGCATCATTCAAACATAGTAGATTTCAGTCCCCAATGCCATTGTAGAAATTCACCTATGCACAGTAAACCAGGATTCATTTAATCAATGAATGAAAGTGTTCAATAAAAGGGCAGTTACTGAGATTAAGCGAGTAGTATCCAGCAGGTCTTGTGATGCTAACATGGCTGCCACCATGAGGTGCCCCTGCCCCATGTAGAATAAAACAGCTTTTATAAGGTTGAACACTTCATCTTTCATGAGTGGTCATGATTTCATTCATATGTTTCAATATATTACTATTAATTTCTTTAGAAGTAAAAATTTCAAATGAGGAAATGTTTTTTTTTTTTTACTGAGTGCACCTTTAAGTATCTTGTACCTTTGTCTTTTTGTCTGACTTTCAAATACTTTTTTTTGCTTCAAGCTTGGTCTCTGCAGTCTTCAAGTCCTCATAGAAGTTTCCTTCTGAAGACTTTGGAGTGCGTTATTTTGGTAGTTTTTGATATTGCTTTCTCTCTTTTCAAACACAAAGAAATTGAGCTTTTGTTTCAAAAAGCTATATGTACAATATCTCTATACATGTATATGAAGCGCTGCATATAATGATGATGGGAAATGTAGTTTATCGCCTCATAAACCAGCTAAACAAGTTGTATTTTCTATAAGGCTTTATCTTTATTTTTTTTAAATTATTTTTATTAACAGTACGGAAACTGTACAGTCCATATTCACAATTAAAATCACCTAAAGGCTAGTAAAAATCGCAGAAAGTCGCGACTCAGTTTCGTTACAGTTCTTCCCACATTAATTGATTTGACTTGTAGACATATACTTCCCGTTCCCAACTGTCCACTGCGACACTGATACTGAAATATCTAATTACATCACAAAAGTACATATGAAGGCCATATTGTAATAATGTCGAGGTGTCACTGTCAGTGAAAAGATTGTAATTGTTTTTACTCACTGAACACGCGACTTCCAGAAGCTAGCTGGCTTATCACTCTTATTGTTCAGCTGACAGCGTCTGTCAGTGTCTCCCACTCACGTCGTCGCTTTAATTCAAATGTGGTCGTTATAACACGGCGATTAATTCATACAATGTTCCTTCTCGCAACCGCTCATCGATCTGTATCGGTTGCTTGTGCAGATTGTCTGTAGTGTTTTGGCCCTTCCAGGAAAAACGATCACACGTTTGTTTACGATTCTGCAAGGCCAACGGGGAGTACGAGACATGCGATTATCGCGAGAGCGCCGCTCAAAGGGGCGTCCGCGGACCACCTGGCGGTTTATGGTGGAATTGCAGGGGGTTGGTGGACATGCCAGTGCCGAATGAAATAAGAAAGAAGTAAATGCAAATAAACAACTTTTAAAAATTAACTAAAATAGTTCATTTCAGACCCGGGATATTTGTCAGTGCATATTTATCAGGGTAGGTTAATTTTTTTAAAGTCAATTTCTGCGCAAGACACAAACCTACAAAGTTGTAGCAAAGGAACCTGCCATTAAACAGCCCATTGATGGCTTTTCATTGAATCTTAAAGGAATATTCCGGGTTCAAAACAAGTTAAGCTCAGTCAACAGCGTTTGTGGCATAAATATGATTCCCACACAATTTTCTTTAGACTCGTTCCTCCTTGTCTTAAAAAAAAAGCAAAAATGGGTTCCACTTACAATGAAAGTCAATGGGGCCAATCTGTAAACGTTAAACAACATTAAAACAGAAACAATATGCGTGTAAAAATGGGATTAGTGTGATAAAATCACTTACTAACCTTTTCTGTGTAAAGTTAAATCCAATTTTACAACTTCATTGCCATGACGACGTAATGCCATAACCCTAAAACGACTGTAAAAACAACTATTTACAGCTCAAATAATCCACAAGTTTTAACAAAAGAATTAATGTAAGCACTATTATAAAGTTATAAGCTTCACATTACTGCCTTTAAACCCTCTGAAAATTAGATAATAAAGATGAGTCTAAATAATTTTTTTGGGTAATATGCCACAAATACTGTTGATTGAGCTTGACTTGTCTTGAACCTGGAATATTCCTTTAAAGTAAAACAATTATGAATTTTTGGCCAAAACATATTGTGTTAAAAAATGTGACAACTTGCTCCAACCTGACATTTATGACAAATATATAATATAATATAATATAATATATATATAATAGCTATAGCAAAAATTTTATTGAAATTGTAGTTTGAAGACAGAATTCACAAAATAAATTAATGTGTTTTAACTAGTTGTTTGAAACCAACATACAAAACCACTCCTAGAGAAAACACACATTGTGAACTTTTGAATCAAAACATAATTTCTGAGATATAGCCCTCATGGCAACTTCCCTTAGTCTCCCATAATCAAACGTGAACAAATACACTTATATACAAAATACACTTATATACAAAATACACTTATATTTAAGATACATTCTTTTAAAGCAAGTCTAAATATCTTATATGTTGCTTCTCAAGTAAATGTATCTTGTTTTAAGGATTTTTAGACCATTTTAAATGGAAAACAAGACAAAAACACTTGATAATAGAATTTTTTGCAGTGAATTTCTTTACTGAATTAAACTTAATGAAAAGTATTTTTTCCTTTAATTCAGTGAATGTCATTTAGAGGTATTTTTAAAAGATGATTTTGTCCTCTTAACTGTTAGTAAGCATACTTAATACAACCTTTTAAGTTGGGGAACAAGCTGAATAATCGGTTAAGAGCTAATGATTAATCGTTGCAATAATTGCAGAATAGTCAAATAGCCGTTCTAATAATAGTTAGTTTAATCGATTATCAAAATAATTGTTAGTTGCATCCCTAGTGGAGAGTCTCAATCATTATGTCAGATTGGTACTGCATGATAATAACGCACAAAACAATATAAGAACAAAAAGAAAGCGCAAAAAAGTGCCACATCCAACTGCCAATTGCATTTAATCCAAGTGCAAAAATTATCTTCAAAATTCTCAATTATTTTAGTGGAGTAAATGTATTAACTGTCATTCAGATGTGTGTGCTTCTCAACTGTGTCACTTTATGTTGATATCAGGTACACTGAAAAAGTTCCATGAACTTGCTCTTATTCATATTTTCCAATCGGACAGTTATTTCCTTTTAAAAACGCACGTAACCGCAACAATGAAAAATCTTGTTTTAAAATCTTGTTTTTGCACAGCGGTTGATTGACAGGTAGAACTTTCACCATAGAACTCCTTGGTTTCACCACACTCGCTTGGGAAGTCAGAAATCATATTCACTGTCCTGTGTATACAATTACAATGGATACTAAGCCCCTGAATGTAGCCCCAATACTTATGAAATGAAAACAAGTATGACAGATAAAAACAGACCACGACGGAAATTTTACTCAACTCAATCCGTCAGACTGATGGATAAATGTTTTCTAGCATAACATCTGACCATACCAGCACTTACACCAGCATTTTTCCCCTGCTGTTTACCAAGCATAGGGCTGTTACAGAGACAGGTGTGATATTTCATGACACCTACAGTATTTCAGTGATATCTCACAGGTATTAGAGGCATTTTCTGCATGGCATTTCATAAAAAACAAAATCACTTACAGCACCTTTAAGGGTGGTATTCTGTTTTAAAAGAAAGCATCTATTTCAATCATCTGCTGAGTCCAGAAAATGGCTGACAAGCCCTTTAAAACATGTAGCCATTTACATAGTCCATATAATGGTTTGAATTTAATCATTTATTCTTCAGAGAACACAGATCTGGATGATCAAAACTCTTTCTTTTGTATTTATTAAAAGTTAGATGCAAAATTTGTAAGTGTTTAACTGAGTGCCCAGTTCCTTTAAATTAGTTGCATACATACCACAGCCATAAGTCTGGTTGGCTTGAAGCGTGTGGGCGGCGTCTTTAGCAGCAGATGTGCCAATCAGATGGCTGTATTTGTCTCTGTAGTTTGAATTGGGTGAGGCCGGTCTCTTTTGAGTGTGATGCAGCCCGTTCCTGCAGTGGGTGCAGAGGAAAACACAGCAAGACATTTCAAACCATTTAGCCTACTTAAAGGTGTACTCAGTCATTTTTCCTCATTAAAAAATTTTACTCCTTAAGAAATAAATTGTAATTTGGAAACGTGTATAAAACCATGAGCACTCACATGAAATGAGACTCTAGTCATATCAGTAACCTTATAAATGCTGTTTATCTACACGGTGAGGGTCCCCTCATGGGGGCTGCCATGTTATGATCACATGACCAGCCAAATACTGCTCTCTTAGTCTCTGTAACCACCATGATATTGGACACTTTCACTCACTCTGTGAATAGTGAATTTCTACAATGGCATCGGTAACTGAAAACGAATGCGTTTGAATGATGCTGCATCCGCGTCCCTAGGTGTCAGTGTAAGCCCAAGATGACATACATGGAAAATTACTGAGTGCACTTTTAACTACAGTATGATGTTCTAATGGTGCATTCAAGTCCTCCTGGGAGGTTCGTACATACGAGGTTGGAAATCGTAAATACGATGTGATGTGCATTCAAATGATTTTAGTCGGAAAGAACGGACCCGTTTTGCAATTTCATATTTCTTTCTCACTTACTAGTGAAGGCAGGAAGCTTTTTTAGCACCAATTCAAAAAAAAAGAAAAAAAAAAAGGGGCAAAGCCACGCTTTAGGTGTTCAATTAATACTTGATCTATTTTATCAAACTAGTGCAGTCACATATAATGATGAGAAATGTAGTTTTGTTGGAAACACTTGTCCCTGTATAAACCAGCTAAATGAGTAACATTTTCATCATTATTTCCAAGTTTTATGGTTATTCTTGATTAACAGTACAAAAAACGCATACAAACTATACTGCACAGTCAAAATCATCAATTAAAACTAAATTGTTACTAATAACAATTTGCTTCCCCCATGATTCATAAATTCACAAAGAAAAAAAGAGTTTTTATGACTCTGTGCACTCAACTAGTTAATACGATAATTCCGACATGACTTGAATGCACAGTAAGTTGTACAATTAACAAAACACAAATAGAAATATTAATTCAAAACAAAGCTCTCCAAGGATAGGAAACTACTTTCTTTACTTGATATGAGTTTACATAGATCTCTGTTTACTGCCTTAGCACTAGCTATTTCCTATTTTGTCATATTGTTTAAGCATTACTATGGCTGGGTTTCCATCCACATATTTTTATGCGCATTTTAGGAAATTGCATAAAAACTGCTGGATGGAAACACTAAGATGCGAATAAAATGTGCATCAAAAACGTATACGCTCCCTTGAGGTGGATACATTTTTTATTCGATAAGAAGAAACGCACATAAATTATGATGGAAACACATTTACCAAATAAACTCCTACTGAATTTATTTTGGAATACAAGATGTGCATCAAAAAAAGTAATGTGATTGAATAATTCGTTCATAACTGTACCCGCCGGCGGACCAATTATCGCATCTGAAATGTTGCTCTAGTCATTCTGAAATAATGGTGTCTTGAAAATTCAAAGCCTGCAGAGTTTGTAGAGCTAATAAGTTGAATACTATTTTGAACTATGACGGAGAACAGGTTTATTGATACTTAAATATCTTATAGACCCGCACGGTAAAGTCATAAGGATGGGGGAAAGCGCACATGTAGCGCTCCCAGAACTGTATGACGCGCTGTTGCTCCCAGACATGAGACAAGTTCTTTAGAGAGTTTTGTCTGTGTGTTCTACACCTCAAGTATTTTATTAATAAAAGAGTCACAGTGGTTAAATTTTTCCGGAAGTGACGATTTTGTTCTTCTATATGCATGAGATGAAAACGCTGCTTTAAGCCCCATTCACACCGCCGGCGGCATCGCGCGACACGATCCCATTCATTTTTAATGGGAACAAAGCGACTTCCGGCGACACGAGCGACAGTGACCATTGGCAACAGATATTGCTGTGGCGTGCGACAAGACGAAGTTGAGAAAATTTCATTTTTATGCGAATGACGAGCAACATTTGCGAACGACTACCAATGAGAGTGAAGACAGAGGAGCTCACGTCATCCGTCTCCAGGCCGTGAGTGAGATACTGGAGTCAATTGCAGGCAAGATGGAGAAGTTAAGTGTTTCTGGAGATGATTTTACTGTTATACATCACTGTCTGTAACCACATACATGGAAATGGGCTAATAAAATTAAGCGTTAAAAACCATGGCGGCATTCTGAGTGAGTTTGTTTCATATATTGATATACAGTGCATTCATAAAGTATTCAGACCTGGTCAGGGTTGAAAGAAAGCTGAACACAGCAAAATACAGAGATAACCTTAATGAAAACCTGGTTCAGAGCACTCAGGACCTCAGACTTGGCTGAAGGTTCACCTTCCAACAGGACAATGACCCTAAGCACACAGCCAAGACAACAAAAGAGTGGCTTTGGGACAACTCTGTGAATGTCTTTGAGTGGCCAAGCCAGAGCCCGGACTTGAACCCAATAAAACATCTCTGGAGAGACCTGAAAATGGCTGTCCACCGATGGTCCCCATCCAACCTGACAGAGCTTGAGAGGATCTGCAGAGAAGAATGACAGAAAATCTCCAAATCCAGGTGTGCGAAGCTTGTTGCATCATACCCAAAAAGACTTCAGAATCGCTGCCAAAGGTGCTTCAACTAAGTACTAAGTTAAGGGTCTGAATACTTATGTCAAAGTGATATTTCATTTTTTCTTTTTAATACATTTGCAAAGTTATCAAAAATCTAGTTTTTGCTTTGTCATTATGGGGTATGGGATTGATGTGAAAAAAATAATAATTTAAAGCATTTAAGCATAAGGCTGCAACATAACAAAATGTGAAAAAAATGAAAGGGCCTGCATTCTTTCTGAAGGCACTGTATCTTCCATCGTGTTTAATGATATGTTGCATTGAGCACTGCAGCATGTTATATAAAAACACTCTCTCCTGCAAAATATTCATTTTTAGAAGTAATAGAACTGATTCCTTGTCAAATTAGAATGACATCTTTTTTTTTACCAGCAGTATAATCAGTAATCAGAATTTCCAAAGCTCCTATGGCCAGACGTGCAGTCCACCAATCACATTTAAGTGACAGCAGTACTAACGCCCACCAGCAACACAGATCGCAGAGTCTAGCGACACCAAGCGACAATGTCATTTGTGGTGTAAATGGTTTTATTCACACATTGTTTGAGCGATATTATGGCTTTTCGTGATAATTCAATTTGCAACTTGGATGGAAACATAGCTAGTGGCTGTATCCCAATTTGCAAGCACTAAAAGTATATACTATACTAATGATGGGAAAGTAAAGTTTATTAGCCAGTGGGAAATATTATCCAAAAGCATGCACTGACGCACACTTTGAAAATCCAACAGATATAGCATACTATTCAGGCAACTTTGGCATACTATTGTCAGTGTACTATGATGTGGGATGCCTTAATTCTGATCTGACACAATTTAGTGTAGATAGTTGTGACGAGGAGGAGGGCGGAGCCAGGCACTGACTATGCATGCCCGGCCCCCAACTGGGCTAATCAGCCGAGGAGAGGGATAAATGCAGCGGAACGCGGCAGTTCGGGAGAGAGAGCCACATGCAGCTGCCATGTGTGCGTTTGTGTTCTGTATGTCTTTTTGTTTAATTTCTTATTAAATATCATTTGGACTGTTCAGCTGGTTCCCCCTTCCTCCTTTCCCAACAATAACCTTGTTACAATAGTATATAAAGGAAAGAATTGGAAAACAGCCAAAATCTATGTACATACACCTGGACTGTCTCTGAACTGAGTAAGGGTACCTTTAGATCTGCGTCTCTCTTCAGCTTTCTGTGGGTCCCACTCCTCCCCTTCACGATATGCCTCCAGTTCCTCATCTGATGGTGCAAACTCCTTCATAAACAGCCACACACAATCAAATGTGCTAAACAATAATACTGAGGAAAGAGAGATTAAAAAATCTGTCTAAAAAATACAGCATTCTAAATGCAAGGAAACAAGTTTACAAAGAACCTTCTGACAGGAAATGCTTTTTTGAAGCTGCTTACCTTTTTAAACAGCATGACATATCTGCTCTCTTCATCCTCACCAAAGGAAAAAGATGTCAGACCAGCCACCTTGGCCACATCATGCTTGAGAAATTACTCAATGTTTACACTCTTGAGGAAGTAAGCTTACGAATGGTCTCTGCATATGGATCTGGTATGGAAGTGGACACTGAACTCAACAAACATAAAACCTTTCGCATCTTTTGCATTTACATATACACTCATTGAGCACTTTATTAGGAACACCTGTACACCTACTTGTTCATGCGATTTTCTAATCAGCCAATCATGTGGCAGCAGTGCAATGCATAAAATCAGGCAGATACGGGTCAGGAGCCCTCCATTAATATTCACATCAACCATCAGAATGGAGAAAAAATGTGATCGCATTGATTTCAACTGTGGCATGACTGTTGGTGCCAGACGGGCAAGTTTGAGTATTTCTGTAGCCGCTGATCTCCTGGGATTTTCACACACAACAGTCTCTAGAGTTTACTCAAAATGGTGCCAAAAACAAAAAAAATCCAGTGAACGGCAGTTCTGCAGACAGAAACACCTTGCTGATGAGAGAGGTCAATGGCCAGACTGGTTCGAGCTGACAGAAAGGCTCCGGTAACTCAGATAACCCCCTCTGTTTCCCTGTTAAAACATGAGATCCATAAAGGATGTTGAACTCACAGTATGCTCCTCTCAATCTTGCCCATTGGGTCATATTTCTTCTTCTGCAGTGTGCTGTCCTGAATGAAGTCTGACACCTCCTTCTCCATCTAAAAATAAAGGAAAAAAAATCAAATTTTTATAAATAAAAGCTAAGTATGGGACAGTCTTCTAATAATTGGCTTGTTCATCCAGGAGGTGTCAGAACAAGTGAACATGGGTGTGTTTGTTTTAGAGATGTGGAAAACAAATTACACATCACATTTTTTTGTTCTACCATTAACACTGAATATCATCATCACATACAGTACGTATTAAACATTTTTGCTCTGCTTACAAGATAAAAATGGAAGAAAAGCATCATTTTCAATTTAAAGAGCACCTATTATGGTTTTTCAAATATTACCTTTCATATAGTGTATTATATAGCTGTTTGTGAATGTAAAAAAGTCTGCAAAGTTTCAAAAATCAAAGTGCACGAAATATGGAGTTATTGACACCCAAAAGAAAGAACCGATTCTGAACACCTGAAACGAGTCGTTAGTAATTCCAGACTAACTTCCTGTACTAACCTACGTAATTTGGTAACACAAACCCCGCCTCTGGTCTGTTTACATGTACAGCCAGTGCAGGCTGTTAGCCTGTTAGCTGTTAGCCTCTGCTAACTGGCTAACTCACATTATTGTCGAACTACATATAAACTTACCACAGAGAAATGTCCTGTTCTCGTCGTGCTTGCGATGGTGTTTTGGGTTGATCTTCCGATGTATCGCTATCAGACTCGGGCTCAAATTGGTAAGGTAAAACAGAAATTTTTTCTGATGGAGCTGAAACTCGGATATGGTAGTGGGCATTTCCTTTCCGACACGCGCTGTAAGCGGTAGACCAATCACAACAGACTGGGACATCTGACCAATCAGAGCAGAGTAGGCTCTCTGAAAGGAGGAGTTTAGAATGAATCCTTTAGAACGGATCGTTGAACGAGTCGTTTTTGACACTGGGGAAAAAAGGTAATGCTGCAATTTAAATTATGAGCAAATTAAAGTTTTTTTTTTTTTTACCTTAGATGCATGTAAATCTATTGTATGAGACCTTTAAAACAGAATTAGGCACGTTTAAAAATCATAATAGGTGCACTTTAAATTTTGTCTGCGTATTAGTGACTTCTGATTTGTGAACGAATTGTCCTTCTGAGTCAGATCATTTTGGCTGATCTGGTTCACAAAGAAAGTCTGAATGATTCATTCACAAATCATATGGAATCACTCTGCTGTGCAGTTCTCAGATTACTGAACTTAAACAGACATGTCAGACTCTACATGAGCACAGATCTTCCAGCCAAAACATATTCAACATGCAGGGAAACACTGAATGTAACACTGAGGATATATTGTGATATGAACACTAATCTCAATAACCATGGGAGAAAAAAAACTGGGACACAAACTGCCACAAATTGCTTCAAAAGAACCACTTTATGGAAATGAGTCAGACTTCCCATCATTACACTGTATGTGAGAAAGGATGAATCACCTTTTTCCTAAACTCTACTTTTTTTCTCTTCTCATCCTCCTCAATCTTCTTCAGTCTAGTTGCTTGTTCTGCATGGAAGAGCAAGAGAGACAGCAGTGAATTATCAGTGAACACGAGGCTTGAATCCGTCAAGCCACGAAATGTCTTCAGTATAATAAATGTTAGAAAATGCATAGTATATATCATGCTTTGCTGGGTTACATTTATTGGATGAACCATTCAAACTAAGATCTTGTAAAAAAAATTTGCTTATACAATATACACCAGAGACTATTTATTAGGGACGGGTCACTAAAATGAATGGAAGAAATTGGAATGCCCAACAGCAAACAGATGTAGAAAGGATGTCCCACCTTACAGGTAATAGAGCCAATCACCTTTTAGCTACAGACACTGTCTGTCAATCAACTCGTCAATCAACTTGCATTAGCTACACAAGCTGGGATTTCTGGTCATCTGAGGGAAAGATGCACAATTTATGATACCAGTCTTGTCAGATTTTACTGCTGATTTTAAATGTGTTTTTTTGATCGGAATCTAGAGCAACCGTTTTGGAGATTTTGGTCATTCCCCATTCAAGTAGATAGGAGCTGTACTTGTATGCTGCTTGTCTACATAGAAAAATAGCTTCCCAGGAGTGTTCCAAAGATGGCCAACACGTGATATAAATATATAAAAATGATATAAAAGCTTTTTAAATTGTGGAACTGCTAATAATATTGGCTCCTTTTTTATGTTGGATTTTATTTTTTCTCATTTGCAAGTCATTTTGCGTAAAATCTTTTTCTATATGAAGAAATGTCCCATATAGAAATCTGACATATATAATTAAAGTTATATATGAGGATATATGTGCATATTCAAATTCCACTAGTACATCTATGAACATCTTTTTCATAAGTGTTTTATATTTTTTGCCATATAACAGTTTCTGTAAGTGGTAAAAGCCTAAAAATCCCGTTTAATCATGGTAAAATTGGGGTAATGTAAGGTATCTTTACAGAGCATTTTAATACTTTTCAGTTATATAAACAAATATATATCTGAAATTATTAAACACACACACACACACACACACACACAGAGAGATATATATACACACACACACACACACACACACACAAACTAACTGTGACGTAAGGGGGATTTTCAGCAATGACGTATGCGCCTGCATATATTATTCCTAGGGCGGTGATTGGTTGGATTTTTTTTAAGCGCGCAGCAGAGGGCGCCCACAGTCAAGTTTCACTTGGAAATCTACAAGCATGCTCAGTTTTATATTGTTCGCGATAATGCAGTATATCTGTTGGATAGTAGAACTGAGAGTTTCTACTTCTAGCTTTCCGCCGGCTTTCTTTGTCGTGGACGGTTGGAGGTTTTTCCATCGAGCTCAAAATCGAGCTCAGGAGGTCCGCCATCTTTGGACTGTGTAATTCTGACCGGACACTCGTACTTGCATTATGGGCAATGTCGTCAGACTACAAAATGACGTCGAAGTTACTGGGAGGGGCTGGGACATTTTCACCATATGAGAAAAAAAAAAAAAAAAACATATGAGAGAGTGTTGCCATGTCCGATTATTATTAGCGACTTTGGGCTTATTTCATCATGAGAACGAAAGTGGTGCATAAGTAAATCTGAAAAATTGACCATTCACTTTTATTGTAATGGACATGTGTAATTCTCAAAATAGGCCTACGTCATTTTAGCCAAAAAAAAAAAAAAAAAAAAAAAAAATTGGGACTGATTATGTTTGCTCTAAAGTAAAATAAACATTAAAGGTGCACTCAGTAATTTTTCCCCATAAAAAAAGTTTTACTCCTAAAGAAATTATTTGTAATTTTGAAACACACACACACACACACACACACACTGGTCTAGTGTGTGTAGACTAGACCAGTGGTTTGCAACCTTTTTGACTCCAAATACCCCCACTGTCCAAGACAATATTTGAAGGCCCCCTCGCCCGAAACTAGACTTGTCTGATTAAAATAATTAATCATGGATAATTTTTGATTCTAGAAGTTTCAGAAAGAGTATTTTTAAAAATTTCTAGGCATACTTTAGCAATTTTTATTTTTTATTTTTTTTATTTTATCCCCTTTTCTCCCCAATTTGGAATGCCCAATGCGCTCTAAGTCCTCGTGGTGGCATAGCGACTCGCCTCAATCCGTGTGGCGGAGGACGCATCTCAGTTGAGCTGCGTCTGAGACTGTCAATCTGCGCATTTTATCACGTGGCTTGATGAGCGTGTTACTGTGGAGACAGATCGTGTGGAGGCTTCACGCTATTCTCCGCGGCATCCACGCACAACTTACCACGCGCCCCACCGAGAACCACATTATAGCGACCACGAGGAGGTTACCCCATGTGACTCTACCCTCTCTAGCAACCGGGCCAATTTGGTTGCTTGGGAGACCTGGCTGGAGTCAGCATTTTTTTTTTTTTTGCATTTTCATTAAGTTGGATTATTTAAAATTTTCTTATTTTACATTTATTTTAAGTCATCTTGAGGCCCCCTAGTGGGTCCCAGCCCCCTGGTTGAGAACACTGGACTAGAGTTTTCACTATATCTGTGACATATCAGAACAGGTTGGGCTTCACACTTGTTGATGCATTCCATTGTCAGACAATCGGATGGAGTATAAAATGTTGTACCTGTGAATATATTTTAAGGCCTACCTTCAAACTCAGTGCCTCTTTGCTTGACATCATGGGAAAATCAAAAGAAATCAGCCAAGCCTCAGAAAAACAAATTGTGGACCTCCACAAGTCTGGTTCATCCTTGGGAGCAATTTCCAAACGACTGAAGGTACCACGTTAATCTGTACAAACAACAGTACACAAGTATAAACACCATAGGACCAAGCAGCTCAGGAAGATGTATTCTGTCTCCTAGAGATGAACATAGTTGGGTGCGAAAAGTGCAAATCAATCCCAGAACAACAGCAAAGGACCCTGTGAAGATGCTGGAGTAAACAGGTAGACAAGTATCTATATCCACAGTAAAACAAGACGTATATCGGCATAACTTGAAAGGATTCCAAGTCAGTGTGTTATCATTACAACTCATTCTCTCTGTTCTTTTTCCATGTCTGGTAGATCCATACATCCTCCCTCTCTCTCTCTCTCTCTCTTTCTGTAGGAGGTGTTGGTCGTTTTAGGGACAAAGATCTTACTTTTTGGAGAAATGTCCTCTGGTCTGATGAAACAAAAATTTAACTGTTTGGCCATAATGACCATCGTTATGTTTGGAGGAAAAAGGGTGAGGCTTGCAAGTCGAAGAACACCATCCCAACTGTGAATCATGGGGGTGGCAGCATCATGTTGTGGGGGTACTTTGCTGCAGGAGGGACTGGTGCACTTCACAAAATAGATGGCATCATGAGGAAGGAAAATGATGTGGATACATTGAAGCAACATCTCAAGACATCAGCCAGGAAGTTAAAGCTTGGTCGCAAATGGGTCTTCCAAATGGACAATGACCCCAAGCATACCTCCAAAGTTGTGGCAAAATGGCTTTAGGACAACAATGTCAAGGTATTGGAGTGGCCATCACAAAGCCCTGACCTCAATATGAACAAAAATTTGAGGGCAGAACTGAAAAAGCATGTGTGAGCAAGGAGGCCTACAAACCTGACTCAGTTACACCAGTTCTGTCTGGAGGAATGGGCCAAAATCCCGGCAACTTATTGTGAGAAGCTTGTGGAAGGCTAACCAAAACATTTGACCCAAGATAAACAATTTAAAGGCAATGCTACCAAATACTAACAAAGTGTATGTAAACTTCTCACCCACTGGCAATGTGATGAAAGGAATAAAAGCTGAAATACATCTTTCTCTCTATTATCCTGATATTTCACATTCTTAAAATAAAGTAGTGAGCCTAACTGACCTAAGACTGGGAATGTTTTCTATGATTAAATGTCAGGAATTGTGAAAAACTGAGTTTAAATGTATTTGGCTAAGGTGTATGTAAACTTCTGACTCCACTGTGTGTGTGTGTGTGTGTGTGTGTGTGTGTGTGTGTATACACACACACACACACACACACACATATATAATAGTTGGTTTATTTAAAAAGTGTGAATACAATAACAATTCAAGCATTTGTTTTCCAGGTATACGATTAGCAAGCAAATAAGAAACTACACAATGGCCAAACCTTAAAGTTACTTTAGTTTTGAGAGCTAAAAAAAAAAAAAAACCTGGGCTACTGAGTGTATGAAACTTATCAATTTGTCTTTAATCACGTTGAAATAAACAGAAATGTATAAATATGAGGCAATAATGCCACTGTCCCATTAATAAAGTGTATTGTCCAAGACCAAAAACTAAATTCTGCTCAAATACCTCAAACTTCAATACAGCATAACAAGAAGCAGCTGTATCTGGTGTGGTCTTGGGCTTTACACACCTCGTTATTTTTATTAAACCGCAATTGGCCGTTAATTGTGCTCAACATTAGAAAACATTACCACATGTGCATTGGAAAGCAGTCCTTTATGGTAGGACATATACTGGACTTGGTGATTCGAGGCTAATAGACTACAAGGCTCAATACTTGTTCACAGGTTGTCACTGTAATAAAAGTCTTGTGGCTCACCAATTTTGCTTTATCCAAATCCTTCAAATATTTACCCAAACATTCATCTGGCAGTAAATAAAACATAATACTGTACATCTGCTTCAAAGGAAGTGGCTTTGTTCACATTGGTTAAAATCAAATGAATTATGGAGGCAAGAAAGAGAAAAAGCTTTTATCACTTGCAACTCTGGTTCAGTGTCTGTACTGACACTGATTCATCACAACTACGGTAAGTCTTTTAGCACATCAATACAAATGGAGAAAAGTAAAGCTTTAAAGAGAAAGGTGGTGGTGAGGGATGTGGAATTACTCAAATATAATTTAAAATGGGAGGGGGGGTATATCTGGTGTGAATGATCCACGCTCGCACATAAAAACAGATAGGGCCAGTTTAGGTATTACAGTCAGTCAGTCAACTATGGTTTGTGTAATATGTGTCCATCACATACCACCATAGCAAAGGGTCACAATCCAGTGTCCTTGAGCCAGTGCATATTATCAGCCTTCAAATACAGATAGTATACTCTATATGTGAGAGAGAAACATAATCTGCATAAAACCAGCATTCGCAGATGAGTATACACACTGGCCCATCAGAAATGGATTGGGCCTGTGCTGTCCCCTGGTGGTTGTAAGGGTATATCTATGAGTCGAGGAAATAGATCTTGTAGAACTTGTTCATCTGCTCCAGGAAGATGAAGGTCAGGACTGTGTGAGGTCCCAGACGAGCATAATAAGGAGTAAAACCCTTCCACAGACTGAAGAATCCCTCGTTTCTGATGACCTTTACCAACACCTCCTACAGAAAGAGAAAGAGAAAGAGAAAGAGAGAGAGAGAGAGAGAGAGAGAGGACGGATGTACCAGACATGAAAAAAAAAACAGAGATTGAGTTGTAATGATGACACACTGACTTGGAGATCATCATTTAAACTATAACAGAAATTATAATAAAGGATTTTTAATCTTGTGATAGACCGACATTTTGGCCAGAGACATCTGATATTTGGCCATTTTGAGATTATTGGCATTTTTTTTTTTTAATCGAAAAAAAAAAAAGGGAGCCTTTTACCCCAAAAGGCCCCCACACTTAGAACAAAAAGCCCCCAGGGGGGTTTTAGTGATATTGTGTAAATACAGGGACAATAGTTATAAGGCAAAATATTTTCAATGATTGCAAATACAGTTGTGCTCAAAAGTTTGCATACCCTGACAGAAATTGTGAAATTTTGGCATTGATTTTGAAAATATGACTGATCATGCAAAAAAACCTGTCTTATATTTAAGGATAATGATAATTTGAAGCCATTTATCATCACATAGTTGTTTGGCTCATTTTTAAATCATAATGGTAACAGAAATCACCCAAATGGCCCTGATCAAAAGTTTACATACCCTTGAATGTTTGGCCTTGTTACAGACACACAAGGTGACACACACAGGTTTAAATGGCAATTAAAGATTAATTTCCCACACCTGTGGCTTTTTAAATTGCAATTAGTGTCTGTGTATAAATAGTCAATGAGGTGGAATATTTTTAGAAACCAAGACATTTTCTCTGCGTAGACAATGTTGCTTGGAGTCACTGATCCAGAGTCTTTTACATCCCATTATCCCAGTTATGGGGAGCTGTAAAACGGAGCAGTTCGGCTGCATAAGTCCGTGAATTGATCGAGTAGTATCATGTCATGGCTAGTGGGAGGCTAGTCTTATAATCCCTCTGCCTAAATGCATTTACTGATTTTTTATGCAGTGTGTATTAACACAAGAATCAACTGCATTTCACTCAACCGAATGTCGTTGACCTCATTTCAGACTAAAAACACGAAATGAGCATGCGTGTTCGCGAGTTGATTGATAGGCGATGTCTGTATCTAGCAAGGTGATTGGCTCTTTTACCTACAAGGTGGGACTTCCTTTTTACATCCATTGACTATTGGGTGCTAGAGCTTCTTGATTGGGTGTTCCAGTTTCTCCCGTTCATTTAAATAGAACTGACTCGTCTCTCTCTGCTAAATGGTCACTAGCCTCACACTCTATAGAAATACAATGCGAATTATGCACTATGTCTCCTCCCCGAAGTTTGCACACTTTTACAGTAGAGGTATACAAAAGCAACGCGTTACTTTATTTAAAAAGTAACTCAGATATTATGGTCTAAAATAAAAAATATTGCGTTACTTTACTCGTTATTTGGAAAAAGTAATCTGATTATGTAACGCGTGTTACTTTTATCGCATTACACCCAAAACTGACTGTAATGATATTACATTCATTCATTTTTATTGTGCAGGTTTTTGCATGTGGCTCTATTTTTACCTTTCTTGTGTAAAGCACTTTGGTGTTGATTTTAATTGTGCTATAGAAATAAACTTGATTGATTGATTAAAGGACATACCAATCCATTCTTGTACTCTGGCTTGCCGTCAATCATTCTCATGTTCTGGATTCTTTTGAAAGGAGAGAGACATATGTAAGCAATAAAAATTACAGTTTCATATTTTATTATCAAGTATGTTTTAGTGAGAAGACATAATATATAATAAGATATAATAAAATAAGATGACATTAACAGTTCTATGCAGTAGCACATTAATACAGAGAATTAGAAACAGAAAAAAAGATGCTGCTCAAATTGCATATGGCAAATCAGCCATAACAAAAATATAAGCTCAAATTTCTATGAATCCCTAAGTGTGTCCCAAGTTTTGTTCATGTTATATTTGTCAAAATATATGGAAGGAGCCAGTTATCTAGCTTGAAATCACAGGAAGTGAGGTTGAGGGTACCTGGTCTTAACAATGTCTACGGGCATGGAAGCAGCCGTTGTGACCAGTCCACTGATCATACTGGCACAGAAATGACACAGAATATCATCTCGGAAATATCCTGAGCAAAAACAAAAACAGGGAACCCGTTCAGTACATTTCAATTTAACAAGTTTCAGAATGCATGTACACAATTTCTTGGTTAGCATACTGAACTGTATAAAACTGTATAAAAATCATAATCTTTATTCATAATGAATAATGATGCTGCACAACGAAAAACGTAAAATTGCATTATGATAAAAGTTACAATATCCTTATATATACATATATATACATATATATATATAAAACGTTTTACAACAAAACTGGCTCTATAGGGCATCATAGAATCATGTCTCTTTCTCCCAGCTCATACCAGCTTAAAGATGGTATCAACAAACTAGACCAGCTTGGACCAGCTGAAATTGCATATGGCAAATGTATGTAAATTGCATATGGCCATGTAAAACCAGCTACCATCAGAATCTGGTTTGAGCTGGATTTTCTAGTAGGACTGACAGCGCAAGTTCATAAAATAAAGGCGGTTCATACCAGAGTCCAGCAGAGCTTGCTTGGACTGGGAATATGAAGCAAGCTGGGCTGCATTCACTACAACTGCTCTGGCCATCGTGGGTATACAGCCCTGCATCACAAACAAAAAACACACAGGAAGTGGCATCCATCTGTAGTACACACATGTAACAGGGAGCATCATCATAAGTCACAGATGCCTATAAATACGTGTCATCACATAAATTGCACCACAACATAAGCTAGCACATGTATAACTAACATGTAACAAGGAATATTACTTTACTATTTTATTATTGCAGTATGCATTATGTAAACTTTGAAAAGCAGCGTGCAAAATTCTGTATGCATGGAAAACTGGATAATTAGTGAAAAACAGTGAATTTTAACATCATTATAAAAATAACAGTATACAGATGTTAATGGTGGATGATTGACACCACTCGCTGAATGAAACATGCAATATAATGAGGTGATGTGACAAAAAATGTAGCAAACTTCTACAAAATATGCAAGCAATTTTGTACCAAAAATTTTACAAAAATAGTGTATAATACGTAGTACACAGCACACTAATCCTCCATTCAGAATATGGACACACACACACACACACACACACACCCTCCAGAGTGTGGTGATTCCTTCTTCTCTAGTGATCCTGATGAGGGCATTGAAGACATTTGTGTAACCCCTCCTTTGGTCTGGAGGCAACCTGTGCAAGAGATCCAGTAGGGAGTGATACAATTTAATACACTTTCAGTTCTAACATACAGCTCAACAGTAGGGTTCTGGAAGTTAAAATCCAATTAATTTCACCATAGAGACAAAGATTTTTACCAATAATGAAAAACCTTTCAAGACAGACCCACCATGAACTCTGAGAAGTCACAAATCAGTGCAATAATAATAATAATAAAAAATTCCCAGTGAACAACTACACTACCCACAATCCTGGTGAGCAATCCACCAATCAGAGAAGTTGCTCTAATCACGTAAACTAAAATTGCAACAAAAGAACTCCGCAGTGACCGGCCCCTTCCATGAAGGACCATGAATGACTTAACCTAAACTCTGAATATTCTGCAATGAACATAAAATAGTTTATACTATTTTATTTTTAATTAAAGACCTGATCAATGACTATAATTCTATAGTTTATATTGTATCATAACTTTTAAATTAAGTTTAGGGATGCCAATTATTAGAAATTTTCATAATCTATTATGAAAACGAATGATCAATCGATTAATCGTTAACATTAATACCACAAAATGCATGTGGAGGACACCAAATAATAATAATGTAGCATACCGTTTAAATATAATTTTAAGTACATTGAGAAAATGTGAGAATTCGTATTTTCCTCAAATTATTTTCAGTTCAGTACATGTTGGCTATGTTTAGTATGAAATTATGAATTGTTTAACTTACTGTTAATTTATTACTGCTTATAGTAACTTAAGAACATAGAGATATAGAACATTGATTTGAGTTCATTAAAACGTCATGGTTGTGGATTGTGGGATATTACGGATCTTTATATTTAATTTAAAATTAAGTCAAATAATAACAGACACTATGAATACAGTATATATACATAACATACCACTCTGGTGATGGTGAGATTTATCTGCATGCTCTCCTGGTGAGTAATGACGTGATTGTCAGATGGGTTAATACAGGTCGATTGGTGGATCAACAGTGCTTGTTGTCATGTTGTATTTTAACACACTATAACGGTGTTTGCAATAACTGTAATGTTCATTAATGGAGAAAAGCTCCATGATTACATTGAGCCCACTTCATCTTGACAAGTGAGTAAGTGAAGGATGTGCTTCTCTGTTGCATAGGTGACAAAACCCGCAGCGCACAAGCAGCAGAGCGCGCTCTAGTGGTGGGTGGCTGTATAGACAGGTTGATTACTGAACGCATTTGTGCTGAAATGTATTAAATCGGCAAACGATAAGCATAATCAATTAAATTATAAACACTGATTAATCGATCAACGATTCATCATTAACATCCCTAATTCAGTTACATAATTCACAATGCTTCAAGGGATAAATAATTTATTCACCCATTGATGAATTTAAGAACACAGTCTTGTACACTCGTCTTTTTTTTTTAATTTTCATATACTTCTTTTGTTGTTGTTGTTTTCAAATTTTATAATGTTGTGATTCAACTCAGAGCTGGTTGGTTTGGTTCAAGTCTCTTTAATGAAGATGTTTTTGAAATCCCAATGGAGAAAATGAATGTGAAAAATACTTACAAAGTCTGTCTAAACAAAGAAACAAAATGAACACATTTGCTGGCTGTTGTCCCAAGAGTGTGGCTCTACAAACTGATTATATCGCTATTTCTTTTTTAAAATGTCACATCAAAGATTGTCAAATGAAATACTGTGGAATGCAGTTCCATTCTTACCGCCCATCAGCCGTCATTCGAATAAGCGCCACCTCAGCCGGAGTCCCGACAAATGCTCCCGTGGCCCCAGCAGTCATTCCAATCAAAGCCTTCATGAAGAAGTTGGGCGGTGTGCCATCTGCTTTGGACATGCGCTCGAACAGCACTGTGTAGATGCCCAGACGGGTGGTAGTGTAGGTGGCCTGCCTCAACAGACCCGCAGACAGTCTACAAAAGAAAAGGAGGAATCGAAATGATGGAGACATGAACACTATAAATGTGTAGTTAGAAAGGAATGTTATATATAATTCAGATATAAATTAAACCTAATCAGATATTTACAGCTTGTGTAAAGCTATGGTCTCCTTCTACAGTCACTCAGTATGGATGTCCAGCTAGTGCTGTCTAGATTCTCACATCCAGTCTCTGGTAAAATTAATCTTAAAAACACAAAAAATGTATATCATTCAAAAATACATTTAAATTCATTCATCTTGCCTTCTGAAGAAGTGCATCTCCCTATCTACAATGCTCCTCTTATGCTAGTTTGGCATGTCTCTAAAAGGCTTTGTTCAGACAGGCAGCAAAATTAATGACCAAATAGTCCAAAAATCCAGCAACTCACTAGTAAATTAGTGAGGCATGCTAGTTTATATAGGCAATATTTTGATTTCTTTTTAGCATCAATACTGCCCCACCAAGAGCGAGAACCACATTATAGCGACCATGAGGAGGTTAACCCAACATGACTCTACCCACCCTAGCAACCGGCCCAATTGGTTGCTTAGGAAGCCTGACTGGAGTCACTCAGCATGCCCTGGATTCGAACTTGCGTCTTTACTTGCTGAGCTACCCAGGCCCCAATATTGTGTCTTTAAATTAATTCCTTTTAAAGCAACGCCACTACAGTCATATACAGGTGCATCTCAATAAATTAGAATGTCGTGGAAAAGTTCATTTATTTCAGTAATTCAACTCAAATTTTAAAACTCATGTATTAAATAAATTCAGTGCACACAGACTGAAGTAGTTTAAGTCTTTGATTCTTTTAATTGTGATGATTTTGGCTCACATTTAACAAAAACCCACCAATTCACTATCTCAAAAAATTAGAATACATCATAAGACCAATAAAAAAAACATTTTTAGTGAATTGTTGGCCTTCAGGAAAGTATGTTCATTTACTGTATATGTACTCAATACTTGGTAGGGGCTCCTTTTGCTTTAATTACTGCCTCAATTCGGCGTGGCATGGAGGTGATCAGTTTGTGGCACTGCTGAGGTGGTATGGAAGCCCAGGTTTCTTTGACAGTGGCCTTCAGCTCATCTGCATTTTTTGGTCTCTTGTTTCTCATTTTCCTCTTGACAATACCCCATAGATTCTCTATGGGGTTCAGGTCTGGTGAGTTTGCTGGCCAGTCAAGCACACCAACACCATGGTCATTTAACCAACTTTTGGTGCTTTTGGCAGTGTGGGCAGGTGCCAAATCCTGCTGGAAAATGAAATCAGCATCTTTAAAAAGCTGGTCAGCAGAAGGAAGCATGAAGTGCTCCAAAATTTCTTGGTAAACGGGTGCAGTGACATTGGTTTTCAAAAAACACAATGGACCAACACCAGCAGATGACATTGCACCCCAAATCATCACAGACTGTGGAAACTTAACACTGAACTTCAAGCAACTTGGGCTATGAGCTTCTCCACCCTTCCTCCAGACTCTAGGACTTTGGTTTCGAAATGAAATACAAAACTTGCTCTCATCTGAAAAGAGGACTTTGGAACACTGGGCAACAGTCCAGTTCTTCTTCTCCTTAGCCCAGGTAAGACGCCTCTGACGTTGTCTGTGGTTCAGGAGTGGTTTAACAAGAGGAATACGACAACTGTAGCCAAATTCCTTGACATGTCTGTGTGTGGTGGCTCTTGATGCCTTGACCCCAGCCTCAGTCCATTCCTTGTGAAGTTCACCCAAATTCTTGAATCGATTTTGCTTGACAATCATAAGGCTGCGGTTCTCTCGGTTGGTTGTGCATCTTTTTCTTCCACACTTTTTCCTTGATGCAGGTGTTTTGAGCTGATTAGCTGATTGGCATGTCACCATATTCTAATTTTTTGAGATAGTGAATTGGTGGGTTTTTGTTAAATGTGAGCCAAAATCATCACAATTAAAAGAACCAAAGACTTAAACTATTTCAGTCTGTGTGCATTGAATTTATTTAATACACAAGTTTCACAATTTGAGTTGAATTACTGAAATAAATGAACTTTTCCACGACATTCTAATTTATTGAGATGCACCTGTATATTCAGACAGACATCGGAAACACCAAGATTGAGGTGAACACATTTTTTATTTAATAAGAAGACACGAGCATAAACAACGATGGAAACTCATTTACCGAATATATTCCCACAGAATTTATAGAAATATATGCATATCAAAAAAATCATGTGACTTCGTGAATACATAATCTGCATAATTAGCTCAGAGAATATCGTCAATATAATTTTATAGCCCCACTGTTGGGACAGCAAAACGCTTGAGGGGGACCCCTGTTCAGTACTAAAGCAATCAAAATGCTCAAGCATCATGTATTCGTGTAGTGAAAAGCTGGCAACCCTAAGAAACAATAGGTTCACAATAGCATTTTATATGCGTGCTTCAAACCACAAGTAATGTATTACATTGACCAAAAGAACCCCAGTGGCATCCCTAGTGGATACAACTACATTTCCATTTATATTTTGTGCCAATCTCCCTGGAAGTGATTATTTTGTTAACTTGAACACATGGGATGGAAACGCTGCCTTATTTGCTAATTGTTATTGCGTTATTCTGATTTTTCACATAAATTGTGAAATGGATGGAAACATAGTGACTGACAGCTACTCTCTCAGCATTGTGTTAATGCTTAAGTCATTACTATGGAAACCAATGCAGATAAACAGGATATCGACTACACTGACTGAACAAACTGATCCGATTTCAGCACTAGACGGCCATCGGATTTGAATTCCAAATGGGATTTGTGTGCAGTGAGAACAAAGCCTTTCTTACCCAGTGTAGATACCGCGGATACCCTCATTGCGAAGGATGCTGGCCACGGCATGAAAGCTTGTCTTGTACTCGCGAGCCTTGGAGCCCTGACCGCTCAACTGCATCCGATTCTTCACCAGATCCAACGGCTGCACAAACACTGTAGCCCCCATCCTGAAAGTCAAAAAGAATGTGTATTAGCTCATATAGTTTCTTCGAAATCCTGCCACTGTAAAACATTTTTGTAATTTAATGGTAAAACACTGTAAAAATGCTACAGTAAAAAAACCTTAATTGTTTAAGGGATAAATACCTTAAAATATACAGGCAGTTTTTTAATGTATATATTTAAAAAGACAATACATGTAGTTTTACGATAAAATGTTGTAAAAATGTAATTTTTTACATGAAAAATTATGATTTTCCCATATAATTAACGGTAAAAAATTATATTATGTTTAACAAGAGAGTACATGTACTTTTTACAGTAAATTATTGTTAAAATGATGGTAAAACACAATTATCGAGCATTCCCAGAATTCCCTGCATTACCCATCACATTTCATCATAAACTCAGCAAAAAAAGAAATGTCCCTTTTTCAGGACACAGTATTTTAAAGATAATTTTGTAAAAATACAAATAACTTTAAAGATATTTATTGTAAAGGGTTTAAACAATGTTTTCCATGCTTGTTCAATGAACCATAAACAAATAATGAACATGCACCAGTGGAACAGTCGTTAAGACACTAACAGCATACAGACAGAAGGCAATTAAGATCACAGTTATAAAAATCAGGACACTAAAGAGACCTTTCTACTGACTCTAAGATGCCCAGGGTCCCTGCTCATCTGTGTGAACGTGCCTTAGGCATGCTGCATGGAGGCATGAGGACTGCAGATGTGGCCAGGGCAATAAATTGCAATGTCCGTACTGTGAGATGCCTAAGACAGCGTTACAGGGAGACAGCAAGAACAACTGATCATCCTCGCAGTGGCAGACCACGTGTAACAACACCTACACAGGATCTGTACATCCGAATATTACACCTGCGGGACAGGTACAGGATGGCAACAGCAACTGCCTGAGTTACACCAGGTACGCACAATCCCTCCATCAGTGCTCACACTGTCCGCAGTAGGCTGAGAGAGGCTAGACTGAGGGCTTGTAGGCCTGTTGTAAGGCAGGTCCTTACCAGACATCACCGGCAACAACGCTGTCTATGGGCACAAACCCACCTTCGCTGGACCAGACAGGACTGGCAAAAAGTGCTCTTCACTGATGAGTCACGGTTTTGTCTCACCAGGGGTGATGGTCAGACTCGCGTTTATCGTCGAAGGAATGAGCGTTACACCGAGACCTGCACTCTGGAGCGGGATCAATTTGGAGGTAAAGGGTCAGTCATGGTCTGGGGCGGTGTGTCACAGCATCATAGGACTGAGCTTGTTGTCATTGCAGGCAATCTCAACGCTGTGCATTACAAGGAAGACATCCTCCTCCCTAATGTGGTACCCTTCCTGCAGGCTCATCCTGACATGACCCTCCAGCATGACAATGCCACCAGCCATACTGCTCGTTCTGTGCGTGATTTCCTGCAAGACAGGAATGTCAGTGTTCTGCCATGGCCAACGAAGAGCCTGGATCTCAATCCCATTGAGCACGTCTGGGACCTGTTGGATCGGAGGGTGAGGGCTAGGGCCATTCCCCCCAGAAATGTCCGAGAAATTGCAAGTGCCTTGGTGGAAGAGTGGGGTAACATCTCAGAGCAAGAACTGGCAAATCTGGTGCAGTCCATGAGGAGGAGATGCACTGCAGTACTTAATGCAGCTGGTGGCCACACCAGATACTGACTGTTACTTTTGATTTTGACCTTGAAACAACCACACCGTCTTTTTCCAGAGCAGCCTGTATTTCTCCTGAGGTTACCTGTGGGTTTTTCCTTGAATACTGAACAATTCTTCTGGCATTTGTGGCTGAAATCTTTCTTGGTCTACCTGATCTTGGATTGGTATCAAGAGATCCCCAAATTTTCCACTTCTTAATAAGTGATTGAACAGTACTGACTGGCATTTTCAAGGCTTTGGATATCTGTTTATATCCTTTTCCATCTTTAGACAGTTCCATTACCTTGTTACGCAGGTCTTTTGACAGTTCTTTTCTGCTCCCCATGGCTCAGTATCTAGCCTGCTCAGTGCATCCATGTGAGAGCTAACAAACTCACTGACTATTTATACACAGACACTAATTGCAATTTAAAAAACCACAGATGTGGGAAATTAACCTTTAATTGCCATTTAAACCTGTGTGTGTCACCTTGTGTGTCTGTAACAAGGCCAAACATTCAAGGGTATGTAAACTTTTGATCAGGGCCATTTGGGTGATTTCTGTTATCATTATGATTTAAAAAGGAGCCAAACAACTATGTGATGATAAATGGCTTCATATGATCACTATCCTTAAATAAAAGACAGGTTTTTTTGCATGATCAGTCATATTTTCAAAATCAATGCCAAAATGTCACAATTTCTGCCAGGGTATGCAAACTTTTGAGCACAACTGTATATTTGATGTAGTTTAGTTAATGTTTTTTGAATTATTTAAATTTCACATGTGTTACCCTGATGGTGTTTGTGTGAGTGACACGGAGCACTGTCTCTACATGTTTATTTGTCATTGCTCCAGGAAGGGCCACCATTGATGAACTTCATGTCATCATGTGCCCATCTGTAATTACTACGGTGATTAACAATACATTATGAAGTGAAAAGCAGATTTTTACAGTTTCAAAAGGTTAATATATGAAGTTTATTATTTAATAGTATAAACGACGGTAATGCACCGTAAAATATACAGGCATCAATATTACATCCCTTAAAGCCTGAAACGTGGTTACCGTATTGTTTATGGTGAATTTCTGGCAACAACGGCTGCCAGTTTTTTACCGTAAAAACAGGATTTCTTTTACAGTGTGTGTTAGCCTAGTCAAAACCCCTAAAGGAATCCTATTGAATTTTCTATCATAATCTAGAACAGATCAGGGAGTTTTCTTAAAGGACTCCAACATAACACAACTATGACAGATCTGAAAATCAGATCTTTTAGAACTCATAGCACCCAACGGACATGAAAAGGATATATATATATATACATGGTAAAATGTTTGCAAGATTTAATGCGACCTTCATATGAGAAAAAGAAAAGTTTGAAATCGGTCAGTTTTAATTAAAAACAATCCCTGGTTTCAATCACTGGAACATATAAGTGCAAAAAACGCCTTCCAACTGGACTTTGTGTAAGGTGTATCAGATCATTAGCATTTTGTAGAATCCAATTGATAATCATAATGAGCATCATAATAAATCATGTGTTGTAAAAGGTTAAACTTATGTGTTATGTTGGAAACCTTGAAGAACATTACCATTAGGATCCTTTAGTACTGATTTCACACTGTGATAAAAGATTAAACAAGATTCCTGTAGGAACACTATGTATGACAGCATATCAAACACTTGCCAGCGTGTCCGTGACATTAAATCTGAAGTTTATATTGACACAGGGTTACGAGGCTTCCCCAGGCCTGCAGCTTCAATTGCAACAAAACGTAAAAAAATCATGACATACCGCATACACACCATATACATATCATCTAATCAATTACTCGTATAGCGGAAAATCAATGTCCCGTTATCTATAACCTTTCACCGATTAAATTCAAGCGCATGCAGCAGACTGAGCGGCTGCACGCATGTATGTTTGTATGTATGCATGCATGTACCCAGACAATCCGCCGAAGAGGAATTTAATGGATTTGGGCGAGGTCTTGGGCTTGGCCGTGTCCGCTGTGGCTGCCATGGCTGCGGGGGTTGTTTCTGTAGAACACCTTCGCTTCTGCCACTCAACTCCGCCGAGATACCACTCTCGCTGCGTTTAGCAAGGTAACACGCAGAGCACGCGCACGCAAAGCGGAACAACATGCTTGGATCAATGACATGTAGCGTTTAGTCGCGGTGACGAGCACGTAAGCGAAGCCTAATTTGACAGAGGCAGGCTTTTCTCCTTTACTGTAATAGATATCGAAATACACCGATCAGCCACAACATTAAAACCACCTGCCTAATATTGTGTAGGTGCCCCTCGTGCTGCCAAAACAGCACCAACCCTCATCTCAGAACAGCATTCTGAGATGATATTCTTCTCACCACAGTTGTACAGAGTGGTTATCTGAGTTACTGTGGACTTTGTCCATTCGAACCAGTCTGGCCATTTTCTGTTGACCTCTCTCATTAACAAGGCGTTTCCGTCCGCAGAACTGTCGCTCACTGGATGTTTTTTTGTCACCATTCAGAGTAAATTCTAGAGACTGTTGTGTGTGAAAATCCCCAGACAGGTCAAATCAGCAGTTACAGAAATACTCAAACCAGCCTGTGTGGCACCAACAATCATCCATGTGATTATCTAATCAGCCAATCGTGTGGCAGCAGTGCAGTGCATAAAATCAAGCAGATATGGGTCAGGAGCTTCAGTTAATGATCACATCAACCATCAGAATGGGGAAAAAATGTGATCTCAGTGATTTGGACAGTGGCATGACTGTTGATGCCAGTTGGGCTGGTTTGAGTATTTCTGTAACTGCTGATCTCCTGGGATTTTCATGCACAAGTCTCTAGAACAGGGGTCGGCAACCTATGGCACGCATGCCAGCATTGGCACACGGAGGGGTAATCACTGGCACGCCAGCAACAGTGAGAGAGGAGTAGACTATTTTATTTATATACATTCCGCACCTGCATTCCAATCTACATCTTGATGTAATCCTTCCTCATGATCACGCACAGTGTTTTCATGAGCTGAACGGTAGGCTAAACAAAAAGTTAAAATATGATGAGACTACAGTATACCCAACAGACTCATGCAGCGCGTGCAAGCCATTCGCGCATCACAAGCCGATAGCGCTTCGCTTTCGGTTAATCGCGCGAGTACACACGCCCGCTTTGCTTTGGTCAGGCTGCGCGGATGACAGCCTACATTCCGTGTTTCATTTGTTTCTTTTTACTTTCAAAACAACACGTTGTGTAAAAAGGAAAATGAGGTTCCCAACCCAGCATACAGGTACACACTCCCAAAACCATGGTCACACTCAAAATTACGTTAAACGATTAAAAGAGAAAACATAAACCCATATCGTTGGGTTAAAAAATCTGAGACTATTTAAAATATAAATTAAACCTGGAAATAAAGTTTTAGGATTTTGCTGGTGCGATTCACCAATTCACCGAAAAGGGTCGTCGGTACAGCCATTGACCAGAAAAATAAAAAATGGTATTCCATGTCAAAAAGGTTGCCAACCCCTGCTCTAGAATTTACTCAGAATAGTGCCAAAAACAAAAAACATCCAGTGAGTGGCAGTTCTGTGGACGGAAATACCTTGTCAACAGAGGTCAACAGAGAATGGTCAGACTGGTTCGAACTGACAAAGTCTACAGTAACTCCGATAATTGCTCTTTACAATTGTTGTGAGAAGAATATCATCTCAGAATGCTATTCTGAGATGTGGGTTGGCACTGTTTTGGCGGCACAAGGGGGACCTACACACTATTAGGCAGGTGGTTTTAATTCTGTGGTTGATTGGTGTATAACAGAAATGTTTTAGAAAAAATACATTCAAAATTTTTTATTATTTAAATGTTAATTAATTTCAATTTAATTCTAATTCATGTTTTTTTATTAGCAGAAAAATATCAAATGAAAGTGTTATTAGAGCGCAAAGTAAAAGTAAAACCATGTTAAAGGAATATTCCAGGTTCAATACAAGTTAAGCTCAACTGACAGCATTTGTGGCATAATGCTGATTACCACAAAATTAATTTCGACTCATCCCTCCTTTTCTTTAAAAAAAGCACAAATCTGGGTTACAGTGAGGCACTTACAATGGAAGTGAATGGGGACCAATTTATGGAGGTTTTAAAACCAGAAATGTGAAGCTTATAATTTTATAAAAGCACTTACATTAATTCTTCTGTTAAAACTCGTGTACTATTTGAGCTGTAAAGTTGCTTAAATTGGCATTTTTAAAGTCATTTTAAGGTTTTAGGTTTACATCATGATGGCAACAAAGTTGTAAAATTGGCTTTAACTTTACACAGAAATGATTAGAAAGCAATTTTATAACATTCATGTTTACATGTATATTGTTTATGTCTTGTAGCTATACTATTAAAAAAAAGAGAGTATTTTGATTTAAAAAAATTGGCCCCCAGTCACTTGCTTTGTAAGTGCCTCGCTGTTTTTTAAAGAAAAGGAGGGATGAGTCAAAATAATGTTTTGTGGTAATCAACATTACTGAACCCGGTATATTCCTTTAATGTTTTCCATAGACTAATTGATTTTCAATGATAATTTATTAACCTTTAAAGGCAGATCTACCGTAAGCTCTGAGGTTGTTTATTGATGGTATTGCTTCCATTGTAGCCATTAGTCTGCATTATTTCAACTTCATTGTTTAAAATATGTGTTTGATAGCAGAATTCCTTGTGAACAACTACATTACCCATGATCCAGCAGAGAAACCTTCACCAATCAGAGAACCGGGGCCAGCAGAGCCAGCGAAACAAGCCCAAGTGCGACTGTCCACTCCTACTGTAAATGACGCAACCTAGTCGTCTCCATTCACCCAAACTTATATATTTGTATATATCAGAATAGTTTCCAATAAACATAAAATAAATTGTTTATATACTTTTAATCAACCATTAAAATCAATAGTTTTTTATAATTCCATCATTTTATACTTGATAACGTCAGTCGCAACACTTCATGGGATTGTAGTACCTTGTAAAAGACGTATCTTGTATTTTTGTCTGATTTTCAAGAAGAATTTTGTTTCAAATCAAAGTTTGTAATGTTGTGATTCTCCTCAGATCTGGTTGGTTTGGATCATGGCTTAGATCTCTTTTATAAAGGATTTTATGAAAAGTCTATGGAAGGAATATATGGGAAGAATATTTCCGGAACCTAGACGTCTGAAAAAGTAGGCGTGCACTGTTGCACTCTTTAGGGGAGGGCAGTTATTCATGTGTTAAAACAAAATTCATTTTTGAGCTGCGCACCCATAGAAAGCTAGCAATGCTAATAATCATGCTAATAAAGTACTCTGAGTAATTTACATTTATGCATTTGGCAGACACTTTTATCCAAAGCAACTTATAGTGCCCTTATTACAGGGACAATCCCCCTGGAGCAACCTGGAGTTAAGTGCCTTGCTCAAGGACACAGTGGTGGTGGCTGTGGGGATCGAACCAGCAATCTGCTTACCAGTTCAGTGCTTTAGTCCACTATGCCACCACCACTCCAATTTGTTGTATAGATTTCCATTTGCAGGTCAGGAACTTGGATTTAATAGTTTAAAACAATCTTACTATCTAGCGTACAAATGTTTTCAGTTAGAGAAAAATGTCCTGAGATTTGAATGCGACTCAGTGGAGGATTCTCTTTTCTGAGACATCAAGCCCCCTGGCAGAACACAACTTTAATAACAGACAAAATTTGCTGATCAATGTTTTTTTAAATTTATTTTTATGATATTTAAAAAAATATTATTTTAAGTGATTCACCTCTGCTAAAGCGAAAAAAAACTTACACTTGCCTTGGTGAATCTCACGAAACCTGTGAAGAAATGTGAAGCTCATTTGACACACACACACACACGTTGGTGTGGCTATCCTTATGAGGACTCTCCATAGACATAATGATTTTTATACTGTATGAACTATAGATTCTATCCCCTAACCCTAACCCTACCCCTAAACCTAACCCTCACAAAAAACTTTCTACATTTTTACATTTTCAATAAAACATTGTTTAGTATGTTTTTTTTAAGTGATTTGAATTATGGGGACACTAGAAATGTCCTCATAAACCACATTTATAGCATAATACCCTTGTAATTACCAGTTTGTAACCTAAAAAAAAACCAACCGGCCTGACTTACACCCCCCCCCCAACCTTCCTGTCTGGTCTTCCCCACCTCTTGGGAACATGAGTAGGATGAGGGGATGGGAGAGGGAAAGAGAGTGGGGGATCCCGAGAGAGAGAGAGAGAGAGAGAGAGAAAAGAAAAAGAGAGTGAAAAAAAGAAAAAAAAATCTGGCTCCCGACTATGATGTCACCCGGTGCTAAGCCAGCTGGAACACCTCCGTCAGCGACGCCAGGCGTTGGCACTGTACTTGCTCAGCTGTCCCTTGGCCGCTGCCTCCTGGCAGTCATCAACAGGCTCCTCCACCTTCTGCCGGGCGGCAGTGGGCTCCTCCACCCCCTAGTGAATGGTAGTGGGCTCCTCTGCCCCCTGGCAGACCACATATCGGTAGCCCGCTGACGTACCGCTCCCGTAACACCAGATCGTGTATTCTCGGCGTCGCATTCTTGAGCCAGCATCGAGGTCTCCAGGACAGTGTGGTCCTCCTCCTTACCGGGTTTTGGCACCACTGTGGCAAAAGGGTCTCTTGCTTATAGGAAAGGAGGAGGCAGGAACCGGATGAGCAATCACAAAGACTTTTAACACAACACCAACACTGACACACACACAGCTTCGTGCGTCTCTATCTCTCTCGAACTGGCGTCTCCGGCTCCTCTTTATCCCTTTATCCCTTAGGGATTCAGTGCCAGGCATCTATCCTAACAGCCCGGCCCTGCCCTCCTCCTCGTCACACTGTGCTTGTGTGAGTGTATATTGCACCAACTTCAGTTATGACTCGCTGGTGATCGCATACAACAAATATCATTACACAGACAACTAAATATTATTCAGCTCTGTGTTACTGTCTGATGTGCAAGAAACTCAAGTATGCAGTTGTGTTATGTTTGTTGCATCAGACAAAATCATTTGTAAGTTAAACTTCCAGCTGCTTCATGCAGTCTAACTACACAATCAGCACACACAAGTGTAATGGACACTGCATGTGGCAGAGTCTCACAAAACCTGTCAAGAAAATGTCCGGGTCATGTTTCCCCCAAAATCAAAAAGAAAGAAGTAAAACATTTATTGTAAAGTAGTCATACATAATGGTAGTTTTTATTTTTACTATTACAGTAATAAGAATCTAATAAGAATCAGTATTGAGAAAAATTTGAATTACACAAAAACTCAAAAGTAAAATATCCAGATGCATTATAGTAATAAAAACATCCAAATGGTCTTAAAATAGGCTTCATTTTCTTTATGAACATTTTTATTTCTTACTTTTTTTCTTTTGATTTTGGGGTGAAATGTAACCTGAACATGTTTTCATGGGATTAAACTATGTGCTTTTCATATGTTTTACAAACATGACATTCACTTCTTAGGCAGAATATCAAGTCCCTAACTAAATTTGGTCAAAATACACTTTACATTATTGTTCCCTTTGTTAAGGTTTTATAAAGGGGATCATTTATTACTAATAAGTCATTTACAAATGCATTATAAATGAATGATATTCAGTTTTAACATGAATAAAAAGGGTGACTTTCATATAATCCTTGCCAAATAGTGAGCCATTTTACCTCACGCTATAAATAATAAATACACTTAATCATACAAATATTAAACAAAACATAAAATCACATAAAATTCATCACTTAATTTATCACAATGCAGAAAAAATATACATTATAATAGAAATTAAACTGAGATTAAAAGGAGGGACTTTACCTAAAGTCCTCTGCAAAAACACTGTTAAGGTCTTCGTGCTTATTCACAACATATAATAATAATGTACTTAAGTTTCTATTGTTGGCAACTCCATAATAAATGTTAGGTGCACACTTTACATTAAGGTACATTTTCATGGGTTACTAATTTTATATAAGTGTTACATTTACATATTTGGCAGATGCTTTTATCCAAAGTGACTTACAGTGCCCTTATTACAGGGACAATCCCCCTAGAGCAACCTGGAGTTAAGTGCCTTGCTCAAGGACACAATGGTGGTGGCTGTGGGGATTGAACCAACAACCTTCTGCTTACCAGTTCAGTGCTTTAGTCCACTATGCCACCACCACACCACAGTGTTATTATAAATGTTTCCTTTTTTTAAATTTATGTAATTATAACAATGCCATTATTCATGTCATTATTTATAAAACATTTGTAAATGAATTATTAGTCATTAATAAACCCCTTTATAAACCATTAACAAAGGGAACATAAATGTAGCATTGCTAGTTTTAATGGGGATCAGTGGCATAGCCAAGGGTGGGCCAGGGTGGGCCTGTACCCACCCAAATTAGACCCAGAATATTAGAGATTATTACTTGGCTTCAAATGTACTGTATATTTATAAAACAGTTTAAAAAATGCATAAATTCGGATTTCTGAAAGTGTGAAAGGATTTTTTGAATGCGCCGCTTCTCTAATGTTAAGATGAAAACTTTCCCATGGCCCATCCATTTTTATTGAGGCCCACCCAAAAGTAATTTCCTGCTACGCCCTTGATGGGGATGTGCTTTATTATGTGTTAATGCGAGTTTGTTTTGTTGGGTGACATTCACAATATTCTTAAACATAGACTAGTGTGATTGAGTACATATGTGTAACATGCAAGCGTTGCTGTGATTGATTGTCATGCTCCAGTAGCTGACATAAATGACACATGTGACAACAATTTTCTCCACACATTTTAAAGGCAAGCAAGATACATTCAGTACAGGGCTTGTTTCATGTTTTTTTTTTTTTTTCATTTCTTTTCTAGTTGCATGACAGTAAATTTTAACATATTCAGGCAGAATTACCACATGAGGGAGTGCACTAAATGTATATATACATTAGTTTAGATTAACTAATGATAGTCCTGTCTTGCTAATGATTATTCATATTAATAAAAAAAGATCAGTAATTTTGACGCCTCTCCATTCAAACATACTGTAGGTGAAACTTTGCCAAAAATGTCTCCATAACCAACTCTGGTACAATCCCTACACAATTGAGCATTATAAATACAAAGATATATTAGAACCACTCAGTGCTGTAGAGAGAGTACAAAATGGTGAACTTGCATTACAAGTAAAGGGATTTATGTCACCCCATTTAGAAGTGGCCCTTTTTTTCTGACCCAGGATCAGCTTGACCATTCAAACTTTACCTTTAAAAGTTCAAAGAAAAACAGCTGGTCTCAGATCAGTGCACCAGGACAACTTCTATTTCAAATCTGTCAAACATTTAGACCACAATAACTGTAGTTTGTCTCCATATAACTGATTTCATGTTCATGTGCATGTGCATGTGCATTCTCTCGAACAAATGGCATATGAACAGAGATAATAGAAAGAAAATCAAATAACATTTCCTGTTTGGACTGATAGACAGGTGGGTTGCAACCCCAAAATGGGCTGCAGGTCTGGTCTGATTTGGTCATGGACAGCAGGAAAAAAGCAATTGAAACGTACCATATAATTGACATTGTTTACCTTTTTAAAGGGATGGAAAAACGCTTCCCATATGTTTTGCTGTTGATGTCAAAGGATGTGTGTCCAATCAAACTCTGCAGATTTCAGTGTCTGATTTAAAGGAGATATTTATTTACATTTCTATGCTAATTTTGGTATTGTGTTGGGTCTTGACTTGATGTTCAAAGTGAAATCTGGGTCGTGAAACAAAAAGAGTTGAGAACCACTGGAAAGCACACCTGGAGGAATATTTGGAAAACCAAATATAGTTTAGCAATAAATATCTAAATATCAGTTTTCATAAATAAATTGATTCTTGCTGACTTTCTTTGCTCCAACTCAAACCTCAGAACCGATCTCTGTTCAATATAAAAAGTCAAATACTGACGGTACCTGCTTACTGTGCTGAACAAGGTTCATTTGCTTGTCTGTATGACACTGCACATTGATATAAAGCAATCTTTAAGGGAAATTGTTGGGAAATATTTATTTAATCTAGCCAATTCAATGTGCAGGAGTCTCTTCTACAGTATGTCTTTCTATCTGAAATCATGAGACGACATAAACACACACACTAAGAAGTGAAGTGGTCCACTTTTCATTGTCACGGACGCAGCATGTGTTTGTCATACACACAAAGCAATACTAACACAGTCCTCTGGTCATGTTAAACTATGACCCTTCATGACTGTATGTGAACTATGATTTTTTAAATATGACTTTGTCCACTTAGTGCAAAAGGATGCTGACCATCAAAGCCATGCCCCCATATACTATATAACGCCTTGCAAAATCATTCAGACCAACAGTTCTCTAATTATGCTGATGTACAAATCTTAACTTTAATTATAGTTTTATATTTTATTTTTAAGCACTCAAATGTAAAATTATTATATTAATGTGACAATGTTTTATGTAAAAAAAAAAAAAAAAAAAAAATGTATATTTAATGTCTCTACATATTAAGCTGGAATAAGAGAGTGTATTAACATAAAAAAATACACATTTCAGCTTTAAACATATTTTCTTCGGAGCCCCTTAGAGGACAAGGAGGGAATTAATTTTCGTTATTATTATTATATTATTTTGTACTCTCACAATACGTTTTGCATTCCCTTGCAAATTTTTTGGGTTCCCTCGCAATACATTTGTCGATCCCTTACGAAAATTAGCCAAGGTTTTACTACAGTAACCACAGTTAAACTATTGTATTTATACCATAGTAACAACAAAATTTACAGTGGTTTTACAATATTAGCTATAGTTTAACTATGGTATTGGTAGTAAAACCATAACTGCAAAATTTACCATGTTTACTACAGGGATCGTATTTTAACCATGATATTCGTGGTAAAAAAGTAGTAATATTTGTGGTCAAAACAGGAAAACCAAAACTGGTTATAAATATCATAATCATTCTGCCAAAAAAAAAAAAAAACAACAACAACAAAAAAAAAACAACATGGTTTGTTTTATTATAGTAACACCATGGTTAATTTGTGGAACATGTATCATGGTTTGTGAAACCATGGTTCTTTCCACAAAAGTGGTTACTTTTTTACTGTAGGTTTACTGCAGTGAAATGTCTAGGTTACGAATGTAATCTTGGTTCCCTGAAAGGAGGGAATGAGATGCTGAGAGTAGCTGATGCTACGGTAAACTCCTCCCAGGAGTAACAATCTCTGAAACCCTTTATAATCACGTCAATCTGGACTGGCAGATGGCACTTGGTGCATCATCGTGGGCATATAAACCGGAGCACAGGTCCATTTCATCAGGAGCCATCTCTTGGTCCCTTAACAGTTACATTCGTAAATGAGACGTTCCGTTTCAAGTCGGTCACTTCAACGCTGCCTCAGTAGCTGACACTATGGGAACTGTGTACCATAATGCTGTGCTACTGATTAACACCAAAGCAATGCCCACTAGTCAATAGGGTAGTGAAAAAGCATCAATTTAACCCCTCCTTCGTATTGATAAATAGGAAGGAAAGAGGGAGAACAAATAAACCATTTATGATAAAATAATATGAGAATGACACTAGCCATTCTAGGTGCTCAGAATACTCTGCTTCACACCACAGTGAGAAGGGAAGAGACAGAATGGTCATAGACCGGGAATGTAATACAATGGCACTAGCTGACGGGGTAGTGAAACACTGAAAATAAACTCCTCTTCGCAAACAAGAGAGAAGGCATGGTCATGAGGCTAATAATACAGGCTAATAATACAGGCAATGACACTAGCCAAGCAGAGTAGTGAAACACTGATTTATTAACCAACCTTCGCAGTCAAAATCTGGGAAAAGAGGGAGGAAACATCAAAGTTGTGGAACCAGACAAAAGCATTAGAGGAAGCCCAGCCTGCAGCTTGGCATTTGTCCTTTAAGAACACACTCTTAGCCCATGTCTAGGAGGTGGCCATGCTCCTGGTGGAATGAGCCTTAACAGCCATGGGACACTGTCTGCCTTGTGAATCATAAGCAAGCGCAATGGTGTCCACAACCCAGAGATGGCTAAACATTTTGAGCAGCCTTCAGAGCAGGCAAAGTTCTGTTATGACAGCCTGAACTGACTCATTCAGTCAATGAACATGCCTAATGCCCTCACATGACAGAACATGTGCAGCGTTGTCCGACACAAAGGGGGGAGGTGAGAGTGCTTGCAAGGTAACAACCTGAGCACTGAAGTAGGTGGCCAGCGCTTTGGGCATATAACCCTCTCAAGACTGGAGAAAGGGTTTTGATAAGCCCCATCCAAAATCTAAGCAAGAGTTAAGGTAAGCCTGGGTCCAAATATCCAAATGCTCTTGTAAAAAAGCAGAGCATTGTCTGCACAGGAAAACGCGCTGGGTTCTCACTCTGGTAGCGAGAAAAATGTTGCTATTTTTAGGCATATAGTCACCTCGTTGAGGGGTCTCTGGGCTGTAGTATGGTGTCGACTACTGGCTGCGACAACCCATGTGTGTCAAATGAGCCCCATTTAGGGGCCAAACATGAAGTTTCCATGAAGTTTCCATGAAGAGGATGCAAGGATGCCTCATGCCTGCGAGAGTAGATGCCCCCTCAAGGGAATTCCCATAGGGGAGAATCTACCAGCTCTACCAGCTCCAGGAACCAAAGGAGGTTGGGCCACTCCAGCGCAACACAGCGCTGCGTCACAAGGAGACATTAGCGACTGCGTCGCCACATATGTTGAGGCACATCTGGTGCCCAGTTGGCTTGAGACCCAAATGCTCCAAATGCGTCCGCAACATGTCCCTGTGCTTGCACACTTGTTCCTCTGATTGTGCTATAAGCAACCGATCGGCGAGGTAATTCAGCACAAGGATGCCGCTCGAGTGCCGCATTGACAAATTTTGGTAAATGTGCGGGAAGCTAGGGACTACTGTAATATGTTACAGAGCTGTTGTATGTTACAGGGGAGATGTCAAGCTCTCGTTCCCTGGTCACAACAGCCGGAAAAGCAAGAGGCCAATTCTTGACAAAATTTAGCCAGGATCGCTCCACAGACACTGGGACACCCATAGATCTGCCAATTTCCTGGGCAGAGATCTTGGAGCTCCAATTCATTGCACTGCTTGTTTAACAGGCACTGCAAAAGTGGCAGTGCCAGAGACCTGAACTCTCGCTTAATATGGAGAACGTCAAGTCATAAGCTGCTCGTGCAGCTCTGGAAAGAATGGCAATGGCGGTGAAACTCAAAAGCACGGCAACATGGTAAGCACCGTTCATCATACTTTTTTTTTTTGGAGGCTCAAGTGAGAAAATTCAAGCAACTTAGAGGCTGCTTTTTCCCATTTTCCAGCCCCCGGGAGGAAATTACGGTAAGTGCCTCACCTGAGCACTTACAGTACATGTCTCACTAATGAAAGTCCAATGACAAAATATTCCTGGCATCATCACCACCGCCAGATGTGATTAATCGCAATGCTTGCAGTAGCTGGCTGCAAATCACCATGGGCACATTGAACAGGCGAAGAGGTGGAGAACTGTCAACATGATCACACAGGAAATCGGCATGTTGTTTCCAGAAGGTCAAGTACACTATCGGCCACACTGTTCCGACTCACTGACAAGCGCCATCTCCTATCACACATATTTGCATATGCTCAAGCATGTTTACCTTCCCTTGTGACGCAACCTTAGATGAGTTGTGTCAGCAGTGTGGGAAGTCCGGTTGGAATCCCGCATTGAAACCAGGAAGTTATCGTGTTCAAGTAATCAGTGACGAGCGCGATTTGGAGGCTGTATTTTTTCCTCTAACATTACATTTTTACTCCACTGATGGTTAGGTTTAGGTTTGGGTTGGGGTTGGGGGTACAGTTTATAAAACATGCACTCCTTTTGGCTGTATTACAACCTGTAAAGCTTGCTTCACATCTCGCTTTTGGATTGGGATCCCAAGTTGAAACCAGGATGTGATCGCATTCACGTAATCGGTGACGAGTGTGATTTGGAGGTTGTATTTTTCCCTCTAACGTTACATTTTTACTCCACTGATGGTTAGGTTTAGTTTTGGGTTGGGGGTACAGTTTATAAAACATGCATTACTTCTGGCTGTATTATAGCCTGTAAAGCTCGCTTCACAACATGTTTTGGCACCCCTCTGTGGACATTACACCTGGAAAATTTTGCTCACACGTGCCCATACGCCCAACAAAACTTACCGATTTGGCCACTGGGGGCAGTGTTTGGAATTAAAAAAATATATATATTTTTTTAAAAATGCATTTCCAATTTCACTGTGAGATTAGTCTCAAAGAGGAGAGACACAAGGCTCAAGTATGTCAAGTATCATTTAAAACCAAACAAATGTCTTTCTGTGAAATGTTTTGCATGGAAAGTGTGCTTGTGCTATTCTTCTTTTCAAATAAATGCCACTTGCTATGCTATTTTGTCGCTCAAGTGTCTAAATACTTTTTGGGGAAACTTTATAACAATGTCACATTCAAATAATTTTACATAAAACTATTTCAGAGAACAAAATTTAATTTTCAAAGTAGGATTTTGTAGGGCTTTTTTTTTTAATTAAGTGAATTGTCTTTGGATCTGAATATGTTCGCAAGGCACCATACACATACTCGCAAACACCTCCCCTAACTGCAAGGATTCTTAAAGGGACAGGTGCACCATTGTAAACACAAGAAGAGATGGAAAGGAGAGAAACCGAGGAAGACTTGTGATGTGTCCAACCAGCCGTTTGCATTCGCTGCATGTTGTTCCTGTCACACGCTCAAGCTACCGTGAGAATAAAATGCAACAGATTGTAGACGGGATGTCCAGGTAAACAGGACGAGCAGCTCTCCTAAACATTTGGCTATGCCAAGTGGTTGTCATTCAGTCCGTCCAATGATATGCGGCATCCATTTTTCAAGTCGCTCAGGTGCAACACCAGCAATGGAGAGTTTGATTCAAAGTGTCACTGCGTGCACACGCACAAACACTGATCCATACCTCATTGAACACACACACTTAACCACTCATACACTGAAAACCTGGTGAAAAATAAAGAGCCAAAAGGAATTATGAAGATGTTTGACTTTGGCTATGTTCGGAGTAGTATTATAACATACTACTCATACTTTTTCTCTTAATATAAGGCTATATAAATATATGCAATGCGCTCGATTAGACCTTCCATTTCCAGTGTGATGAATAAACCAGAATTACAGTCGTGATTTTTAACATCTCTTTTATGACTCATGTGATCTGACTGCCAAATAAAAAAATAAAAAAATGGACAGATGTTAACTGGACGCCACTGAGATACAACATCATGAGGTCATATGACAACAATGTAGCATACTACTGCATGAAATGTTTATGCCAACTGTTTTACTGTTTTACACTATACAGTGTATACTTTGCAGTTTTCTAGTATTCTACTCCGAACATAGCCAGTTTCATTCACTTCCTTCTATAGTTTTACTTCCTGCAAAACTTCCTCATGGAAGACAAAAGCTTCAGTCTCTCTGAATAAGGAAATGTAAAGACAGCATGTTCTTAGTTCTTGTTTGCCACATTTCTTTGATGTTGCTGACAGCTGTTTGAGAGTTTTGTTTGTAGATATGTTGAGATATTTCAGTAGGGTTACAGAGAGCAGTGCAGTATGGAAGCATGTTGCAGAAGGCATGCAGGTGATGTAATATACGGGAGCGCCGAGAAGTGATGGCCAACGTCAATATTCTGTCTTTTCCCCCCTCGCTTTCTTTAGTTTTTCTGACAGCACAAGTTCTGGTCATATCTCACGCACGTGACTCTTTCTTGCAGTGAGGCTTGTTTCCCAGCAGAGCATCTATCTCACTCACAGTCTGAGGTGTCATTTGAGACAGAATCTGTTGAAAATCAAGGGATGGAAAGGAAAATAATGTTATTTGACAATGTGTGATTTTATGTGGGTACTAAGGGTAGCACTGACTAGTCAAGTAGCTGAATAGTTCTTCCACTAGTCAACACATGTCTCCACTCCATGGAAGATGCAGTTTTTTATTAACAAACTTTTCCTCATTTTCACTTAGAATGCAGTGATTGAAATCAGAGGTTGCGTTAAAGGGATAGTTCACCCAAAAATGAAAATTCTCTCATCATTTACTCACCCTCATGCCATCCCAGATGTGTATGACTTTCTTTCTTCTGCAGAACACAAATTATGATTTTTAGAAGAATATCTCAGCTCTTTTGGTCCATATAATGAAAGTTAAATTTTTGCGCTCCAAAAAGCACATAATGGCATCATAAAAGTAATCCATATGACTCCAGTAGTTAAATCCATATCTTCAGAAGTGATATTATAGATGTGGGTGAGAAACAGATCAATATTTAAGTCATTCTTTTTTTTCTGGAAATTCTTCTCCCAGCCCAGTAGGGGGCGGTAAGCCTGAAGAATGTGAATCACCAAAAACACAAGAAGAAGAATGTGAAAGTGATCTGTTTCTCACCCACACCTATTATTTAACTTCTGAAGACAGATTTTTGTATGAACTAAAAGAGTTGAGAAATTCTTCTAAAAATCTTCATTTGTGTTCAGCAGATGAAAGAAAGTCATCAGAGTAAATGATGCAAATTTTCATTTTTGGATGAACTGTTCCTTTAACAATACGCTATTTACTGAATTTTTAAAACATTGATGGATAATTCCATAACGTTGTCATTTTGACAGATAAAAAAACAAAAACAAGAATGAAAACTATTTTGGTTGAATGAAATATAATAACTTTCATTTTAACCATCATTACGTGTCTTCACTACGTGTGTGTGTGTGTGTGTGCAAGAGAGAGCACTCTCATCCAAGACTGTGAGAAAAAGGCGCCTTTAATGCAAAAATAATGCAAAAGCAAATAAGTCAAAGTTCCATCCAAAGGGAACACTAACCCCCTTAATGGCACTTCAAACGAAACACAATTATCCCACAGTGCAGCGTGATATTGTTATTTACTTGTTACAGTAAGTTGTTGTTATAGCAGAAAATGGCATAGCCTGCATTGATTTTACATTAAAATTCTGAAAGCAGTATTTTATTGCAAGAAATTACTGTTAAATCTTGTAAAATCCTGGCAGTTTTTCAGCACAAGCACTTGGTCACATGACAGCCAGTGCACCTCCGTGAGCAGCAGTAGGGTTTGGTGCGCTTCATCCTCATGCAGTTCTGCAAAGAGTTTCTGTTTGGTAGAGTGACATTTAGTTTTTAATTAAAGTTTGCAGCTTTAACTACAGGTTGTCACTAAGGTCTTCGGACATTTTTTTATTTTATGTTATTTTTATGTTGTTACATTTTACCCATATCATGTTAAGTTAGACAAGAGCTAGAGAACAAGATTGTGAGATTCTGAGACACTGATTCATTTTTGAAGCATCGGATTGGCAAGCATTGTAAACGTGAGATTTAATACAATTTTAAAATGTATTTATTTATTAATTAAATATTATTTATCAAATGGTTATTAAATGGAACTTTGACTGCCTCAAAGTATCTGAGGTCCCCCTACCCTGTGAACTCTGACACCACCCTAAGCGGGATGCGGACCTCAGGTTGGTAACCACTGATCTAGGCTAGCGACTCCAGTTGCACTTGTTCTACCCTGTTGAAAAAACTAGAATTGCTGGTCAACAGTATATGTTGTGTTTTGGATGCTGGCCCATAGTATGGGATGCTTCTTAACTAGCTTAACCAGCAAATCTTTCTTGGTCAACCAGTTTCACCAGTAAAACTGTGCTGGTGCACCACGGCATTGTTGGTCCACCAACTAAACCAACACCAGACTCTCGATGGATGTACTGTTACATCGTCTCCTACAGCGAAGAATTTAGGTGTTATATTTGATACCTATCTGTCCTATGAAAATCAAATTTCCAATTCTTGTAGAACAGCATTCCTCCAACTCAGAAATATTGCTAATTTACGACACATGCTCTCTGTTGCTGATGCTGAAAAACAAATACATGTGTTCATGACCTTAAGACTAGACTATTGTAATGCATTACTGGGAGGATGTCCTGCAAGTTCAATAAATAAACTTCAATTGGTTCAAAATGCAGCAGCCAGAGTGCTGACGAGAACCAAGAAATATGATCATATTAGCCCCATTTTATCATTGTTACATTGGCTACCTGTTTAAGTACTGTTAGCTCCGCAGTACTTAAGTGACCTTCTACCACGCTATATTCCATCACATTCAATACGATCGCAAAATTCTGGCCTGTTAATAGTTCAGTTTCATTTTCTGTTAAAGCAAAATTTTCTGTAAAGCTGCTTTGAAACGATTTGTGTTGTGAAAACACTATACAAATAAAAATGACTTGACCAAACCAGCATTAACCAGCATAAAGCAGTCTGGACCAGCATGGAAATGCATGATGGTCTAAGCGGGTCTTTTCAGCAGGGTATACATGGCATAGTAGGAACATTCCTCTGCCCACAAACTGTATTGCGACATAGAGTCATTAGTTTTGTAGCGGTCAAATATATTTGGGATTACAAGAAAGTGAAAATAATGTGAACTGTAGAAGCATTTCATGTTAACAAAGCACAATGTAAGTCAATCAAATTGGCAGTTTTGGCACGGCTGAAATCGGAGATGGATGCAAGACAGAGACAAAATTCTTTGTAAACCACTATGAAACTAAAGTCTGACAGAAACTACACTGTACGGCCAAAGGTTTGTGGACACCCCCTTTTAATTAACATGTTTGGGATGTTTGTTTTCATGGGGTCTTTAAAACAGCATTGGACTTGCCAGAAACAGCAAAGACTGCTGATGCTGCACACCATTGTGTGTTTCACATACTGTTCATGAGGGAAACACTGATCCACAGACTAGTTGAATACTTATCTTGACAACTAGTCAATTCGTAAAAAAAAAAGAAAAGAGTAGTTGTGCAAGAAAGAGTGTATGTGTGTGTGTGTGTGTGTGTTACCCGAAGGGCTCCAAGGTTCTCTAGAAGCTGGTCTGTATTGGAGACACCAAGAAGTACAGAACTGACTCCTTCACTACGTAAACACCATGCTGAGTGAGAAAATTTACATTCCATTCATATTAGACAACTGTTTATATTCATAAAGAAATAATACTTATTATTTAAAGAGGTTATTTCCTGAAAAATTTAGTTTCCTTGGATAAAATCATCGTTTACTCACCCTTTTGTTTCAAACCAGTTTGACTTTCTTTCTTCTGTGGAAAACAAAAGGAGATGTTAGGCAGAATGACAACCTCAGTCACCATTCACTTTCAATGACTGAAAAAATATGGAATGAAAGTGAATGGCGACTGAGACTAACATACTGCCTAACGTCTCCTTGCGTGTTCCACAGAAGAAAACAAAAAGCTATACTGGTTTGAAACAACATGGCTAAGTAAATGACAGAATTTCCATTTTGGGTCAACTATTTCTTTAACTCTAGCTTTCAGAACTTCCTTCCTAGTCAAAAACACTATTTAATAAAACAAACTTACAAAAATGACATAATATAACAATAAAGTGTGCCTGATTGTCTAACTTAAAGACACTCACCAATGGCAAGTTGAGCAGCAGTGCAGCCCAGCCTGTCTGCCACTAGGTGGAGCTCTTTGATTTTAGCGAGCTGTCTGCGGCCCTCTTCACTGTACACTCGCTCCTTCAGCCACTGATAACCCTGATAAGCACATTCACGTTATCCAATAAACTACAGATGGAGAGAACATCTATGGCTATTTACACTCTCTTCCCGACTCACTTTTATAGCTGCTCGTGAACAGTCCGGAACCCCATCACTATATTTGCCTGTGATCAGCCCACATGCGAGAGGAGACCACGTCATCGCTCCAACACCTGAAACAGAGAACATGTGACAGTCACAAGACTTGCAGTTTGATTTAATGTCTGTTCTAATTTGCAACAGCTCTCAAACCAAACTAATAAAATTACACAGTTAAGCACCTTTGCTACAACAAGAAATTAATTTGAAAATGCTGTCGATTCGCTTTTAGGGAAACAGAAAAGTTACAAAGTGGACTTTAAAATGTGATTTATTTATGTGTGCTGTTTCCCATATACAGTAAACTGAAGTTCAGTGTATGACAGCTTAGTATCACATGTAGTACCACATATTCATCACGGCATCACAGATCTTAACAAAATACTAAATACAGTAATGCTTCTTTGTCTGTTAATGATAATAACACTGATTCAATAGTGAAAAGTATCAGTAGATTGATCTAAAAATAGTTAATTGTAATTAAAAATGGACTATTTCACCCAATATTTGTGTGTGCTCTGTATTTTTGTACTGGCGTAGTAGAATATTTGCGTCATTAGCTTAGCAACATGCTAATGTTACACTCCATTGGAATCAGTTTTGAGTTGCATCTTGTGCCCTTCACATGAGGAGTGATATTTGTGTGGGGCGTGGAGTTTCCTCCTTTGAGGTTACATTTCGGTTTAAGTTTCACATCAATCCTGAATATTTCATGTGTGTGTTCGGTGCGAACAAGATAGAAAGGATTCCTATGGAGCTATTCACACAGAAAGTGAAAATTCACCATCGACAAAACGTTGTTTTTTTAATCTCAGAGTGTGTCCAATTTTTTTCTTCAGTGGGCAATGAAACCGCACGGATCAATAAGATATAAGCTTTGGGTCATGTGCGCTGAGCAGTTGCTATATACATATTAGCCCTCTTAAAGACGTTAACGCATTGAAAACTCTTTTTTCAACATAGTTGTTCACAAAAATATGTATACATTCAGTAAGCATTGACATTTTTGCCTTGTAAGATGTATAATTTATCCTGATCAATATTATTTTATTCTTTCATGTCTATTCTGCAATTATTTAAAATTACCTACCTCAATTTGCTCCTTCAGTGTTCTTTTCCCCTTAGCATCATATAACTTTTTTTAATTTTTAATTAAAATAATCTGAGACTGTCAGAAGATTAAAAATGATTGTTTATTGAACAGACAACAGTGGTTTTTACTTTGTATCTTTAGAGGGCGTAGTTTTGGAAAGAGGGGGCGTGGCTAAATCTGTGGCTAAGTCCAACGGAAGTTCCAGAACGGCTAACAACACTTACAGCACTTTAACGTATGTAAATGTTATTACAGTGACTTTGCAAATGTAGAATTGTTTTTCGATATTTTCAATTAAGACTCTCAGTACAGATTCTGATTTTTAATGCTGAGATTAGACAGAGTCTTTGTGGTGAGCCACCTTTTGTGCTGCCGTGAATTTGCTGACAACGAATATTTGTTTTCACATTTGGTGTGAAAGGGTCATTCATTGATGATTCATCTCGCTTTTTCTTTACGCGTTTGGTGTGAAAGAGCCTTTAAAAGGTTGCTGCCTACATAGACAGTAAACAGCGATGCAGCTCACTAGATTTTGGAACAGAGCCAATGAGTATGTAAAATCTCTTTTAATATTGCCTGAACATTATTTTAAATTATAAGTACATTTTGTTTACTGACCAATCTTGTGGTAGAGCTCGGGCAGCTGCACCTCCACTTTATCCCTCTGGAAATAGTGATACTCGGCCTGCTCACAAACCGGTGGGATCAAGTTAAACTGCCTTGCTACAGAGTACGCCTCCTACACACACACAAACACATAGCAGTAAATGATTAAACTGTCCTTTCGATTACAGCGTCTCTAAAGTATATGAATGTAATAGTATTAGATAACAAAATATCAAACCAAGTGACATCAGCATACAAACAGTGCTAGAGCTCTTCTTTTCTAACTTCACCACTTTTGCAATTACTTTTAACCAACTGGTCTAAAGGTGATTTTAGAGGATGTATGAAGTGAGTACCCCTCAAGTTCACACAGGTGTCCTAGCAGAGTAACTACAGTTGTAGTTCAGCACATTAACTATGGACATTTTGGACATATGGATATTGTTTTATCATTTTATCATATCAAACCTAACAAACTTATTTTTGTAACATTTTTTGGTTGTGACATGTGCTTGTGCAATTTTAAATGCCATAAAATAAATGCCATTTGATTTGATATTTTGAATGTCATATAATGACATTCACATTTTTTAAATCTCCCATTGCGTTCGGGTCATTTTTGACCCAGGAGAGGTAGATAATAATTTTTTTAAATACCACATAGTTTTTAGTATGGGAACCAAATTTTGTGACTTTGTCAAGACTATCAAAATACACAATACATCTATGAATTAGATTTTTTCTTATAAACACTTCACTTACATTTAGCATCTTTCCCATACTCTCTCTTACACTTTTTTGTCTCTCACTGGGAATGCATCTTCTTTACAAACATGCACAGACACACACACATACAGTCTCACACACTTTTCCTGTACAAAACAGACATGACAGATGTAACAAACATAACAAATGAACAAAATCAAAGCATCTACTGTCTAAACGGGGTGTGGCGAGAGCAAAAGTTCATGCACACATTAGTCTAAATAGGGCTTGAAAAAGGAAATTGTCCATTTTACTCTGCAGCCATCTAAAGCTGAACCAGCTTGCAGCGCACTCACGCAATAACAATCAGCAGTTCATGAGAACAAATAGAATAGATTTGCTTAAAAGCATATTAAAGAAATATTAATGTTGTAGACTAGAGTTGTACAGTTGTTTTGATGATGTTCAGTTTAATGTATATGGTAATGTCAAATAATTTCTAAATTGTATTATTAAAAAAAAAAGAAGCAAATTAATAACTTTTATATTTGTCAGTTAATATGCCAAACAAAGTAAATCTTTTTATATGCATGAACAGTTAAGAAGTTATTAATGACTTACAATATAGTTTTAGATGAAAACCATCAGGTTACGAATGATTTAAAAGCTCAAATTCCAAATTCTGCGAATGCATGATTCTGAACGCAATAGGAGGGTTGTATAACTTAACTGTCCAAAAACCTTTGATGGTCAATGTACTAATAGAACTGCAGATGATAACCAATATTTTGTAGTCATTTACCTATTCAAAATGGTAAATGTATGATGGAAATGAATAAATAAACTTTGTTATGTATCTGAGAGAAAGGGTAAATAGAGAAAGAAACAACTAGAACCTACCATGATCTCCATGGCACTCCATCGGGATGTGCCCCAGTACATGGCCATTCCCTGATTTATAACGAATGTCATTGCACGTACCACCTCTGCAAACCACAAACACACCACAGTGCTGTTGCTGTGCCATAACTTATGCATTTGTAACTGGCATGAAAATGTTTTAAAAAAAAGTCAAGACCTTCCATAGGGCTGTTCACATCACTGCGATTGGCAAAGACGATATCCACATATTCCAGCTGTAGTCTAGACAGGGAGCCTCTGAGACCTGCAGATACATCACCATTATTACCATCATACTGTAATTATTACCACCATTACCACCGTGAAGAGCACTTTACCTTCTATAATGTGTTTTCTGGACAGACCTCTCTCTGTTTCTGCTCTGTAGATTATGAATAGAAATGTCAGAGAGGATCTTTGTCATTTGTGTCAGTCTGAAAATATGACATGGTAGAACTGAATAGATACTCACTGTCCTCCCCAGTAGATCTTAGTTGTTACTACATAACTGGACCGCCTGAAACAAATTTTTGAGGAAGACTGTTTTTATACAGTAGACAAGCCTATTCTTCTTTTATAATTTTGCTCCTAGATTGATTGAAAGATTGAACATAACCCCACTATTTCCTCTAAACTCAGGAAATATGTTTGCCAAGACCATTTAAGAACATTTCCCATGATCTGACCTTTGAAGAAGGGCAGTGCTTAAATTGCGGAGGTGCTGGGGGCCATGACCCCCCCCCCCCAATTAACTGATCATTATCAATAAACTGATGTGCTTTCAGTCCAAAAGTTTTTTTAATGCCCCCTATGACCAAGAATCATACAATTAGACAAACTAGACGTTCCTTTTCCTGACTGATTTTTGTTTTTCATTGTATACTTTGATTGTGCTATTCATTTACTGGATGTCTTTGACTTTTTTTTTTCTTTTTTTGTAAATATGACATTAATTGTGGGTGTTCTGATCCCACCACATCTCACAATATGAATTTTTAAGATGAGTCAATTCAAGCACTGGTATTCCTTCACATACAATATATTCAAATTTATTTCCCACGATATTGATACAAAGTGAGAGACATTAGAATTAAAGCAGGTCACCTCCAGCCTTTCTTCTTAATGATGTTCCCTAGAGTGATTTCAGCCCTGAAGGAAAGGACACAAAATCAGTTTCTTATAATTGCTCTACAAAAATAAAATAAAAATAATATCTTTGTCAATTATCTAATCATCCTTAAAACAAGATACACAAAATAGCATTCAATGTTAAGACTTATACTACTGTAAGTGTAAATAAGAAATTAGAAATATAAGTGTATTTTTTTTTCTTCTTTTTTTCACTTGTTTTAAGTATAAACCACTTCCTAAATTTGTCATTGTCAGGATCCTGTCACTTTGGTCATTCATGTTTATTGTGTAGTGACAGAATCCTGACACCCATATTCTGTATTTGTGTTGAGCACATGGCTCAGTGTTTATTTCCTGGCCATGTGCTCTGTCTGTCTTTGTTCATGTCTCTGTGAGTGCACGGTCGGGTTTGATTCCCTTGCCGTGCGCTCTTCTGTCTAGTTTGTGTTTTCATGTTCGAAGCTTGGTGTCTGTTTCCTGACTCATCGGTCTAGTTCAGTCTTGGTTCTGGTGTCGGGATCCAGACACTCATGCTCCATTTCGTGACTGGCATGGGTTCAGCATGCGACTGGAGGAGCAAAGTGTCCGGCTTGATGGCTTGCTTTTCAACTCCTCCTCCAATTGCAACTGGCAAATCTCACTGATCAGTGAGGCAAGGCGCAGTCGAACTCGAACACACCTATTGTGTTTGGTGTGAGCACATGGCTTCTGTCAGACTTTGTCAGTCATGTGCTCTCCTGTCTCACTTCTAGGCCCGTCCCCTTGTTACCTTGTTTTTAGTTAATTTGCCCCTTTGTTCATGTCTCTGTGAGTGCACGGTTGGGTTTGATTCCCTTGCTGTGTGCTCTTCTGTCTAGTTTGTGTTTTCATGTTCAAAGCTTGGTGTCTGGATCCTGAGTCATCGGTCTAGTTCAGTCTCGGTTCTGGTGTCGGGATCCAGACACTCATGCTCCATGTCTCATCTTTGTGAGCACATGGCTTCGGTTCTTTTGCCATGTGCACTTCTATCAGTCTTGTGTGCTGTGTTATTTGTTTGAGAACATGGCTTATGATTGTATTCATTCGCCATGTGCTCTTCTGTCTTGTCATTAGGTGTGTTCGTCTTCATGCAGCCCTGCGCAGACCGATCGGTGCTGGACTTGAAGCAGTGCATGCTGATTAGAACTTTTGTCCGACTTGAACCGGCGCCACCGCCGCGTCACTGCTATGTATTCCATCAAAGTAACGTGAGAGCGATTTGAGAGCAGCCAGCTGGTGCATCCTCTGCAGTTGCTCCAGAGGAGCTGCACAAGCTCTGAATGACGACACAGCTCATTTACGATTGGCCAGACTCACAATGTGACAACGGTTACACGTTTCATGGGCTGCGTTCGCAAATGCGTACTTCACACACTACTTTTACTACTTCTGCTATGTCAGTAATAATAGTATGGTAGTATGCCATTACCATGGTGTTTATTCTGACACCTCCAGTTCGGCGAAATCTCTTACAACTCCGTGTTTTTATAACAGTACATCATGTTTATATCATGCTATATTTTGTTTGTCATAGTCATATCATGTTTATTAATAAAAAAAATCTAAATGATTAAAAATACTGACTCCTTCATTGGTATTAAAATAATACACGCTTTTATAGGACTTTCTTCTTATACACACAACAGGCACTGTCTTTATTTTTTTTTGTAATTAACATTTTTATTGATTCATATGCACATGACAGTGGAAAAAACTCAACACATATATAAAGAATCAACATTTTACATTTAAACCCTACTAATACAACCCCACCCTGACCCCTAACGAACATCCCTGTGGTCCCACATAACACACACACAATCCAAAAAAAGAAATATATATATATATATATATATATACACACACACATACACACACACACACACACACACACACACACACACACGTATATACACAAATAAATAAAATAATAATAAACATACATGATTAAACTAAACTACACTCTCCACATCCCTTCCCCGAGAGTCCCCCCAAAAAACGAAATATTTGCCCCATTTTTTAACAAATAAGTCCCTAAACCCCAGCCTTCTACTTACCGCTTCTTCAAATTCAGCTACCCTCCCCATTTCCACACACCACTCCGAAAAAGAGGCTGCTCCACTTGACTTCCAACCCCTTAAAATTACTTGCCTGCCAATCATGAGACTGGTCAGAACCCAATTTTTTATGTGATTATCCCCTAAATGCATGACCGCCCCATCACCCAAAATACAGAGTCTGGGACAAAGCAAAACCTGAGTGTTCAAAACATCACACAAATAACTCTGAACCCTCAACCAAAACTCCTGGATCTTAACACACCCCCAAAAGACATGGGTAGTGTCTCCAACTTCTGATTGGCATCGCCAGCAAGTGGGTGTGTCTTTAAGACCAAGCCTATATAATCTAGAGGTGGTCCAATAAAATCTATGTAAAATCTTAAATTGCATATGGCGAACCCTTGCATCTCTAGATACAGACTTGACATTTTTAAGAATCTTAGTCCACACTCCATCCTCCAATACCAAATTCAAATCTTTTTCCCATACTCTCTTGAGAGAAGTCAAGGCTCCATCCCCCAGACTCTGAATTAGTAGGGAGTAAAACACTGATGCTTCATGGCCTTTTCCAAAATCAGCAATCACCTCTCCCAAAGCACCTGCCGCTTTAGGGGGGTGCGTGCCACTCCCAAAAATAGTGCAGAGTAGGTGGCGAAGCTGTAAATACTTATAAAACTGAGATCTGGGAATGCCAAAATGTTGAACCAAATTTTCAAAAGGTCTCAATAATCCACCCTCATATAGGTCACCAAGTGCATTAACCCCTCTCACAATCCAATCTGACCAACAAAAAGGGGACTTATTAATACATAGTTTAGGGTTCAGCCATATGCTCGAGGCTGCGTTTAAATAAATATCCGAATTAAACACTCTGGACACTTTTGTCCATATCGAGCGCAAATGCAAAATAACGGGGTGCGACTTAACCTCTCCGGCTAGTTTGATTGAAAGGCTTTGCAGTGGCGAGATAGGGGCAAGAACTTCCTTTTCAATACAAAACCAGGGAGGGGCTCTCTCAGGTGGAAGCGACCAATGAGCCAAATGTCTAAGACTGAACGCATAATAATAAAACAAAATCTTGGGTAGGCCTAACTCACCATTGTCAATTGGCCAATGAAATTTCAATTAACTTATTGAAGTTTAACCTGGGGCGCTTACCATTCCAAATAAAGGACTTCGCTATACTATCAAATTGCTTGAAATAAGAGAGTGGGACATCTACAAGGAGAGACTGAAGCAGGTAGTTGATTTTGGAATACAATTCATTTTAATAACATTAACCTTCCCAATCATCGATAAATGTAATGAAGCCCACCTGCCCACATCGCTTGAAAACCTTTTTATTAAAGGGACAAAATTAACTTAATCAGACAAATTTGCTGGGAATAAAATCCCCAAATACTTAATGCCCTGTTTGGGCCACTGGAAGGCGCTCGGCTGGAAAGCCGTTTCTGGGCAGTACGCTGTCAGTGCCAAAGCTTCGGATTTAGACCAACTGACTTTGTATCCTGAGAACTTGGAAAAGGAATTAATAATTCTGTGGAGGCAAGGCACAGATCTAGTAGGTTCAGAGACAAATAATAAAATATCATCTGCGTAAAGCAGAAGCTTATGCACCACACCTCCCGCTGTCACCCCTGGAAAATCATCCTCCTTTCTTATCGCGGCTGCTAATGGTTCCAGGGCAAGACAGAACAATAATGGGGACAGAGGGCAGCCCTGCCGAGTGCCTCTATTCAGAGTAAAATAATCTGAAATTAATCCATTTGTTTGTACCGCTGCTACAGGGTGTCTATAAAGTAACTTAATCCAACCAATAAATGTACTCCCGAACCCATACATTTCCAAAATCTTAAAAAGATAATCCCATTCTACCATATCAAACGCCTTTTCGGCGTCAAGTGAGATGGCAGCGATCGGAGATTGATCATTCGCTACTGACCACATGATATTGATGAGACGCCTGATGTTATCAGAAGAGTTAAGGCCCCGATAAACCCCACCTGATCTATATGTATAAGAGATGTCATAACTTAATCGGTTAGCCAAAATTTTTGGCAAATCTAGTTAGATCAGGGAGATTAGACGGTAACTTTTACACTTGCTTGGATCTTTGTCCTTTTTAAGAATCAGACTGATCCGGGCTTGTGTCATGGTTGGTGGAAGCTTTCCATTCTTTAATGATTCAGTATAAACTTCTAACAAAAGTGGAGCCAGTTCTGTAGCATAGGATCTAAAAAATTCTGCGGCAAAACCATCTGGCCCCGGAGCCTTGCCAGTAGGTAGGGACTTAATTACCCCGTCAAGCTCCTCCAAGGTTATCTCAGAATCAAGAGAGTTTTTTTGCTCAATCGTCAGTTTAGGAAGATCTAATGGTTCCACAAAGTTTCTAATATCTTCATCAGTAGACGAAGACGTGGAACTATAAAGATCAATATAGAATTCTTTAAAAGACAATATTAATATCAATGGCTGAGGTAAATATTTCACCACCAGCAGATTTCACTGAGGGAATGGTAGAAAAAGCTCTCTGCTTTATATATCTAGCCAAAAGCTTCCCTGCTTTGTCCCCCAACTCAAAGTATGACTGTCTTGCCCTGAATAACCAAAACTCCACTTTCCGTGACAAAATAGTATTATATCTATATTTCAATCGGGTCAATTCTCTGAGGCCATCAGCTGACATACGGCGCTTCAGCTCTGCCTCGGCACTTTTAATATTTCCTTCCAACTCCACGAGTTCTCGTGCTTTGGATTTTTTGATGAATGAGGCATACTGTATGATCTGACCCCTAAGAACCACCTTAAGTGCCTCCCAAGCCACGCCCACAGAGGATACTGAGGACCAGTTGTGTGAGCATGTAGATATTTTGCGGTCATCCGTAGTGTCCACTCTTAAACTGGCAGGGAACTTCAATGCAAAAGTTTCTTTAAGGAAAAGTGTTATTCACAAAACAAGCTCCAGCTGCACGGCGGAGCCAACACAAAAAACCCAATATGTCGCTCAGCTTCCTCAAGAGTAAGTACAGCGAGTTGACCCACTCACATGAGAAACATCCAATGGTTTACTCAGCCACTGATTCTATAAAAGACGTTGCTTGATTGGGACATATAAATACTTTGCGACCGACCTTCGTTTCTATTCTCAGTTTGGCCAGAAACATTAGAGCAAAAGTAATCTTTCACTGATGTAAGAGTTTCTTACATTCCTTGAACCGATCGCATTTCTCTCGTCGAGTTCGCAAAGTCCGGGAACAAGAAAATATTATTGTTCTTCCAAGAAAGCTTACATTTTCTCCTCGCGAACACAAGATCTTTATCGGATGATCTCAGAAATCTGGCCAGAATCGGTTGGGGCCTGTCTCCCTCAGCAAATCTGTGAGCTGGGACTCTGTGAGCTTGCTCGATTTCCAGCTTGTGGCCTGTTGTCGAGCAGACTCTGGAAAAACTCATCTAGGAATTTCACCATATCTGCTGTAGTTGCAGGGAGCCAGGTTATGTTCAAGAGTAGTGTCCGGTAATGGAGGTGGGGGCCTTGATCCGGATCCCCGACACCCCACAGACTGCCCCCGAGCGAGCAGGGACGTACTAAATACCCGTGAGTATTGAGGGGTGTACATACTAAGCCTTGATGGATTCAGGTTGTAATCAAACCTCCATTCATCAATGCTTGGTTCAAAACGGGGCATTGGAAGCAAATAATCGGGTGAAGGTGAGGTGTATGCATGGGAATATTCATGATTATCCTATAGTGACCATTACTGTAATATTCCGGGGACAAAAGCATAATATTGAGGCGGTGGTTAGTCATCGCCTCACCCATCCACTAATTTTGGGAACTAATTGGTCAGCTTTTTGATCATTATTGAAGGGGTTATGTGTGGATGGATCCTGTGAGAAAGTAAATTGGTGTTGGATGTGTGAAGCGCTGGCTGGAGAGGCGTGGCCTGGGCCATCTGCGGCTGCTCCACAACAGGCTGACACTGGGGAAGGGGAGGTGTCCTCCTCCCCTGCCCTTAGGAAATTCCTGGTAGGGGATTTACCACTAGAGCAGTCGCAAGACGAAACCCTGAAGCACGCGTTTGTCCAAATGAAAGTGATTGATGGTCAACGTCTCCAGCTGGGCATCACTTGGCATCCATATTTTTCACTTATAAAAGACTGGTTGTATAGAGTGACACAGGACACTTGGACAAATGAAAATACAACCTAGTTGTTGATACCAAAGAGCCGTTGGGAAATGTTATTCCAGGTGGCTCATTATAATCCGATGGCAGGTCACTTGGGACAGGGGAAAACACTAAGCTGTCTCATGGCCCGTTTCTATTGGTCTGGCATTCACGTGGATGTTTGCCGGTGGTGTGCGGCATGCCGTGAATGTCAGCTGGTGAATCCACCGGCCGCTCAAAGCACCATTGCACCCACTTCCGTTGATCGAGGTTCCTTCAGAACAAAAGGGCATGGACCTCGTCGGGCCATTAGAACGGACAGCACGCGGGCATCGCTTTGCATTACTCTTGGTGGATTACATAACGCGATATCCGGAAGCAGTGCCGCTGCGCAACATCTCAGCACATAATGTTGCGGAGCTTCATGTCTGAAAGTTCATCATTATGCAGTAAAGCAAATGTGTATAAATAAATTTACCTTTGAGTTGGATTCGCCATCACCCACTTCCTCAATCCTCGAATCCGTTACGGTATATTTTGTCAACTTTTAGGTGTACACTATTATATAAATAGCCTCGAAGCTAACGTTACCATGTCAGCCCATTCATAAAATTTGCTGATGTGAAAATGTAAATGCCTAAATCCTTGATGCTATAATGTAGGTCACCACAGCTGTATGGCAGCCAGAAGCCCGCTGTGTGCAGGACATCGCTAGCGTGAAATGGAAAGAGATGCTTCCTGAAGTGTAGAGACCCTGCATTTTAAAATGCACTAACTAATAAGAAACAATTAATTTTACAGAATAATTTCAGAGCTAGTGAAAAAAATTATTTATTGATTTGATCAATGTTCCAATGGTCCATGTTAACTATACAATACAGTATATCGTTATGTTCTTAACTGTTTTTAAAAGTCCCAGATTTTATATTAGCCATCAAATGGTAGACATTTGTAGAGATATGTCCCATCCAACCAGACCCAAATCTATGCCTGTGATGCAGTAAAAAAATAAAAGGGCATGAGAAAGAAAGTTAAGTTATTTGAAGCCAATCCTACCTGCCTGAAGCATACACTTCTGCTGTGTCGAACAGATTCACTCCATTCTCATAGGCTATCGTCATCAAGCTCTCGGCCATCTAAATACAAACATACACACACACAAACAAATGCATAACAGTGATTAGTCCATTGAAAGTTTTAAGTAAATAAATAACACTGTAGAAAGAGGTTTGAGTGAAACGTGTGATGTAATGATGTAAATTTTATCATAAACAATGTGAATCACCTCATCAGAGATTTGAGAGCCAAATGTCACCCAGGTACCTGTAAACAAAAAGGGGGAAGTAAGTCCCTAGTAATTTCACATGTACAGTATCTAGCCACATTTATTTACTGTATGTCGTTAATTATCTTAGTTGTCTCCATTTTTATATCTCATAAGAAATTTTAGACTTTAAGCAGCAACATTATCCTCTGGGAGTACAAGACAGAGATGAAAAGTTGAAGTCATTGATTACTCACCAAGACCCAAGCAAGAAACGCGTAGACCCGACTTCCCAAGGTTTCTAAGAAAGAGAGTGTGTATATTTAGTTCTCTGAATTTATATTTTATTTTTTATGCATATAACACTACAACACTGCATCCTCAGTATTTGGTTTTTGCTAAGGCAAGCATCACTTTCAGGCTGCATTGCTCATACTTGGAGTTAATGATTTGAAAACAGTTTGAGCTACAGTACAAATATGAATGATACCAAAAAATGTGTGGCTTGTTGAGGAGGGGTGTGCTATTACCTTTCCAAATAATTAGACTTAAATCTTTCAACTGACAAATGTAGCGGTCACAAATGTAATAATTGATCCTAATTGTAATAAAGACCTGAAATGTAATAACTATTGGTCTATCACTATGATGATGACACAGAGAGTAAGGTGAACCCAATTGCTGGGACAAAGTGAAACAAAACCAAAGAACCCAAAAGAATAACTGATAACAAAGGCACAAGCCAAAACAAAGAAATAACGCCAATAGAGGACACTAGTAGGTTGAATGCAATTAGGGTAGAGTCTGGGATATCTCTGATGACACCAGATAGAGTGCAAGGAATGTTTGTGTGTATATGTAGTGTGTGTGCTGATTAGTGAATGGGGAACAGGTGTGGAGTGCTGATTAATGAATGGGTTCAATATTCTGTGGAATTGGAACGTATAGTGTCAGGCAGAGGACAGACCAATGAGGGTGTGACATGGTCCTAAATGTAGTAAAGGTCATAAATGCAATAACTGGCCCTTAATGTATATCAATGGACCAGAAGGGTTCTTTATATAGACAATTTCAAGGACTATTTGTCGGTTTAACCTCCTGAGACCCATGTGTGTGAAGCCGACCGCTCATACACTGGAAACTCCACAGACATTGAGAATCATTCATGTTGTATGAGATGACAAAGCAGAGTGTTCATGATCTGTGAAGCGTGCAGCACGTGTAGACTATAAGGGTTGCTGCAGAGTTTTTATAATCAAATTTAAGACTTTAAGACCTTTTTCAAGACGTGAACAAATAAAATGAATACCGTACCCCCATACCAAAACAAATCCACACAATCTCTAAATAAATAATGTATCACAGACTCTTACTTAAACAGGCAGGGGCACACATTCAACATGGCCTTAACATTGCTTATCAGTAAAACAGGGTAGAATATACAGTATGCAAGTTTAAAATACTCATGGGAGTGGTGGTGGCGGTGTAGTGACTAAAGCACTGAACTGGTAAGCAAAAGGTTGTTGGTTCAATTCCCACAGCCACCACCATTGTGTCCTTGAGCAAGGCACTTAACTCCAGGTTGCTCCAGGGGGTTTGTCCCTGTAATAAGGGCACTGTAAGTCACTTTGGATAAAAGCATCTGCCAAATGCATAAACATAAATACTCAAGACATGTTTTCCACATATATATCACATTAAAATTGGTTTATGTACCATTATATAAATAAATACAAATTAGAGGTCGACTATATTAAATGTTCTTTGTCTTTCCTTCCTGTGATGGGGAGGGCTACACAGAGGCTACAAGAGTCCAAATTGAATTAAATTCCAGAACCAAAATACCAATTACCGTTTCTAAAAGATTTGATTCATAGCGTTTACATTTTTACTTTAAAGGCTGAAATACACGGGAACTCTTATTTTGAAATGAATGCGCTTCACTGCTTCTAGCTGCTCATTCAACCAGATAAGGAATTAAAATGTGCACTCCTACAATAATCTACAATGTATTACAATATAAACAATTAAAAGTAAACATTGTCATATTTCATAAACACTACATCATCATCATCAACAGCTGATCATTAGTAATCACCTCTTGTCATAAATTTCTGATATGGCTAAATGACTGCGAACTGCTCTACAACAGCTGAAAACATGCATAAGAGAAAAATACAACAATGTCGCATTTTCATTCTGAAGGAAGTAGCGCATGCATTTTATTTAATCAGATCATAACTTTTGAAGTTTGATAATCACATTAGGTCAATATCAAGATTCCTGTCTTTCTGCCCCCAAATTTAACACCTCTTTAAATGATTATTAAGACTTTTGTTGTATAATTTAAGATACTTTTTATGACCTTACATTTTGGGAAATTTTATTTAAGACATTTTAAGACTTTTTAAGGATCCGCGGGAACTTAATCACAATTAAATCACAGGATTTGCACTTTAATGATTACACTTGACCATGTAGAGAATTGTTTATCCAGAGAAGTGAAGCTTCCATCAAAACCACACTTCAAGATAAACGCTCACGTCAAAATAAAAGAACAATTCAAAATAAAAGCTAGATGCCTGGAATTGAAGAAATTGAAACAGAAATATTTTACAACTGTATAGTAAAATGTAATATTCACTGTAGTAATATTAATAATAATAATAATAAATTATTAATAAATAATAATAATAAAAATTAAGCAATATATCACAAGCAAGAGTGCTGTTGTACTGAATAAAAAGTTTGTTAAAAATGCAATGGTATGTTGAAAAGTAATTGTTCTTTTACTAGTTAAAAGATTTAAGAATTAATATGATGATGAAATTAAATTAAACTTTAAAACATGGAATTCTGGAAAACTAATAAAAAATAGAAAAAAAAAAGGATTTGGGAAAAATAAAACAGATTTCAGTAGGGCTCTACTTATAAAGCACTTAAGCAATGCATACGTAATTGTGAAACACTTGAGAGAAACATGCATTTCTTTAAATTTATTATTTACATTAAAAATTGAACGTTAAAATAGGCTAAAGGAGTGTGTTCAATAGCACATTGCTATTTTAGCATATTTTTTGCTGTGGTTTCGGTACTGGTACATTAAATGTCTATTTCCCCAATTTTTGCCAATATGTCCCCAAAAATCTCATATAAAATAAATCGAGAAATGCTTAAAAAAACTATATAAAAAAATAATCCTGAGGTTGATCATAAACATTTACTGAAGGTAAAGCACCTTCTGTCACTCACCTCCTTTTCACTGATTTGTTGCCTTTACTTACTTTTTAAGATTACTTATTTTTAGGCCTTAAATAAAAACAGTTCAGGAGATTTAGGGCTTATTTTGTACCCTCATAATAGAAAGTGTTGTATATTGGTTATTTTACAACACTTTTAATATATGGCTCATTTACTCAGCTTTTAATAAAATGTTTTTTACCTTCATTTATAGAACTAACATCATCTTCACTGCTCACCTTAAAATCAAACTAAATAACTGAAAGTGTTGAAGGCTAGAGTATCACCCTCACTGTCTCTAATTAGTGACATGCTGCGTGCGATAACGGCAAGTGAAGATCTGCTTTGTGCAACCACTGCCTGCATACAGGAGCCGCAGCTTTTCATTCGAGCCGCTGCTCACTTATGCGTCCAATAGAAACTGAGAGATAAAAAGAGACAGATTGTCAGCACATTTAGATCCAGGCGGCTGTGCCACGCTTTTTCTTCTCCGCATCTATTTTTGTTTGCCTGGCCAGTCTATTCATAGCCATGTTGCAACTGTGCGTTTGTTTGTGTCCAGTGCATGTGTGTGTGTGTGTGTGTGTGTGTGTGGAATGCACTATTCATTATATTGATATAGACATATTACCAGCCAAGACCATGAGGAATTGCTAAATTAGCAGCATGAATCATTAATATTATCTTAAAAAAGCAGAGCAAAAACCACATCTAGTCATCACACCAGAGAATAGGTGAGAGAGAGAGAGAGAGAGAGAGAGAGAGAGATAGAGTAAGCAGGAAAGCTGATCTTCATTGACACAGAAATATTTTCTTCTTCGCTTTAACAGTCATCCTTCATTTTTATCATTCTATTTTTGTCCATCATTTCCTTTTTTCCACAGTGCTGTATTAAAGCTCTGAATTGCACACATCCAAGCATTTATATTCATGTGTATGTTGAGACACTGTGGGGAAGCATGGCACTGATTCTTGAGATAAGGGACAAAACAAGTCTTACATACAAAAGTCATCTTTATTTTAAAAATCAAGAAATTCATAACAATAAAAATACTGGAAAAGTTCAATCTAAAGGAAATTTGTATACTCAGGGCATTTTTTACTTATATTTTAAAATAACTTCATTAGAATTTTTTTTAAATGCATGTAACTTAACCTGTCCTCAGCAAGAGGTCACAATGTTAAACTGCTAAACAAAGTGTTTAAAAATGCAACAAATTCATAAATATGAATATCAAATGAAAGCTCCATGTTTACATGCAGTTCAACTGAGCAGTCTCAGACACTGACTCAGACGCAGTTTTCTGAGTTGTTCATCATTGCTGTCACTTATTAGTAGTGTTCACCAACTACTGCATAAACTATTGTACTATTGTATATAAGGGTTAAAGGATTAGTTCACCCAAAAATGAAAATTCTCTCATAATTTACTTACCTTCATGCCATCCCAGATGTGTATGACTATCTTTCTACAGCAGAACACAAATGAAGATTTTTAGAAGAATATTTCAGCTCTGTAGGTCCATACAATGCAAGAGAATGGGTGCCAACTTTTTGAAGCTCAGAAAAGTACATATAGCCATCATAAAAATAATTCATATGATTCCAGTGGCCTAATCAATGTCTTCTGAAGCGAAATGCTAGGTGTGTGTAAGAAATAGATCAATAATTAAAACTTTTTTTACAAAAGATTCACAAGGGTCAAGGTCAAGTATGTTGGCAAGATCACGTGAGAACTATCATGTGAAATATGAAAAAACAGAAGTGCAGTGTTGTTTACAACAGAGGAGCATAGATAATCATATATAGATGCCTCATTTGGCTTGTTTGGATAGTCAACTGCAGCGCCATCTTGGAACGGTGAAAAAGGAAAGCTGTTTGAATTGGTTTAAATGCAAGTGAGTGAGGGGAGGAGATGCCTCAGACCAATCTCCTTGCTCAGACTGCTGCATTAGATGCTTTTGTGTGGAAATAGTATTGCGGTCAATAGAAACAGCTGCTAATAAGGTATTTACGGATGAATATCTATGCAGAGGAGGCTTTTGCGTTTACGTCACACGAGCGGCAGTTTGAACTCCACCCTCGTCAATGTACAAACCTCAAGCTGGCCGGAAACAAACAATTTTCATTTTTGGGTGAACTATTTTACTTAAGTATTTGATCGAAGCATAGAAGGGACCTGAGACTTTGGGATGGGCTCTTTTGACTCGGACATGGAAGAAATCACCCAAAACACCCAAGCAACCACTTAGCAATACCCTAGCAACCACCAAGAACATTCAGCCAACAGCATAGCAATGCCTTAGCAGCCATTAAGAACACCCAACTAACAACATAGCAACATGCTAATAAAAAGCTTTGAACACCTATGCAACCACACAGTGTAGCAACGCCATATCAGAACACCTTACCAACCACATAACAATGCACTATCAACACGAAGAAGACCCTAGCAACCCACAACACGCTAATAAGAATTCCGAACACCTTACCAACGCCCTAGCAGCACCAAGAACACCAAAAAACAACAACAACAAAAAAAAACATAGAAACCAAATAGCAACACGCTACAAAAAATTCTGCACACCTATGTAATCACATAGCAACACCCTAGCAAGATCAAGAACACCCAAGCAACCAAATAGTACAATGCTAAAAACAATTCCAAACACATTAGCAATAGGGCTGAAACGATTAGTCGACATTATTGACAACGTCGACAATAAAAAATTGTCGACAAACATTTTCGTTGACAAATAGTAATTTGATCTCATTTAATACAACATGAGATCACATTAAACTCTAATGATGATGCGCATGAGAGCAGCACTGCAGCTCGGGCCTGACTGAGGAGAGGAAGAATTACACAGCTCACAGTCCAGATGCTTTCTAAACTTTCACAGCTTCAGGTGATGTAGATCGCAAAGTATGAGGGAATTATAATGCAAAAATACAAAATAAGTAAATCCAGAAGCACTGTCGTTGTGGAATAAGTGGAGCTGGAGCTGTCGAGCATCTTTAAAGGAAACACTCCGGTGTTACATCTTTAATGCAGTTACATTTAATGCGTTATAGCTTTATTAAAGTTCAGATAATACGGAAGCAGACTCCGAAACTCCGAAACTGGCATTTTTCTATGTGGTCAATGCCTCTTCTATGAGTTGCACAAAGTGTCCTGATCTAAGAGGGAGAGATTGAAACTGCACCCAGCTGAGGCACACTCTGTCGCGGGGACACTCATCCCTCGAGCGCATGCGCTTAATGCAACTAGATTATAACGTGATGGCTCGCGACTTACTGAGTCATAATATACGTCACTGTGCATTTCTTATCATAAAGAAAATTGGCAATATGCAGCTTTATTAATAAGAGAGAGTTTTTTTGTGAGTTAAAGATGGATTGAAGTGAACAGAAATGTGAGAGAGGGTAGTCTTCGCCCCATTATACACTGCAACAAAATACGTTTTTGATTTGTTTTTGTTTTGGCTTGTTTTATAATATAAATATCTAAAACTTTAAAACAATGTACATTTACTTTAGGAACTATACTGCAGAAGAAAAAAACGTTATCTGAGAATGTTGAATATAATATTAAAAATACAAATATTTTAAAATATCTAAAACTCCTTTAAAAAAAGATGAATTCACCTGAGAAGCAGCATATAAGATATTTAGACTTGCTTTTAGAGAATAGATCTTGAATATAAGTATATTTTGTTTTTACTACACTCGCAGAAGTATAACCAAGTGAACAAATACACTTATATACAAAATACACTTATATTTAAGATACATTCTCTTAAAGCAAATCTAAATATCTTTATATTTAGTATGCTTCTCAAGTAAATGTATCTTGTTTTAAGGATTTTTAGACCATTTTAAATGGAAACAAGACAAAAACACTTGATAACAATAGATTTTTTTGCAGTTAATTTTTTTTACTGAATTAAACTTAATAAAAAGTATTTTTTTCCTTTAATTCGGTGAATGTCATTTAGAGGTATTTTTAAAAGATGATTTTGTCTTCTTTATTGTTTGTAAGCACGTTTAATACAACCTTGTCGGGGCACAAGATGAATAATCGGTTAAGAGCTAATGATTAATCGTTGAAATAATCGCCAAATAATCGTTCTAATAATCGTTAGATTAATCGATTATCACAACAATCGTTAGTTGCAGCCCTAATTAGCAACCGCATAGCAATGCCCTGACAACCAATCACAACACCCTAGCATCGTGGTGAGTTTTTGCACGAAGAAGCACTCACATTCTCTTCAGAAAATGTAAAAATATCGTTATGTATTTACTGTATTTGTTCAGAAAAAGAGCTTTTAGAAGTTAAGCTCTCTGTATCTCTTTCTTTGTGCCTCAGAATCCTTTTCCTGGGAGACAAAGAGGTTTAATAAGGCTGAGACCTTCGCTGATTGTGTTTTTCCTTCAGTAAATCATTCTGTCTAATTCCACACACACACACACACACTGATCACAGTTACAAAAACATTGCCTCTTCAGCAAGCACAAACATGCACATGTACTCAACGTGTACTCAAATTAATTGTACATTATATGTTCCTGCGCTTCTGACCAATGTTATTGCAGTTCATTAGGGTATTTGAGTCAATATCGTTGAGATTTGCTCTTTGACATTATCCCAGATTGTTCTATGAATGTTAGATTGTGTTAAAAATGTAAATGGTAAGGCTACAACATATATGTATAAGGGAAAGTAGGCCTATATATTTTAGGTGCTGTGACTGCAACATGATCACATGGGAAGTCGGTATGTTGTTTCCGAGAGTTCCCGTACTCGCCAACAAGCGCCATCTCCTATCAGACATTTCTGCATCAGCTCCAGCGTGTAACCTTCCTCTGTGGTGCGACCGGAAGCGTGTTGCTTCAGCACCACAGAGGTATTCTGATATATCAGAAAAGTGTGAATCAAAGCACACTAGCACACCAAATATGTCTTTATTTTGTCTTATGCTGCTAGAAAGAACAAAAAAGACTTTATTAGTGCATACCATGTACTCATTTTCCAATTGCTCACATTTGTATTATTCAATAGTGTATTAATGTCTAATAGTATTAAATGATATTATGTTAGTAATTTAAATTAATACTAAAGCTTTTAATTTCAATTTTTTTACATTTCAAATCAAGATATTAAACTTTTAAAATTACAAGCCTGAATGTTCTTGTTGTGGACCTATATAAGGTTACTTTCACATCGATATATTATCAATGTGAATATTTTCGTCACATTAAAAAGTTTTCATGCTCTGGCAGCAGCAGTGTTTCTTCTTGCTGTGTAAATGCCTTTAAAATCTTTATCATTTACTAGTGATCCTCTGTGCTGTGTGAATGTATTATAATTATTTATGATTTCATAGTCATCATTCGTGTTGTATAAATTTGATTTGATTGATCATATTTTTTTAACTTCCTCTTGTGCTGCGTTATAACTGTGTTTACATTCTTGTAATTTATCATAATTTTCATAAACATCTTCAGCGGAGAAGTAAATCTTGCTGACTCTCTCGTGAGATGTGGCTCGCACTGTTTCGCACGCAATTGGCAGTTCGCTTAATTCATGTGACCTGAACTAATCATCTATCTTCTCCCTCTTAACGAATATTATCCAGAACGAGCAAATTAAACATTAAACATGATTGTCACTAAAGGGAGAAATGCGACTGTTGTATCCGGAGATCAGAGACGGTGAAACAGTTTTTTTTTTTTTGTGCGCCTGTCAGCCATTGATGCTCTATAACAGTTTGGGCATACCAAGATGGCTGCTCAAACACTTCCGGTAGCTTCACCTCATAGCAGTTTACCGTTGCATCAGCGATCCAGTTATATATATTCAGTATATTAGTGGTTTAGACCCATGTTGAAACCAGTATGTAATCGAGTTCACAAACTCAGTGATGAGCACGATTCAGAGGCTGCATTTTTCCCTCTAACGTTACATTTTTACTCCACTGATGGTTAGGTTTAGGTTTGGTGTTTGGGGGTACAGTTTATAAAACATGCATTCCTCTTCACTGTATTAAAGCCTGTACAGATGAAAACAACTCGCTTCACACTCCCTTTTGGCACCCCTCTGTGGACATTACACCCTGGAAATGGAGCCCACACGTGCTCATATGCCCAACAACACTTACCGCTTTGGCCACTGGGGGCAGTGTTTTGTATTTTTCTAAGCACAGACCAATTTTAGTTAAAGAAAAGTCAACCTACTGTTTCCAGTTTCACTGTGAGAATAGTCCGGTGACTGGTCAATTATTATCATTATTATATATATATATATACAGTATATATATATATATATTTTTTTTTTTTATTTTCACCATTTTGATTCACCTTTTTGCCATCACAGTTCATTTGATCCTCCTGTGTGACAAATGCATTTTTAAAAGTACAATTATTCAATACAAATGTATATACAAATGTCATAAAAGAACAGTAAGAACAGTGACAGTAATTACAAAATAGTTAGCAATATTGCATGTAAAATAGTTTAGATTGAGTTTAGCATGTCACGCCACAGGAAATGTGAATTAACCTAACCACACTCAGTTTATGGGAGGCATCATGTCTTCATAATAATGACCCACACCACAACGTACACACAAACTATTTTAAATGACAATTGTACATACAGATTTTTGTAATGATCAGTTTTGCATTGCAGTTTTGTATTTTCTGTAAGTATATATACATATGGCCATACATCAACACAGACAAAGACAGATTCATAAAAATCAGAAAAGCAGAGCACACAACACCATCCTGCACACTCCGCTCAAAATACTGCAGTGCACCACAACAGGGTGGAGAAAGAGACGGAGAGAGAGCAACAAATGTGAAAATGTGAGTGAGCCAGATTGCTAAGGAAATTAAAATGAAATAATGGCAACCACAGACAAAACTGAGAAAACAGAATTACTGAAAGAACAGAGGGTGTAAAGCAATGCGATAGAACGAGTGCTACTGAAGGCAAGAGGTGAATAGTGAAAGAAAGAACAGAATGAGCAGCAGCAGTGGGAGAGAGCCGCACTCATTTCTTCACAGTGTGTCTGACTGCAAGCCGTAAAAAGCCCATTCTGATTAATGTACTTTATAATGAGTTAGCATAGCAATTATTGCACATGCTGAGAGAGTGAAAAAGAGTAAGGGTGAAAGAGAGAGAGAGAGTGAATCCACTGTACCATCCACAGTGTTGAATATAATCTGATTATAAAGTCATAAATTACTGTAATCTAATTACCGGTTCCTGTTTAGTCAAAAGTAGTTGATTTTATATTCTTGTAATCAGTTACTGATTTTTCATCAAGTTAAATACTTTAAACTTACATTACCTGGGTTACACATATTTCTAAAATGATATTATGTAAAATACATTTATATACATATATATATATATATATATATATATATATATACACACACACACTGGTGACCAAAAGTTTGGAATAATGTACAGATTTTGCTCTTATGGAAAGTAATTGGTACTTTTATTCACCAAAGTGGCATTCAACTGATCACAATGTATAGTCAGGACATTAATAATGTGAAAAATTTCTTAAACTTCTTTTTCTTTCTGAAAAAAACTTCTTAAACTACTTCAAAGAGGGAGGTCACGTGACGCCATGCAAGAAGCAGACGTGTGAGCGACGAGCTCTGCGCACTTTTTTATTATTCTCATGTTATAATCTGGTGAAATTCGATACACCCAGTTACACATTTGCTCTTTGAGGTAAAACATGGCAAAGAAGTCAAAATCATCGGGCTCTGGAGACATTAAAAGACACTTACGTGTTCAGGGTGAAAGCACCGACAGGCCTACAGACCAGGGACTCGATTTGGATGGTGCCGCGGGAGAGGAGATCCAGCGTCAGTTGTCCAACATATCGGTGATGATGACGAAGGCTCTTGCTGACTTGGAGGATCTCGCTGTAATACGTCGATTATGGCGATGGAAATAAAATTATCTGAGTTAGTTACAAGAGTGTCAGATGCTGAGAAATGAATCGATTATTTGGAGTCTTCAGAGAGGGAATTATCCACTAATCCGCCCGCGACCAAAGTTGATCTGGAACGTATTCTTGAAAAGCTTGAAGATCTTGAGAATAGAAGCCGCAGGAATAATGTCAGAATTGTTGGAATTCCTGAGCATGAGGAGGGCAGAGATATGGTGAAATTCCTAGACGAGCTCTTCCCGAGTCTGCTCGACATAACAGGCCACAAATTGGAAATCGAGCGAGCTCACAGAGTCCCTGCTCGGAGATCTGCTGAGGGAGATAGGCCCCGATCGATATTGGCCAAATTTCTGAGGTAAAGATCTTGTGTTGCGCCATGCGAGGAGCAAAGGTAAGCTTTCTTGGAGGAATCATAATATTTTTTGTTCCCGGACTTTGCGAGTTCGACAAGAGAGAAACGCGATCGGTTCAGGGAATGCAAGAAACTCTTGCATCAGCGAAAGATCACTTTTGCTCTGATGTTCCTGGCCAAACTGAGAATAGAAACGAAGGACGGTCACAAAGTATTTACATGTCCCAATCAGGCAATGTCTTTTATTGAATCAATGGGTGAGTAAACCATTGGATGTTTCTCATGTGAGTGGGTCGACTCGCTGTACTTACTCTGGCTTTTGAGGAAGCTGGGCATCATTTTGGTTTCTTTTTGCGTTGGCTCCATCTAGCTGCTGTAGTTTGTTTTGTGAATAACACTTTTCTTAAAGAAGCTTTTGCATTGACGGAAGATTACTTTTGCATGGAAGTTCCCAGCCAGTTTGAGAGTGGACACTACGGATGACCGTAAAAGATCTACATGCTCACACAAATGATGTCTTTTATAAAGTTGACGGATTGAATAAGTCATGGTATATACTTTTATGCGGCCTCCGAGTGAATTGACTTGACCATTCGGGGAACCGGGATGTCGGTTTTGTTTCTTTTTGTGTTGGCTCCACTTAGCGGCTGGAGCTTGTTCCATTTACGGGACACTGGAATGATTACGTCATCCGCTGAACTCATAAGAGCTGGCTCAATGAACATTCATTGTCTATCCGTGAAACTGAACAGTTTTATATCAGCTGGAATTTGTTTTGTGGAGGATCACACCTTTAAATCAGTTCTGTGAATTAATCTACATGTTCTTTGTGTTCATTCTTCCTTTTGGCTGGGGGTTATTTTACAAAGTATTTTCTGTTATGTAATTTTGCTTCACAAATTTGTGAGGCAAAATTGTGCAATCCAATGGCAAAGTTGTCGTGGGGGCTCGTGGGCATTCATGGACCTTTTAAGTTTAGAGGGATTGACGCTGGTTGGCGCTCTCGTGCACGGGGTTAATGCGCACGTTTTTCTTTTTTCTGTTTGTTTTGTTCGGGGCGAAGTTCAGGGTTTGATTGTTTCACTAATGGGGAATGTGGTCTGTATAATTTTGTTTTTGACACACAGTTTATTTTTTTTTATTATATCAATATGTCAGTTGTTAATATGAGTGTACTGTCTCTCTCCACATGGAATGTAAATGGGTTGGGGCACCCCATAAAAAGAAGGAAGGTTATTTCTTTTCTTAAACATAAGAAATATGATATAGTGTTTCTTCAAGAAACACACCTTTCTCCGCAGGAAGTGGAAAAATTTGGGAAGATATGGGGTGGGCAATTTTTCTTTGGTGTTGGCTCAAGTAAGAGCAAGGGAGTCATTATATTGGTAAATAAACATCTACAATTCAAATGTCTCAAACAGATTAAAGATAAATTAGGAAGAGTCATTATTGTTTTAGCTGAAATTCAGGGGCAAAGGTTGATTTTGGCTAATATTTATGCGCCTAACCCTGATGATCAGGGATTTTGTATAGATCTTGAAGGGATGCTGCAAGCCGCTGGCACCCCTCATGATACAATATTGGGAGGAGACTTTAATCTTTTGATGGATTCAGTCATTGATCATAGTGAAGCAAAAGTGTGTAAGCCCCCTAGAGCAACACTGACACTTCACAGGATGTGTAAAAATCTTGGTCTTACAGATATTTGGAGACTTTTGAAACCATCTGGAAGAGACTATACATTTTTTTCATCAGTCCATAAGATTTATTCTAGAATAGTTTTTTTTTTTAAATATATCCAAGTCCCTTATTTCATCTGTTGTGGATTGCTCAACTGGAAATATCTTAGTCTCAGATCATGCCCTGGTGAGTTTAGAGGTGGTGCCACATACGGAGAAAAAGAAATTATATAGTTGGCGCCTTAATGTGTCCCTTTTGCAAAATCCTGAATTCCAACAAATGTTAAAGACTGAAATCAATGTTTATATGAAGACCAATTGGTCCTCAGTATCCACTGTGGGCGTGGCTTGGGAGGCACTTAAGGCGGTTCTTAGGGGTCGTATCATACAGTATGCCTCATTCACCAAAAAATTCAAAGCACGAGAAATCGTGGAGTTGGAAGGAAATATTAAAAATGCCGAAGCAGAGCTGAAGAGCCGTTTGTCATCCGATGGCCTCAGAGAATTGACTCGATTGAAATACAAATAAAATACTATTTTGTCGCGGAAAGTGGAGTTTTGGTTATTAAGGGCAAGACAGTCATACTTTGAGTTGGGGGACAAAGCAGGAAAACTTTTGGCTAGATATATAAACTACCATTCCCTCAGTGAAATCTGCTGGTGGTGAAATATTTACCTCGGCCATTGATATTAACAATGCTTTTAAAGAATTATATCTTGATCTCTATAGTTCCACATCTTCGTCTATTGATGAAGATATTAGAAACTTTGTGGAACCATTAGATCTCCCTAAACTGACGACTGAGCAACAAAATTCTCTTGATTCTGAGATAACTTTGGAGGAGCTTGGCGAGGTTATTGGGGCCCTGCCTACAGGCAAGGCTCCGGGGCCTGACGGCTTTGCTGCTGAGTTTTTCAAATCTTATGCTACAGAACTGGCTCCACTTTTGCAAGAAATTTATACTGAATCATTAAAGAATGGAAAGCTTCCGCCAACCATAACACAAGCCCGGATCAGTCTGATTCTTAAAAAGGACAAAGATCCAAAAGTTACTGTCCAATTTCCCTGATCCAGCTAGATGTAAAAATTTTGTCAAAAATTCTGGCTAAGTAAAGTTATGACATCTCTTATACATATAGATCAGGTGGGGTTTATTCGGGGCCGCAGCTCTTCTGATAACATTAGGCGTCTCATCAATATCATATGGTCAGTAGCGAATGAACAATCTCCGGTTGCTGCCATCTCACTTGACGCTGAAAAGGCATTTGATATGGTAGAATGGAATTATCTTTTTAAGGTTTTGGAAATATATGGGTTCGGGAGTACGTTTATTGGATGGATTAAGTTACTTTATAGACACCCAGTAGCGGCGGTACAAACAAATGGACTAATTTCAGATTATTTTACTCTGGATAGAGGCACCCATCAGGGTTGCCCTCTTTCCCCTTTATTGTTCTGTCTTGCCCTGGAACCATTAGCAGCCTCGATAAGAAAGGAGGATGATTTTCCAGGGATGATTGCGGGAGGTATGGCGCATAAGCTTTTGCTTTACGCAGATGATATTTTATTATTCGTCTCTGACCCCACTAGATCTATTCCTTGCCTCCACAGAATTATTAATTCCTTTTCCAAGTTCTCAGGATACAAAGTCAGTTGGTCAAAATCCGAAGCTTTGGCTTTGACAGCGTACTGCCCAATAACAGCTTTTCAGCCAGGTGCCTTCCAGTGGCCCAAACAGGGAATTAAGTATTTGGGAATTTTATTCCCAGCAAATTTGTCTGATTTAGTTAGAGTTAATTTTGACCCCTTAATAAAAAGGTTTTCGAATGATGTGGACAGGTGGGCTTCAATACATTTATCGATGATTGGGAAGGTTAATGTTATTAAAATGAATTGTATTCCAAAATTCAACTACCTACTACAGTCTCTCCCTGTAGATGTCCCCCTCTCTTATTTTAAGCAATTTGATAGTATAGCGAAGTCCTTCATTTGGAATGGAAAGCGTCCCAGTTTACATTGCAACAAGTTACATAGGCCGATTGACAAAGGTGGGCTAGGCCTACCCAAGATTTTTTTTTATTATTATGCATTCGGTCTCAGACATTTAGTTCATTGGTCACTTCCACCTGAGAGAGCCCCTCCCTGGTTTGGAATTGAACAGAAAGTTATTGCCCCTATTTTACTATTACAAAGCCTTTCTATTAAACTGATTGGAGAAGTTAAGTCGCACCCCATTATCTCGCATCTGCACGTGCTATGGACAAAAGTGTCCAGAGTGTTTAATTCAAACATTTATTTAAATGTTGCATCAAGCATATGGCTAAACCCAAAGTTGCGTATTGGTGAGTCCCCTTTCTGTTGGTCGATTGAGAGTGGATTGAGAGGGGTGTTAATACACTCGGTGACCTATATGAGAGTGGTGGATTGAGATCGTTTGAAAATTTGGTCCAACATTTCAGGATTCCTAGATCTCAGTTCTTCAGGTACTTACAGCTGCGCCACTTGCTTTGTACTATTTATGGGAGTAGCATACACCCCCCTAAAAGGGCAGATACTCTAGAAGTGGTGATTACTGCTTTTGGAAAAGGTCATCAGTGTATTACTCCCTGTTAATTCAGGGTCTGGGGGATGGAGCTTCAACTTCTCTCAAGAGATTATGGGAGAGAGATTTAAATTTGGTATTGGAGGAGGGAGTGTGGGCTAAGATTCTAAAAAACGTCAAGTCTACATCTAGAGATTCGAGGGTGTGTCTGATGCAATTTAAGATTTTGAATCGATTATATTGGACCCCCTCTAGACTGTATAGACTTGGTCTTAAAGACACACCCACCTGCTGGCGATGCCAATCAGAAGACGGGGACACAACCCATGTTTTTTGGGGATGTGTTAAAATACAGGAATTTTGGAATTTATGTGTGATGTGTTGGACACAAGGTTTTCATTTTGCCCCAGACTCTGCATTTTGGGTGATGGGGAAGTCATACATTTTGAGGATAGCCACTTGAGAGGATGGGTCCTGGCCGGAGTTATGGTGGCCAGGCGAATAATACTAGGGGGTGGAAGACGGCTGGGGTACCCTCTTTCGGGAGTGGTGCGGGGAGATGAGCAAGGTTGCGGCATTTGAGGAGGCAATCTTCAGAAGGTTAGGAAAGTGGGATTTGTTTAATAGGAAGTGGGGTGGATATTTTGATTTTTTGGAGGGTTCTTGGGGAGGGGCAGTGGAGATGGATTTTTGATTTTTAAGTTTTAGTTTGATGTGTATGTGCACTCTTGCTTTTTGAAAGTATTTTTATTTTTTTTATTTTTGCTATAATTGTAAGAGACCACTGTAATGCGTGTTTGTGTCGGGTGTGGGGGATGTTCGGTGGGAAGGGTTTAATTTATATATCTGATTCCGTATTTTATGTTGTGTCTATTGGTTTTTTATGAATGGAATCAATAAAAATGTTAATAAAAAAAATAAAAAAAATACTTCAAAGAGTTCTCATCAAAAAATCCGCCACGTGCAGCAATGACATCTTTGCAGATCCTTGGCATTCTAGCTGTCAGTTTGTCCAGATACTCAGGTAACATTTCACCCCATGCTTCCTGTAGCACTTGTCATAGACGTGGCTGTCTTGTCGGGCACTTCTCACGCACTAGCTGATCCCACAAAAGCTCAATGGGGTTAAGATCCATAACACTCTTTTACAATTATCTGTTGTCCAATGTCTGTGTTTCTTTGCCCAATCTAACCTTTTCTTTTTGTTTTTCTGTTTCAAAAGTGGCTTTTTCTTTGCAGTTCTTCTCATAAGGCCTGTACCCCTGAGTCTTCTCTTTACTGTTGTACATGAAACTGGTGTTGAGTGGGTAGAATTCAATGAAGCTGCCAGCTGAGGACATGTGAGGCATCTATTTCTCAAACTAGAGACTATGATGTACTTATCCTGTTGTTTAGTTGTACATCTGGGCCTTCCACATCTCTTTCTGTCCTTGTTAGAGCCAGTTGTCCTTTGTCTTTGAAGACTGTAGTGTACAACTTTGTAAGAAATCTGCAGTTTTTTTGGCAATTTCAAGCATTGTATAGCCTTCATTCCTCAAAACAATTTTGCCATTTTTGACCTAATATTGACCTTAAGACATGCCAGTCTATTGCACACTGTGGTAACTCAAAAACAAACACAAAGACAATGTTAAGTTTCATTTAACAAACCAAATAGCTTTCAACTCTTTTTTATATATTGGCAAGTGATTTTCTAGTACCACATTAGCAATTTAGCATGATTACTCAAAGATAAGGTGTTGGAGTGATGGCTGCTGGAAATGGGGCCTGTCTAGATTTGATCAAATATGACTTTTCAAATAATGATGGTGCTGTTTTTCACACCAGTAATGTCCTAACTATACTTTGTGATCAGTTGAAAGCCAATTTGGTGAATTCAAGTACCATTTTCCTTCCGAAACACCAAAATCTGTACATTATTACAAACTTTTGGTCGCCATTGTGTGTGTATGTATATATATATTTATCTATCTATCTATCTATCTATCTATCTATCTATCTATATATATATATATATATATATATATATATATATATATATATATATATATACATATATCTATATATATATATATATATATATATATATATATATATATATATAAAAATGCATATATATATATATATACATATATATACGTATATAAATGCATATATATATATATATATAAATGCATATATATATATATATATATATATACACGTCTGTACCTCAATACGGGTGGCGGAGGACAGGTCTCAGTTGCCTCCGCTTCTGAGACAGTCAATCCACGCATCTTATCACGTGGCTCTTTGTGCATGACGCCGCGGAGACTCACAGCATGTGGAGACTCATGCTACTCTCCACGATCCACACACAACTTTCAACGCGCCTCATTGAGAGCGAAAACCATTAACGGCGACCACGACGAGGTTACCCCATGTGACTCTACCCTCCCTAGCAACCGGGCCAATTTGGTTGCTTAGGAGACCTGGCTGGAGTCACTCAGCATGCCCTGGATTCGAACGCGTGACTCCAGGGGTGGTAGACAGCATCAATACTCGCTGAGCTACCCAGGCCCAGTAACTGTAATTTCAATAATTCTCAGTAATTTGATTACTAGCATTTAAAATGCAATGTGTAACACTACTTTTGGCTTAAGTAATTAGATTATAGTAAATAATTACTATATAATCAGATAATACCCAACACTGGAGCTGAGTGTATGGCTTGCATGCATCAACAATGAACAAGGAAGAAATAAAGACGTTATTTTTAATTTGTTGACCGGAAAAACAAAAACTTTTCGTTTGACAAGTCCGATAATTCCACATCCTATAATGAAATTTTAATGGGATAGGTCACTCAATAATGAATATTCTGTCATAATTTACTCTCAGGATGTTCTAAACCTGTATGACTTTCTTTCTTTTGTGGAATACAAAAGTAGGTATTTTGCAGAATGACCTGGCCACTCTTTTCCATGCAATGAAACTGCATGGTGACCAGGGACTGGCAAACTCCATAAAGGACAAAAAGCATAATTAAAGCACCTTAAAAGTACTCATGTCATGCATGAGGTATGAAAGCCATCCAACACCTTTGTGTGATGATTGCCGTAGCTCTCAAATCTCATTGACAAAATTTTCAGTGAATAATGACTACAATTTCAGATCTGTTTATCACACAAAGCTATTTTATGGCTTCAGAAGACATGGAATAAAGCACACAAGTTGTATGGATTACTTTTATTTTTGTCTTTTAAGCTCCACTGCCCCAGTCCCCATTCACTGAATGGAAAAGAGCAGCCAGGACATTCTGCTAAACATCTCCTTGTGTGTTCCACAGAAGAAATTAAATAGTAAGTGTTTGGAATGGCATGAGCAGGAGTACATTAGATAGAATTTTCTTTTTGGGGCATGTGGGGTCCATTCAACAGAATTTCTCTCCATTCGCGAATTTGATCCAGGCATCTAATAGCAACATAAATTTCACCTCAGTTGACAGTATAATGCAGCTTTTCACTTGGCTAACCCAGTTAATAGTTGCAGTGCTACTCCTCATTAAAGAGCAATGATACATCAGTTATGGCAGAGCAACTGTGGTGCTGACACTCACTGGAGGCTTTCTGTGTTTTTACAGTGCCTGAAAGCCACAACAGATATAAAGAAAGAATATTTATGCATTCGAGAGGAAGATGCTTAATGACATATAATACAGTAAACATTTGATGCTGTTAAACTTGAGTCACCATAAGCCTGAGAGAATAAGTTGAAATTATTATTATTTTTAGTTTTTTGTAATATGCAGATATGTGTGCATTAACATGACTGTTAGCACCCAAGAGCTTTTAACCACTATAACAACTGAGAATACAACACAACAAACCTAGCATACATCAAAATGAATCTAAAAACCAATTCTAAATCTATACAGACACACATACCGACCCACACACACACACACACACACACACACACAAAACAACAACTCCAAATTTACTTAGTTCTTTCACCTTTTCAGACAAACCTTAACTTGAAAACCTGTGTAATTTTAACTTAACATTTAACATACAGTTATGTGGAGGCTGACTTTAGTCAAAAGAGCGCAACAGTGCCCGCCCTCTTTTTCAGCTGTCCTGATTCCGGTATTTTTCCCATAATTTTTTCATCCATAGGGATTTCATAAAAGGTGTCATAAAAGTTTTCTAAGCCATGAACCATAACAACCAGTTCCGAAATGGTATTCATGTGTGGTAACAGATCAGGGCTGCATTTCCCAAAAGCATCGCAAGCTTCAGTTGATCGAAGAGACCATTGGTTTCTATGATCTTCTTAGGCTTACGATGCTTTTGGGAAACGCAGCCCAGACCAGTTATATTTGTGAATTAATGACACAAAAAAAAGTCTCAAATGTTTTTGCAAAAGCGCATTCATGTACAGTTTTAAAGCAGAGTACAAAAGGCTAAGCAATTTGTGAAAATAAACAAAACATCTTTAATCAGATTATGAGTATATTAAAATGTAATTTAATTTAATTACATGTACAAATCTGACAAGTGTTTTTGCAGAGGACTTTAGGTAACTAGGACTTGTTAAATTGGGACACCACTCAGAGTAGCACCATGCAATGTGACAAGAAAAGTGACAACACAAGTGAGTCAAGACATTTAAGTAATTCATCTAAACACAAAGCAGTCTTTAGCAAAATAACATAATCCCTCCCTTTAATCTCACTATAATAATCTATTTTTGCTGCATTGCGACATAAATCATGAATTAGGGCATTTTAAGTGTCTTATTAATTTCAATGTGAATAAGCATGTTTATTAAGCATTTATAACATGTTAGTTAAAATGCTCACTATTTGTCTTTTTTATTCATGTTGTTGTAACTTCATATCAGTGATTTAAAATGCATTTGTAAATGGCTTAGTCATTTACTTCTTATAAACCCTTAAAGGTGCACTAAGTAACTTTTTTGTTTGTGTCATTGTGGACTTGACAGTGACACCTAGTGGTGTGGATTCAGCATCATTCAAACACAGCAGTTTGCAGTTACAGATGCCATTGTAAAAATTCACAATTCACAGTCAGCCATGCTTAATTTAATCAATGAGTGAAAGTGTCCAATAACGGGGTGGTTACTGAGATTAAGCCATTAGAATTCATCTGGTCATGTGATCTCAACATGGCAGCCCCCATGAGGGGACCCTCTCAATGTAGATTTAAAGAGTTTTTATAAGGTTACTGATATGACTAAAGTCTTCATCTCATGTGAGTGCTCATGATTTTATATATATGTTTCAAAATTACAATTAATTTATTTTGGAGTAAAACTTTTCAATAGGGCTGGGTATTTATACAGATTTCCCGATTCAATTCAATTCCGATTCACAAGCTCTCGATTCGATTCCGATTCGATTCAATATCAATTCATATGGGTTTTTTCAGTTATAATGTCCCTTTTGCTTACATATAAAATAAATTATCTCCCAGCTAATGCTGTTAATTAGACAGGGGACCTTTTAACTAGAAAATATTAATTGTACTATTTATATTTTATTATTTTTCCTCAAATTTGGTCACATTTTGGCTGTATGCAGTGCAAGAGTCGTTGACACCAAATTAATAAAAAAAACACATAAATGTAGCGACCCGCATTGTGCATAATTTGTGGTGACGCAAGTTGATGACTGAAAAGCACCGTGGTTCCACAGTATCTGAAAGAGTCTGAAACCAGAACAACGTAGCGGGGGGCGTCGGGAACAATCACACTCGGAATCGGATAGAAGCAAACATGCCCACTACCCAGTATGAAAACCACCTTAGTGGGCAGTTTTAGGCCAGAATAAGGTGCAGAGTGGACCAGGGTTATGCTGATAGGCTGCCCTGCTCCTAACTCATGTTCTTGGTTGAGCCAAAAGCGTTTAAGCGAACAGAGCAATCTTTTTAAAGCACCACAAAGCCACAGTGCTTTTACTCTTCAGAGAAATCAATGTACAAATGGCTGTACCAGTGTCTCTGCTCATTAAACTGGATACTGTAATGTAAATATTGTAGTGTCCAAAAAAGATACACTTCACCTTTAAATGTGCTTCTCAAATGAGACCACATGAAGTGATTCTCTCCTCGTGTGTAGTTTCATTTTTTGTCAACACCCTGAGAATTTAGATACAGTATGTTTGCTAAATATTTGTGTGCATACGGTGACATTGATAAGTGTGGCAGGCTTAATCAGTGGTGACATGTTAATCTTAGTTAAGCAGTTTGACTGGGAACGGGACATAATGTCACTGACACAATTGATTTCTTACTGGCTGGCAGCAAGACCAGCGCTGGGTCACTGCCTGTGCATTATGATGTTGGATAGCTGAGAAAGAATTACACGTTTCGCCCTTTGGACCTTAAGAAACTGCCTTAAATTGCCTTAGAAACACACTTTTCAACTCTTACTAGTTTACTTAAAGTGATAGCTGACCAAAAACTGAACATTCTGTTATCATTTACACAAAAGAATTCTGACATCATCTAAGTCAGCATTTTTCCAGAACCAAAAAATATAATTTTCACCCAATCTCAAATGATATATTGTGTTTGATGGCATCCGGTGGTGGAAATGACATTTTAAGCATTTTTAGAATAAAATGACACATGCATTTTTTTTTTTTTTTTTTTTTGCACAGGCTAATTTAAGGCTGTCTTTTTTATCTATCTATCTATTAAAACAAACAAACAAACAAACAACAACAAAAAAACAAACAAAAAAACAGTTTGACTGGACATGATGCAAAATAAAAATAAAAATTGTTCACAAGTGCTATTTACCTTGATTTTTCTAGTTTTTCATTTCACAGATCACATTTCTCATATTTCATCTCAAGCAAGCTCTTTACCGACATCTCCTTGGTTATTAAGTACAATAACTTTTGACTGATTACAATTTAATCTTTTAAAAAAGTCAATTATAAAAATCTCAAAAATAATTCATATTTTTATGTTTTTTTTTTTTTTTTGCTCCTAGACATTCATTTCAAAGACAAACGCTGAAGGTCAGTCCATGCCTTTACAGAATTAATTCTCTGCAGAGGTCTTCAGTTTTTCATACTTTAGATTGCAAAATCAAGATTAAAATCATTACATGAGTCATCCTCCAAACTTCTACATAATGACAGTATAATAGAAATAGTTCACCCAAAATTTCGTTTCCAAACATTTATGACTTCTTTATGAAACTGTTTCCTTTGAGACACAAAACTTCTTCTTCCAAGGGGCGCTTGACGGTTCAACCCAACCAAAATCCACAAACCAAACAAACCAAATCCTCCATTTATCCGCATTTAAATCTCAAGATTTTTATAATTGGAAACATTTTTAAACTGGATAGTAATTTTAAACTAAAAATGATAATTGTAATGATTCGTACCACTGGATGGAATCCCACCACAGCAGTATCTATGCAATCATTTCCAAACACACTCTCACAGCGAAATTGTCAGGATTCGTACAACTATTCTAAATCTGGCTAATTCGTATGATATCGTGCAACTGCACTCGTTTCAGTTCCTACGAATTTCACTACAGCCAATGATGTCGGTGGTTATCGTTTCCATCTAATACGCAACAATTACTTGCTTCTGTCACACACAACAGCTTCCTATCATGTTTACACACTCTACTGATTGGTTAAGTTTGGGTTAAGGGGTTTGGGTAAGGGCATAATATTAATAAGTATGTCCTTAACGCCTCGTGCGTGGAACTCGCGCTTACTTCCGCATTAGACATCCGGGAATTTGCACGTGATGAAGACGTTTGAGTTTATGCAAACAACTTCGTGTGAAACAATACAAAATAGCCAACTCGTAAATTATGCATGACTTTTCATGAGATCGGGTTGATCATTTCTTAAACTACTTATCCATTCAGTAATAATAAACAACTGTGATTGGTCCATCCTGACCAGCGCTGAGAAAAGTAAAACCTTAAACCTAAAACTAACTGATAGTGTCATAAAAAGCAAATGTGAGATGAAAACGCAAATGTCTTTTTTGGAAAGTGACAGAGACATCCAATCACTCTCCACTTTCGTCGTATAGAAAAGAGCAGTTTGGACATTCTGCAAAACATCTCCTTTTGTTTTCTATAGAAGAAAAAAATAATAATATGGATTTGGAACAATATAAAGGGAGAGTACATGATGACAGTATTTTTTTTTTTTTTTAATTAACTGCCCATTTAATACTGACACCAGTGGAGGAGGGGTCAGTATTAAACCTACACACCTGACTACAGCAAAAGCAGCAACACATGAATGACACCTGAACATGTAAAACCCAGCAGAAACTTATGTAAAACTGATGTAACATATGGTGTGTGAATAATTTTTGGCAAATATCCACAGAGCGCATATTAAAGCAGATTAACAAGGACGTAGCTATGTAACCTCTGTCTATGAAAAGTACAACTGCAATATTCACAGATGATATACCATCAGATGCATATCTTTCTTAATGGCCTCCATCTCCTTATGCATGCAAATGAAATGGTAGCTATTTAATCATAACAATTAAGAGTCATTAGCATAATTATCATTGGCATTATAGCTGTTGTTATTCTGAACACCATTAATGGTATTACACAGCAAGTATGCTTTTATGTGTGTGTATACATGCCTTACATTAGGAAAATTACAGTTGGGTGTGTGGGTGTGTGCCCTTTCTATTAGGGTGAGTGCATGGAAACATATGGTGATCTTTAGCCTAAATAATAAAGACACACATTGTCCTATGCCATTTTGCTTGACCATTTAGCTGTTATAGCTGACCACTGTCTGATTTATTCAGGATTATAAAAAACGCAAAGTTGACGCAAAGTGAGGACACAACTATGATAAACAGTTTTTTATGGAAAATATCATTTCAAATGTACTATATATATTGTTTTTTTTTTTGTTTTTTTTTTACCTTTTTCTCCAAATTTGGAATGCCCAATTCCCAGTGTGCTTTTAAGTCCTCGTGGTCGTGTAGTGATTCGCCTCAGTCCGGGTGGCAGGGGATGAATCCCAGTTGCCTCCGCATCTACTGCCAACCCACGCATCTTATCACGTGGCTTATTGAGCGCGTTGCCATGGAGACACAGCGCGTGTGGAGGCTTCACTCCATCCACCGCGGCAACCACGCTCAACTCACCACGCCCTGGGATTCGAGCTAGCGAGCTAGCAATCTCCAGGGGTGGTAGCCAGTGTATTTTACCACTGAGCTACCCAGGGCCCCCCTTTATATATTGTTTGATATCTTACAGATCCCTACCTTTCATTTGATATTTATATTGATGAATTTGTTGCATTTTTAAACACTTTGTTTGGCAGTTTAACATTGTGAGCTCTTGAGGACAGGTTAAGTTAAATGTGCTTCCAAGTATACAGCATGCATTTTAAAACAGAATGGAATGGTATGCGGGGATTCTGAGATGCACTTTTTGAAATTTAACTCCTTCCCTGACAGCATTCTAAAACGCACCGCTTAGGGACTGTTCACATGAAACGCATCCTTGCGCTAAAACAACCTTGGTGCAGCGCCACTATAGAGCAGAACACAGGTGTCTTGAGACACGTTTTTAAAAGTTCAAGTTTTTTATGCCGTATATAAAACACGGCAGTCCTGCATTATTTTTGCAGTTGTTTCACAGCTGCTCAATAGAGATGACTCCAATAATAATACACTGTAAATACAATCCATCTCATTTTTCAACACAGGTCACAGTCGATGTCCACTAAACATGTATCTGTGAGTGTGATGCTGGGGAAGTGTCCATAGTCTGTAACTTGCAAGTGAAATCACATGCTAAGCAGTGTTCGAATTGAGTCCAAGCTGTTGGGGGGTCCCCTTACACCGTCTGCTCCGTTTGAATTGAATGATTACATCAGACACACACACGACTCCCTATGAATCACTATGGGAATCAAAGAATAATTTTGATATTTTAAAAAGTTGTAAGACAAGAGTAAGATGTTAGGCTCAATAATAGATAATTTTTTTAGAATTTAAATAGTCACCGGGGCTGAGATACACAGAAATTCTTCTCCCTGTCCAGTAGGGGGCAATATGCATGAAGAATGTGAATCACCAAAAACACAAGAAGAATATGAAAGATGGAGACTGAGCAGGGAGGAGAATTTCTGGTAAAAAAAAAAAAAAAATGTTTTAATATTGATCTTTCTCAAAAAAACAAAAAAACAAATCTGGTTTGTATTATTTATGAAAACTGGGACAGATAATGGACAATGTTGCATTGTGACACTGCAAACATTTTTTAAAAAATATTTTTTTTTCTTTTTTTTTTTTACTCTGACCCCCCAACCCAGAAGAATGCACAACTTAAAACCTTTTTTGAACATTCTTTGTGTTTATAGAGTACAGGGATGTTTGGTTGATACTGTTGTTATGTTAATTATTAAGCCAATATACAGTAAATAAAAGGATAATACCATGTCTGACATGATGCAAACAGTAAAGCATAAAAAAACCTGCTATTTCATTTAGGTGTGCAAGCTTACATTTTGGGTGGCAGTTGGACACCCTGACACACCCGTGGCTATGCCACTGCATCAGAACAATATAATGTACAGAAGAATAGATGGAAAACTGTTTAGTACTTTTTAAACCTGACTTTGGAAAAGGGTCTACTGTTTGAATTGGACAAAAATATAGTAATGTACAGTCAGCCGGTTGTTATCGCAGAATAAAAAGTGTCAGGGTTATCAGGTCTTGTATCACCCTGAAGGGGTTATTAAGTCAATTATACCACTTATTACACAGCTACTAACCAAATAAACGCATGCATATAAAATATTAATTTGTGTTGAAATTATGTAATTATGAGAGAAGAAATAAATGGCTGAACAGCTGAAATCCACCTCCAGTTTGCCTCAGAGTTCTGTTGGTGTTTAGGCTTATTTTGTAAATAATGGCCGTCTGACTACTTATTTCCAGCTTATTACAAGACTTCTTGCCAAATGAGTAAATAAATGGACATTATTTTATTACCTTACTTGTAGAGATCGCACAGTGATCCGACATGCGGATGAGCAGTCTGATAAGTCTGAATCCCTGTATATGCGGTTGGTACTTATAGATACCAGACTGCTCAGTGGCGTCATTGGCCAATCAGAATCAAGTATTCCAGAGCGCCGTGTAATAAGCCCTGAAATTATCTGCTTCTAATATCATCCTAATTAGACTGATAATAAAAAATGCTAATTATGACAAATACAAATACAGTCACTGATATATTGTGCATGGTTTTATAGTTTTGCAATACGCATCAGTCGGTCCATTTACAGTCAGTGGATCTGCCATCTGAGACTGAGACTAGTCTAACGTAAATAAACGCACGTCCACACGCATTTGCACCAGTGTTTTAAAGGATAAATCTGAAAACTCCATGTTCTAAGAATAGCATCTCTCTGACAGGGAATATGACCTTTAAAGACCAATAGACAACAGGGATTATCTAACTGTGAAATATGTGAGCACTTGTGTGTGTTGCGTAACCTCAGTCTGCAGAATAAACCTGACATACAGGTAACACACACATATAAAAGTGCAGTGTGTAATTGCTGCACCACTAGCGAATTAATGCAAGTACAAAAATAATTATTGTTTCCAGACAGGCTTCCTAAACACTCCTACCACCCCGCCCCCGTCCTCCATTGTTCAACCAAACCAACGCCATCGGCTGAGCCAGAAGTTGACATTTCGGAATGCTCAAACAGACAAATAAATGCAAAAACTGCCACAGAGTCACATTGTTTAAACTTCAGAAAGTCAGCCTACAAATGGTTTATAACACTGACCAATATTTTAGTATTTTAACATTTAAAAAAATATAACATACCTTTAGGCAAAAGGAGAGAATACTGTCAAATAATAATGCGAGTATGATCACTTTTTAAAGGTTGTGTGTCTTGGGTGATAGCTAACAACACTGTTACAGAATGAGAGTTTATCATACTGTATATAATTTATTACACATACTAATTTAACCACCAATGAAGCAATCAAAGCCAAAAACACAAGCAAAAGCAGTATTCTCAATGGAGGTGACTACGTTATCTTCCCTCTCTTCAGTTCTCGTTTTATCCTGCCCCTTTGACATCCCGTTTGATACTCATTCAACTCACCACATAACACAAGCATTCGAGTGAGTGCACACACACACACACACACACACACACACAGTATTAAAGTGGCTGTCAGAGGGCCTTCATGAATCTTTAAATTCATAAAACATCATTCAGCATGGAATAACCCAGTTCCAGACAAGGTTTCCCAACAGGTGGCATTACACATACAGATGAATCTCATGAAATTTGTTAAGAACATGATCAGCCCGAGTCATATTTCACCTCGTAATCAAAAGGAATAAAAAACCTTGTTGGTTTTTGTGTCATGACGTCATTAAGTTTGGTCATGAAACGCACAAGAACCGATTAGGTTTAATGTTATTGACATGTCGCCATTGTATTTGAATTGGGATCTATATGCATGAGATCTGATTTGGTTTGAGAATTAATAACGACTTAAAATTTAGTCTGTTCATCTTACAAAGTGATCATATGCCTTCAGAAGATTTGGATTATGATGCATGAGTCACATGAACTGCTTTTCTGACAAGTTTGAGTGCTTTTTTAAGCTTTAAAGTGAGAACTATACACTGTATGGAAATCAGCGATTGCTTCGGGGTTTTTTTTAAATATATATATATTAAAATATATTTTATATTATTATATATGATAAATAAATTCATATGGGCTTGGAATGACTTGAGGGTTAGTAAAAAAAAAAAAACCTACAATTTTCTTTTTTGGATGAACTATTCCTTTAAAGATGCTGTAAGCAGGTTTGCAACAGTATGAGATTTCCATGGTACAATATCCATCTCAGAAAATATCACAGTTTCACGGTATCACGGTATACAGTATTACACAATTATTATTATCAGTTACAATGAACCTTAAAGGAGTGAAAACAGAATTTTTTTTTATTTATTTATTTATTTTTTTTTGGTTGAGCAAACACTTTATTATAATTGAAACTTGAAACCATTTTTTTATTTAAGTATGTGTAAAAAAAAGTCTCCCTTTTGAAAATAAAAAAAATAAATAGAATAAATAAGAAATCTAACAGAATTATAATAATAAACCGAATTATAAACATGATAAAAAAAATAGCATGTAACTATAACATGTTATATAACTAAAGCATGTTAGTTTACATGTTAGCATAGCATGATAAATTAACTACTAAATGAAAAATAACATCAGCTGTGTGAGCTTTAATATCGAGGGAATATTGTTGCACGCGTGCGCCAGAGAGCGGAGTATGTCATAATCGCGAGCTGGTTCCGTTAAACTCGTGCGAAAGTGCAGATGAGAAGCATTTAGCTGATTGCGAGATTATCATTAAATCTGCCTTGGCAGTCCTAAACAGGCTATCACTTGGGCGGCCGACGAAATATCTTCAATGGGAGAACCATGGCATGGTTCTCTTTCCCTGCTGTCCGCGACCCAGTCCGAATAGACCTGCAACCCACCAGTTGAGAACCCCTGCTTTAACTCACACACACACTCACTTATGTCAGACCCCCTCGCCTCACTTCTCTCTGACATTTTCTCCACTGCATGTGTGTGGGGGGGAGCAAGTTGACGAGTCTGACAGGCAGACAGGAGGAAAGGAGATGCGCACGCGCAGGTGAGATTCTCTGTCAGGTTGCATTTTTTTTCTCAATACCATAGATAAGCAAATGTACATGGTATGATAATCATCAATTTTCATACCGTGGTATACCGTGAAACCGGTATACTGCTGCAACCCTAGCTGTAAGTGATTTTTTTCATGGAAAAGTATGCAACAATTTTTCCTACTCCCTTAAATATATTAAAGAAATAAGTGTCCTGAGATAACTCACCGGTCTCTGTGACAACTGTAGACTTTGTAAACGGCAAACAAAAATGTGTTCGCGGACCGCAGACATTGAAGATTTTCACCTGTCAATCATTTTTCTCGTTCTCATAGTGTTGTGTTTGAAGCAGATCATTGAGGCTATGATTCATAATGTTTGTCAGTTGAGGGCGCTATTGTGCCACTGAATTTGACAGCCACAGGAACAAACAATGCTGCTCTTTCGCTCAGTTTTGGTCACTAAATTATCTTTGGAGGGCAGGTTTTGGAATGAGAGGGTGGCTAATTCAACGGCTCAGTCACGTGAAAGCATCGGAACACTAAAATCACTTACAGCACATTTAATGGCTTCGAAGTCTTCACTTTTTTGTATGCAAAATAGAATTTCTTTGAAAATGTAACCTTAGGTGCAACCCAAATCGCACACTTCTGCACTATTCTACACATGCAAGTAGTATGTTAAAGAGGCACTCAGTAACATTTTGTTTGTGTCATCTTGGACTTACAGTGACACCTAGTGGTGTGGATGCAGCATCATTCAAAATCAATAGTTTTCAGTTACAGATGCAGTTGTAGAAATTCACTTTCACATTCAGCCATGATTAATTAAATCCAAGAGTGAAAGTGTCCAATAACAAGATGGTTACTGAGATTAAGCGAGCAGTTTTCAGCTGGTCATGCGATTTTAAAATGGCAGCCCCCATGAGAGTGCCCCTGCCCCATGTAGAATAAAACAGCTTTTATAAGGTTACTGATATGACTATCAGTCCTCATCTCATGTGAGTGCTCATGATTTTATATATATGTTTCAAAATTACCAATCATTTCTTCAGGAGTAAAACTTTTTTAATATGGAAAAGATTACTGAGTGCACCTTCAACAATGAAAATGCAACAAAAATAAGTGCACTATGAGTACCCAGATGATGCACTTCTTCAGCTGTCGAAACGAAGCGTGGAAACTTCATGTCATCAGCGCACGCGGCTTGCCGTATGTAGCGGATGGGAGGGAGTTACCTGGCTGTTTTGCTGGTCTGACAAAACAATTGTAAATAATAGAGAATGTAGCAACTAGAGAAACTGCAACAAAAATCAGTTGAATGCTTTACCGTCACCTCACGCCGTGTGAAAATGCTTGTTGTTTGAGATACAAGTGTTGAACTGTGGATGGCTAATACACTAAAGCTAGCGGCAACACATCGCATACGTTTGAAACGTCACTTCTGTCAGTTGTTAAATGTTAGTGTTCCATTTGGGACAATACAACACTTTGAAAATGCATATACTACATGGCTGAGTGCATAGTGTATAATGTAAGTGCATAGTGCATAGTGCATAGCGCATAGCGCGTCATTTGGGCCACAGCTCTAGACATGTTTTTGTGAGATTCACCCACACACATATGCCCACACTGCTCCATCTGTCTAGCCATGCCCTTCCTTCTCCTTACCTGTATTTCATGTTACTGTGACGTCCAATAGCCTCCTTCATGTGGGCGTGGCCATGAGGTAGGGGGCGGGACCCCACCTTGACAGAGCTCTGAGGTGCATGGTTGCCATTTCCTCCCTGTCCGCTCCCTCTTTCTCCTCCTCCCCCACCTCCTCCACTGCTGCTGCCCCCTGGTGGAGGGGCAGTTCGTAGACCACACAGGCGGTCCTCGCTGCGGCTCTTCAAGTTGTGCTCCGTACATGCAAATGAGACCTGCATCCTGACCAGTGCTTACACACCTCCTGCCACTGTGTGTTGGAGTTTATCAGATTGAGCCTCTTTTGATGTTTGCGTTGTTTCTCAAGTAACAATGAAGATGCTGAAGGAGTCAGATAGCTAGCTAGATAGACAGCCAGCCAGACTGACAGACACTCAAGTCAGGTCTTGCATCTGCTGGCACAACTTGCAGCTGTTGCGCGTAAGGCACGCGTCCAAAAGCAAGTTTGACGCGGTAGGGCGCGTGTTTGTGTCGCCAGGCAAAAGTCACGACTGGCCGCGATCCAGGCCCAAATCTGTTGCGTGCAAAGTCAGCCTATGCAGTCGCCCGCTGCACTTCTCCAATACCCGTATCGACGCTACTTGAAGATGCTTTCCTCCGTGTTGAGGCATTCCTCTGCAGAATCCGGGTGGTCTCTCTCTTTGCAAGGCGGGTGGACCTCCTCACTACGCGGAACCTCCCATCCACACTGGATTTCCACAGACAGGATGCGCAACAGCCGGTACCGCTTCACCTAATGACACTGATGCCCGGAGCAGACCGCGAACGCGACTGCAGAGACGCGCGCAGACGCGCACACTTGTGTTCACCCGCGCCTCGCCATTTCTGTAAGTATAAAGGCGTATTGACACAAAACCACACATGCAAACACATATATATATATATATACACACACACACTATCTAGGGATGGTCACTATCTGACACACAGCGCGCTCTCACGCGTTCTCCACAAGGCAGCAAACGTCGCGTTGTTGCTCTGACGCGTGATTATTGCCATTGGTGATCACCGCGCGCGATCAAAAAAGAGTTTAACAGCTCTGCAGTGCCCATATTCCATCGTCAGGTCGTACTATTGTGCTACTGTAGTATTGCCGATGCATCGCATAGTAAAAGCGTTAACGAAGAAATGCCATCGATGAATGTGTAGAGGGAATTATGAATCCGCTCTGTATGACAGAACCCAATGAAAGCATCTCTCTCTCTCTCTCTCTCTCTCTCTCTCTCTCTCTCTCTCTCTCTCTCTCTCTCTTTCGCTCGCTCTCCCGTTTGCTCGCGCTCTCTCGGATTTCTATTGTGATTAATGTGTGAATTGAGCTGGACCACTGCGGAATAATCTCGCGATTGCTTGTGTTTTGTGTGCATTGGGAAACATTTGTATTACTGGGTTTAAAAGCACATAAACATATACAGGCCTATTGGCATATAGAAAATGAGATCTAGAAAATATTAGGATTGAGGATTCAATATTCTTTAAGGATTCCTGTTGGAATCTATCCTACCCTAATGGGGATTGTTTTTTTTTTTATTTTTTTATTTTTTATTGGACTAATTTAAATATTCCAATATACATATTTTATAGACAAGCGGTGATGCAGAAATCCCAGGAAAAACAGCACACAGGCAGCATGCAATGCCACACCAGCAGTAAAACAAGCTATCTATCTATCTATACATACATACATACATACATACATACATGCATACATACAGCTCTGGAAAAAATTAAGAGATTGGGCTGGCCATGACAGGGTCTTGATCTGGTGATCATCCATCCACACCTTGATTGACCTTGCTGTGTGGCATAGAGCATTGTCCTGCTGGAATAACCAATCCTCAGAGTTGGGGAACATTGTCAGAGCAGAAGGAAGCATGTTTTCTTCCAGGATAACATTGTATGTGGCTTGATTCATGCGTCATTTACAAAGATGAAACTGCCCGGTTCCAGCCTCAGATCATCACCGATCCTCCACCAAATTTCACAGTGGGTGGGAGACACTGTGGCTTGAAGGCCTCTCCAGGTCTCCGTCTAACCATTAGACGACCAGGTGGAGGATCGGTGATGATCTGGGGGTGCTTCAGCAAGGCTGGAGTCGGCTGAAACTAAGTTAAAACATTAGTACTGTGTTGTTTAAAAATGAATATGAACTTGTTTTCTTTGCATTATTCGATGTCTGAAAGCACTGTATCTTTTTTTATTATTTTGACCAATTGTCATTTTCTGCAAATAAATGCTTTAAATGACAATATTTTTATTTGGAATTTGGGAAAAATGTAGTAAATCCTGAGAAACTGTTAATTTTGTACATGAGCTCAATTTTGAGCTGTTTGTATATGTATGTATCTCTCTCTCTCTCTCTCTCTCTCTCTCTCTCTCTCTCTCTCTCTATATATATATAGTGTCCATTACAATGGACATTGCTTCAAATTTTTTTGCCTTGTGTCACATGCCACCATGCTTTATTTCAAAGGAAGATTTAGTTAGTTAAAAAAATAACACTTTTGACACTCCATCTACTGTAATCTAATAATTCTATGTAATTTGGGTGGCACCAAAAATCTTTTAAAAACACCAGAGTACGGTGATGTCCATTGGAACGAACGCAGGGTCTGAAAGGATTAAGAAGGTTAAATTAGTTTATCCATTATCTTATTTGATTCCATTAGGATTATTTTAGATTGGTTCCAAGCCCTGCACTGTAAACCCTTATGTTGTAATTACTGGAACAATCTAGTTGTCTTAATTAAATATTACTTGAAATGTAAAATTTTCGGCTCATAACTCAAATATCTAAGTCCCTTGGCTTTATTTTTCATAAAAATCCCTAGACTTTAGATTTTAAATGTTTATAACTATTGAGTACAAAATTGAGGCTATATGGGGAATCCCCACAATGCCTTGCACTTGAATTATTTAATTGTTTCCTTGGTCATTTAAATAGTTGTTATTAAGAATTCACATATGTTTTAGCTCTTTTATAGTATTACTTATCTTCTTTTGTTGCAAATAGTTGTTTTGTGTGATGTCTCTGTTAGGGTGATCTGTAGCTAATTGGACCCTTCCAACACTATCTTAGTTCACCATGTGCATGTGCAACTGAAGTACAGTTAAATGCATTTCTGTTGAAAAATGTATATGAAGTTTATTTGATGATTGACCTAGAATCAGTTATAATCTTCATTATTTAAGCTGTGAAATCTGATCTAAATTTTGAGTGCATTCAATAAAAATTATTAAAGGATATTTCACCCAAAAATGAAAATCATTTCTCATCATTTACTCACTCTCATGCCATCCCAGATGTGTATGACTTTCTTTCCTCAGCAGAACACAAACAAAGCTTTTTAAAATAATATTATAGCATTGTTGGTACTCACAATGCAAGTGCATGGTGACCAGAACTTTGAAGTCCCAAAAGGCAGTATAAAAGTTATCCATAAGACTCCAGTGGTAAAATCCATGTCTTCAGAAGCGATATGATAGGTGTGGGTGAGAAACAGATCAATATTAAATCTTTTTACTGAAAATCTACACTTTCACATTCAGCCACATACTGGTTAGGGCTGGTCAAAGGTGGAGATTGATAGTAAAAAAATGACCCAAATATTGATCTGTTTCTCACCCACACCTATCATATCACTTCTGAATACATGGATTTAACCACTGGAGTCTTATAGATAATTTTTGGCTGCATTTATGCCCTTTTTGGACCTTCCAAATTCTGGCCGCCATTCACTTGCATTGTATGGACCAACAAAGCTGAAATATTCTTCTAAAAATCTTTGTTTGCATTCTGCTGAAGAAATAAAGCCATACACATCTGGGATGGCATAAGGGTGAGTAAATGATGAGAGAATTTTCATTTTTGGGTGAACTAACCCTTTAAGTTGAAACAACAACATTTAAATAGGTAATCTGAGTGAAGTCTACTTGCATCTAGTTACCTTAAATTAAATAGTTAAGTCCATTCTATATGAACACCAAGTTCATAAGTGAACTTAATTACACAAGTTTTGGAGATGCCATTACTCAATTCAGTTGAGGTAACGAGTTTACTCAGTCAGTTGAGAAGAGTCAGCTTATTAGGGTTTTCAGTGTGTACACATTAGATTTTTTAATATGGTGACATGATGCAGAAAACCAGGAAAATATACCACACAAACATGCAAGCGCACACCAGTAGTGAATCCGTTTAAACATAGCCTACACTTCTTTCTTTAAGAAGCTCCCAACAGAAAGGTTAAACTAAACTGCAAAACAATTCTGCCAAGTCTCTCAGTTGATCTCAACTCTCCTCACAAACTGTTTCAAAAGGCTAAAGGTGGTTTTCAAAGCCAGATGGTTGTTTCTGTTGCTGATGGATGCTGCTGTTTTAACATATGCTCTGACGCAAGTCTGTAAAACATCACCGGTAGAGAAGACAGAATCGTCAAAATTACTCAGCACTCACTTTATAACATCCTGAATAATGCTGCATCTTATTTTTTCATTGTCAGTATGAGTAAAACTTCAGTTGTTTTCAGAGACATCAGGTCTTCTTGGATTTGATAAAGTGGTTCTACATTCTGTTTCACAGCAATTTGATTAGATTTGTTGCTTAATTGACTAACAGCAGAACATCATTTGAATACTGTCATGCCATTAGAGTGCTTTTCAAAACTGTACGCAGTGCATCAGTGTGCATAGAGACTGCTGCCAACCAATCAGAGATGAGGTAGTGCAGAGGAGGCAGCCAGTGACAGCGCAGTCATCCTGTGTAGTGAACACGGGGAGAAAAGAACAAATCTGCTCTCATCAGAGAACATCTGCACACAGTCCAGACCAGAGAGAGAGAGAGAGAGAGAGATGGATGGGGGTGTAACTGGCAGTCCATGCATCTAGTTTCTGGCAAATTAATCAATCAAGAATCATAAAGTTTGCTTATAGTGAATGGCTGTACACATGATCTGTACACAACTGTCCATGGTGCCGAAATGCTCCACAACTACAAGTCAGTATTTTCTATATTCTGTATTCTCAGTATTCTTAACTGATTTGCTCAACTCAACCCAAGATGAAAAAATCGTACAAATAAAAATATAACTAACTCATGTTATTACGATTTTTCCAAAGTTCCACCCCTAGACAAAGCCTAAAACTAACCATCAAATTTAACCCCTTTCCCAAACACTAAACCTATTTATGATTTAAATAGGAAAATAATTTTTTTTTACAGTCTTCAAAGACAAAGGACAACTGGCTCTAACAAGGACAGAAAGAGATGTGGAAGGCCAGATGTACAACTAAACAAAAGGATAAGTACATCAGAGTCTCTAGTTTGAGAAAGAGATGCCTCACATATCCTCAGCTGACAGCTTCATTGAATTCTACCCGCTCAACACCAGTTTCATGTACAACAGTAAAGAGAAGACTCAGGGGTGCAGGCCTTATGGGAAGAATTGCAAAGAAAAAGCCACTTTTGAAACAGAAAAACAAAAAGAAATGGTTCGAGTGGGCACAGAAACGCAGACATTGGACAACAGATAATTGGAAAAGAGTGTTATGGATCTTAACCCCATTGAGCTTTTATGGGATCAGCTAGACTGTACGGTGCGTGAGAAGTGCTCGACAAGACAGCCACATCTATAGCAAGTGCTACAGGAAGTGTGGGGTGAAATGTCACCTTAGTGTCTGGACAAACTGACAGCTAGAATGCCAAGGATCTGCAAAGCTGTCATTGCTGCACGTGGAGGATTTTTTGATGAGAACTCTTTGAAGTAGTTTAAGAAGTTCTGAACATTTTTCACATGATTAATGTCCTGACTATACATTGTGATTAGTTGAATGCCACTTTGGTGAATAAAAGTACCAATTTCTTTCCATAAGAGCAAAATCTGAACATTATTCCAAACTTTTGGCCGCCAGTATATATATATATATATATATATATATATATATATATATATATATATATATATATATATACATACACTACTGGTCAAAAGTTTTGAAACACTTGACTGAAATCCCTCCATCAGTGCTCAGACTGTCCACAATAGGCTGAGAGAGGCTGGACTGAGGGCTTGTAGGCCTGTTGTAAGGCAGGTCCTTACCAGACATCACCTGCAACAATGTCGCCTATGGGCACAAACCCACCTTCGCTGGACCAGACAGGATTGGCAAAAAGTGCTCTTCACTGACGAGTCACAGTTTTGTCTCACCAGGGGTGATGGTCGGACTCACGTTTATCGTTGAAGGAATGAGCGATACACCGAGGCCTGTACTCTGGAGCGGGATCAATTTGGAGGTGGAGGGTCCGTCATGGTCTGGGGTGGTGTGTCACAGCATCATTGCAGGCAATCTCAACGCTGTGCATTACAGGGAAGACATCCTCCTCCCTCATGTGGTACCCTTCCTGCAGGCTCATCTTGACATGACCCTCCAGCATGACAATGCCACCAGCCATACTGCTCGTTCTGTGCGTGATTTCCTGCAAGACAGGAATGTCAGTGTTCTGCCATGACCAGCGAAGAGCCCTGATCTCAATCCCATTGAGCACGTCTGGGACCTGTTGGATCAGAGGGTGAGGGCTAGAGCATTCCCCCCAGAAATGTCCGGGAAATTGCAAGTGTCTTGGTGGAAGAGTGGAGCAAGAACTGGCAAATCTGGTGCAGTCCATGAGGATGCAGCTGGTGGCCACACCAGATACTGACTGTTACTTTTGATTTTGACCCCCCCTTTGTTCAGGTACACATTATTCCATTTCTTTTAGTCACATGTCTGTGAAACTTGTTCAGTTTATGTCTTAGTTGTTGAATCTTTTTATGTTCATACAAATATTTACACAGGTTAAGTTTGCTGAAAATAAAAGCAGTTGAAAGTGAGAGGACGTTTCTTTTTTTGCTGAGTTTATATATACAGTATTGTGCAAAAGTCTTAGGCACATAAGATGTTTCACTAAAGCATTTGTCTTAAGATGGTTATTTATATCTTCAGCTTTAGTGTGTCAATAGGAAATATAAATGTTAGACTCCCAAACATTACTTTTGCAAATAGAAAAGATTAGAATAGAAGAACAGGGAGCCCTATCAACAGATGTCATGGCCCCCACAAAACCCCCCACTGAACATCGTGTCAGTCTGAGATTACATAAAGAGACAGAAGCAATTGAGACAGCCTAAATAGATAGAAGAACTGTGGCGAATTCTCCAAGAAGCTTGGAACATCCTATCTGCCAACAACCAAGAAAAACAATTCTCCAAGTGTACCTAGCAGAACTGGTGCGGTTTTAAAAGCAAAGGTAGTCACACCGAATATTGATTTAGCTTTTTTTATGTTTACTAGACTTTGTATGACATTAAGTGATAAATTAAAACTATTTATGTCATTATTTTTGAAGACATCCTCACTATGCAACATTTTTCACAAGTGCTTAAAGCCTTTGCACAGTGCTATATATATATATATATATATATATATATAAAATATCAGTGCTGGGTAGTAACATATTACATGTAATCTGATTATGTAATTATATTACAAAAATCAAGTACTTGTAATTGGATTATATTAAATTTTTATATTCTCGTAATCGGACTACATTTACTTTTTATTGATTACATGATTACATATTAACAAGGCAACAGCAGTTCATTTTTTATAATTTTTTTGATAATCCTAATCATTCTCTATTTTCAATCTCATTCATTTTTCATTCTAAATCAGCATAGTGCTGATATATGTTCAGTAAGTCTTTGAGTGTTTTCGGAAGAGGGGGGAGGGTTGTGTGTATTGCACTCAGAACTGATACTCACTACAAACCAGCCAGGTGAAGATGGAGCGGTCCACCTCAGCATTTAACCACTAGATCTATAGAGATAATATAATTTTTAAGGAGACACAGGGCAAAAACATCACTGTGTAATGTAAACTCTGCCTTCCAAAAGTTAATATCCTGTCAACTGCAAAGGATTCTACGTCAAATCTAAAGAAGCATTTGGATGTATGTTTGCATGTTTTTTTTTTCTAACAAATCTAACCAACCCAAACACATTTTTTTTTCAATTATTATTTGAATTATCACTCTGAGTGTAATATAACCATGTGTTGCAATTTTTTTGAAAGGGTTTTTTCCAACAAACGCATCAAAATGCACAAATACACATCATTTCGTATTCAATTGGACTAAAAGTTACTTTTAGTTTCTTAAATTGCTTTTATAGTCAGCTTCAAAAATTTATATGAATGCACTTTTGGTGTAGTGATGATAACTTTGAGACATTTTTGTGACGCTGATTCACAAATATATCTGGTGTGATCTCTTACCACACGTGGATAGCGTTTATATAATGGCGAAATTGCTGGACTACATTTGTGTTATGTGCCCCGAGAACCTGTCCATAATTTTAGAAACTCCAATAAGAAATGCCTGTTAAACTCAAACATATTTGAGTCTGTCATTGATGGAGAGTTTAGACCTCTATCAGTATCACGGGGAGAAACATGAAAATATGAAAACTTCCTTCATGTTTTTACACTTGTGATAATGTTTCTGAATTTGTGGACATAAGCACCATGAAACCATGCAGAATTAGGTTGAAAGTAATCCAAAAGTAATCATAATAGATTACCCCAAAAATGTAATCTATGAGATTGTTACTGATTTAATTTTTTGTCATGTAATATGCAATCAATACCTAATTACAATTAACAAGTAATCTGCCCAGCACTGTGTAATATTTATATATATAATTTTATATATTTATAAATATAATTTACTGTATATCCTGTGATTAAATGTCAATTCGGCTTGCCATACCCCCATCTGCCACTGCCACAAAAAGACTGTCAAACAACCCCAAACTCACACCAACATTGGGTTGGTCGGGATGCTCAAACATACAAAACAATGCTTTGACAGAGCCACAGTGTTTACACTTTTAAAATTAACCAACAAATATCTTATAGTTGACTCTGCATATTGAGCTGCAATAGGAGAAAGTATTTTAACCTTCTAAGACCTGAGAATGACTGCTGTGTGCATTTTCCATTTCCCTTTTTGATTTGTAACTTGTAGCCCCTAGTAAACATGCAAATTTTTTTTTTTTTTTTTTTTTTTTTTTTTTTGAAGAGCAAATATTTTTTCTAAAAATGTATGTCCTCATATGTGGACATATGTGCAATTTTAAATAATACCAAGCTATAGAAAGTCAGTTTTTTTTTTTTTTTTTTTTTTTAAATCAAATTGTTTATCATGTTTCCATGAGTGCTGGTTATTCATGTTTTTGAGACATTACAGACAATAGCTGATTTCCTGTCAAGATGCTTTGGAACAATGTGCATTCGGAAAAGCACAAATAAAAAAAACTATACAAATACAAATTATTTGACTTGATTTGACTTTTATATTACAATGTTTTTTTTCTACTTTGGCAACAAAATCTCAATGTTCTCTCTTTGCACTGTCAAACAAACAAGTGATATAGCCAGTGCTGAATCATTTTACCATTCAGAACTTAGCATAATTAATTCTGATTCAAAGTAATTTGAATCATCATCCAATCACTGCCAACCATGTTAAAATAAAATTTAGCATCATAAATTCTTAATATATGTACTGATTATCATTGCCCCATGTCTGCCAACCATGTTGAGTAGTCCAAACATCATCTGCAGCCTGAAACTTTTTTCCAGAAGTTTGGAGTGAATGCAGGAAAGTTATGGGATGATCCCTTACTCCATAATTAGTGAATGACTCCAGTGTGCTGTCTGTCTACTCTGGTCTCAGAACAGTTCGAAATGCACCTTATTTTCACCCTAACTCCATATAAAACCTCTCAAAGCAACATCTTCCAGCTTTTGGATGAACCCATTGATTCTCAATGTGATAATGCACTGTGAATGGAGGATTTCTATGGAAAAATAGCCCTATAGCCCACGTCCATGGTCATTGTATTTAACAGCGTGCCGTTTTGCGATAAACTGATTACATTTTCAAAATGGCATATTGCATGAAACTAGAGAGTTTTTTTTACTCAAATAGGCCTCAATGTACCGGATGTATTTTTGTTGGTGTTTCTCCCAAAGACAAACTCTGCTGAGATCGGCACCATGTTGTTTTGTCACATGACACTATGTGTCAAAAGTTGAACCCTTTATTGACAGCCCAGAGTGTCCTAAACTGAGATTAGTCAGTTTAAATTAAGTTATGCATAGCGTATAGCGAAGACAAAACACACACAGTCCGCGCATGAGGACGCAGGGTCACACAAGGTTAAAGGAATAGTTCACCCCAAAAAAAAAAAAAGAAAGAAAAAGTTTACTCACTATCATGTCATTCCAAACCCATATAACTTTCTTTCTTCAGTGTATCACAAAAGGAAATGAGCAGAATGACAAACTCAGTCACCATTGACTTGCATTGCATCTTTTTTTAATACAGTGAAAGTGAATGGTGACTGAGGCTGTCATCTTTTTTGGTGTTCCACCGAAGTAAGGATTTGGAACAACATGGCCTCATAGAGCTTAAGGGACATCTGGTATATGTAACATTGCTTTATTGTATCCTTATTATGCTAGATTATACTCTTGTTTATCTTAAAAAAATAGTTTCAGCTGCAAACAAAGTGAGTCGCAGTGAATGAACGTGTTATGTGAAATCGGACCATGAATCACCTGGTTTGTGATTTAGTCCATGTGGGGTACAAAGATAGAAAGAAAGAGAGAGTATTCCCTCTTATTTGCCTGTGAGGTGTGTCCTACTAAATGTCTAATGAAGACATAATTGCAAATTAATTATCAGGAAATGTCAAAAGTAGGTCTGGACCGATAGCGTACAGGGATTTATCAAAGGACAAAAAGCTCTACTTTCTTCTGTGTTCTAATTTCATAAAGGTAAAGATAAAAAAATAATAATTTTTTTTTTTTTTTTTAAATAAATAGTAGAAAACAGTTAATTTCTCAAATTCTCAGTTGTTTTTGATAAATCTGTTGCTTTAAAGCCTCTAGTGGACAGCAAAGGGAAGTTCAGTCTCAATTATTCATGGAGTATGTTTTTCAAAAGAGGAAACCTGGAAACAGATCTTTCTTCCCCTAGAGAGCAATGCTTTTAAGTGCTTCCATCTGGAGAAAACGCAATATGCAGTAGCATAAAAGCCTACTCAGAAACACACACAGTCTAGGGCAGGGACATATCTACCGGGATGGCATGGGGTGGCAAATGCAACCCTAACAAAAAGCATTGCCACCCCATCTGCCACCCCAGCATAAGTATAAACATGTATTAAATATAAATGTAAGTATATTATCATTGATTTTGACATTGTGTAGGGGTTTATTCATGTCAAACTGCCTAAACTCTCACCGAACACACAAATGACTACAGACACATTGAATGATTACAGCAGCAGCCAGTCACAACATTGATCAATCTACTATTGCAGTACGTGTACAGTGTTTGGGCTCTTGCGGGTTGATGAGCTTAGTTCCTCAACTACAATGACCACATGGACAAATACGTGGAAAAAAATAGGTAAAAGATGAATTTCTCAGTTGTTTCCAAGTATTCACTGAATGATTATTAGATACATCGCTGTCAGTTATGGGTTGAGACGGGTGAGACGTGTCTTCGCCACTTTTTGAAATAGCTTTCGTCAGGTATGTGTATAATCCACATGAAACATCTCCAGTTCTCGAGTTGGAGTTTCAGTTTCATCTGTGTGTGTTTTGACTGGTGATCAGGCGCTGAATGAGTTATTTTGAATGTAAATGATAAATGTTTGTTGCGGCTGTTATCAGTGTCGTTTAGTGTTGGCAGTTTTGCCACAGCTTGCGCTCTGTTCCGTGAACCCCACTGTGATGCTTGTGTGTATGTAGTGTGTGTGTGTGTGTTGTCTTTTTCTCTTTCTCTTCCTCTCTCAATCACTCTCAGGTGTGTGTTAATTGTTGATGGGGCGCAACAGTGTGCAGAGTGTTTCATGGCTGGGTTGTGCTATGGAAGAGGGTTGATCGTGAGCTGTGTCATCTCGTTCACGGGCGCTCATGCGCATAATGACATTTTTCCAGGTTCCTGCTGCTGGAGCAGAGAGTTTGTGGTTGTCGCTGTCTGAATTTTGGAGTTAGCTGTTTTTCATATACAGAACTGTCAATAAATCTGTCAGTGTTTCCGCTACTCTCGTCTCCCCGGATCTTTTATTGCATTTTATTTTTAAAGTGTAACAACCATACACTGATGTACAGATGCAATCTTGTTTTATTAAAATAAAAAGTTATATTTGGGCAAATTAGAATCCAAACCTCTAAAAACTAAAGACAAAAAGTTTCCACTAGATCAGTCATGTTCTTAATCAAAGTGCTGATCTATGTATTAATCTATTGATTAACAAAATCCCAAGACTGATAGTTGCAGATGTAGAAATCAAATTACCATATTATTTGACATAATTATTTGGGTGCTTGAATCAGTCATTAGGTATGACTGTTGATCAAAACAGGTAATTTAAAGAATCCTTTACTGATGTTGGCAAATCAGTATCAAAATGGTTACTATGTGGTTCCTGTAGAAATGCAGTTGTATCACAGATTCATGGCCATTTATAATTTGATAGTGTGGCTCCGTCCACTGGACCAGATCTGGTGCCCCCCTTTTAGTAAGATCAGTCAGTGGGTTGGTGACGGTCGCATAGTTAGGCACAAACCTACGATAATAGCCAGCCAGCCCCAGGAACTGTCTCACCTCCTTTTTGGTCTTAGGTCTCGGGCAGGCTCCAATCGCTGCGGTCTAATCAATTTGGGGCCACACCTGTCCATGACCCAAGTGGAAGCCCAGATACCGTACTTCTACCCGTCCAATTGCACACTTCTTAGGGTTTGCAGTGAGTCCCGCCCATCTCAACGACTTAAGGACAGCCCTCAGATGCTGCAGGTGCCGCTGCCAGTCATTACTGTAAATAATGATATCGTCCAGATAGGCAGCGGTGTAAGCGGCGTGCGGTCTGAGGATTCTGTCCATGAGCCACTGAAATGTAGCCAGGGCCCTGAACAAACCGAAAGGAAGGGTGACAAATTGGCGTAAGCCAAATGGTGTGGAAAATGCAGTTTTTTTCTCGGGACATGGGAGTTAAGGGGATCTGCCAATATCCCATTGACAAATCCATTGTCGAATAAAAGTGAGCCACGCCTAACCGATCGAGCAGTTCATCAACCCAAGGCGTTGGGTACGCATCAAATTTAGACACCACATTGACTTTTCTATAATCCACACAGAACCGGACCGAGCCGTCATTCTTCGGAACCAGCACCACCGGGCTGTCTCACCTCTGTGGTATTCTTCTGTTACACCCATATCTAGCATGGCCTTTAATTCTTCCCGAACCACTTTTTTTTGTGTTTGGGTAATCGGTAGGGACGACTGCATACCACTACCACTGGGGTCGTTTCGATATGGTACTCTATGAGATTCATACAACCAGGGAGAGGCGAGAACATGTCGGAGAATTCTCCTTGCAACCTGGCAACCTCCGTGACTTGTGACGGTGAGAGGTGGTCTCTGCAAGTGACCAGGGTGACTCAATCGGTGGCTTTTAAATTCACCTGCGGTCCGAGCTGCTCCCTCTCCGGAACCACCAAAGTTATGGGGACCACCTTTTTCCATGGTTTTAGGAGATTGAGGTGGTAAATCTGACATGCTTCGCCTCTATCCATTCATTTAACCTCATAATCGATTTCCCCAACTCGCCTTGTGACCTCAAAGGGCCCTTGCCACTTGGCAAGTAATTTAGAGCTTGATGTGGGGAGTAATACAAGGACTTTATCTCCCAGTGCAAACTCCCATAGCCGAGTACCCCTATTATACAGCCGGCTTTGACGTTCTTGAGCCTGGAGCAAATTCTCCTGTGTTAATGGCCCCAGTGTGTGGAATTTTGCTCTCAGGTCAAGAACATATTGAATTTCGTTTTTGCTGTTTGAAGGTCCCTCCTCCCAATGTTCCCGTAGGGCGTCAAGCACGCCATGCGGTTGATCATATTTTTAGTGTCTGATTAAATCGTTTGACCAAGCCGTTTGTTTGGGGGTGGTAAACGCTGGTCTGAATCGATTTAATCCACAATAATTTGTACAGTTTGCATAGTGTATGTGACATAAACGTTGTGCCTTGATCAGTGAGGATTTCTTTTGGAATCCCCACTCGGGAGATTATTCTGAAGAGTGCCTACACAATACTACGTGCTGAGATGTTGCGCAGAGGCACTGCTTCTGGATATTGCGTTGCGTAGTCCACCAGAACCAACACAAAGCGATGCCCTTGTGCTGTCCGCTCTAATGGCCCGACGAGGTCCATGCCAATTCTTTCAAAGGGGACCTTGATCAATGGAAGGGGGCGCAATGGCACTTTTGGGGTGGCCACAGGATTCACCAACTGACATTCACTGCATGCCACACATGCGAACATCCCTGCAAATGTCTGGCCAATAGAAACGGGCCATCAGATGGACTAGTGTTTATTCCTGCCCTATGTGACCTGCCATTGGATTATAATGAGCCATCTGGAATTACATTTCCTGACAGCTCTTCAGTACTAACAATTCCTTGTCTGAGCGTCCTGTGTCACTCGATACAACCAATCTTTAATAATTGAAAAATACGGATATGCAAGTGCAATGTCTGGCTGGAGGAGTTGACCATTAATCACTTTCACTTAATCAAAGGCATGCCTAAGGGTCTCGTCTCCCATCTGCTTCAGAAGAAAATCCCCAGCAGGGAATCCTCTAAGGACTGGGGAAGCCAAGACTTCACCCTCCCTTACGTCCTCCTGATGTGGAGTTGACGTAAACGGCCCTGTCTCTGCCTCCCCAGCCAAATTTCTAGATCCGCCCCTGGTCAGGGGCTCTGAGACAAGTACAGTATATTTATTGAGATAAACCTCAGACAATTTAGTCTCCCACGTTCTATCACTCTACCTGTGTTCCTCATTGGCCTCTTGATGTTTTTTCTGTCTTTAAACCACTGTATCCTGCATTTACATCATCTTTATCTTTCTGAATAACCTGTAGATCTCTGTTTCTAGTTCTCATCTCCCCCTTTCTCTCATTTTCTATAAAAATCAGACGAGGCACAACTCTCTTGTATGTCTCATAGACAAAATATGTTCTATTATTCAAAGCAGCACATTCACACACAGGTCCACAGTAAAAGCACACAACATTATTTTAAAGAACAGGAACATATCCATGACTGATCTTAAAACACTCAAAGGGATAGTTCACCCAAAAATGAAAATTCTCTCTTGATTTACTCACCCTCATGTCATCCCAGATGTGTATTACTTTCTTTTTTTCTGCGGAACACAAATGAAAATTTTTATAAGAATATCTCAGCTCTGTAGGTCCACACAATGCAAGTGAATGGGTGCCAAAATGTTGAAGCTCAAAAATCCACATAAAGGCAGCATAAGAGAAATCCATACGACTCCAGTGGTTTAATCCATATCTTCAGAAGTGATATGATAAGTGTGGGTGAGAAACAGATCAATATTTAAGTCAGTTTTTACCATAATTTCTCCTCCCTACCCAGCAGGGGGCAATATGCATGACGAATTTTGATCACCAAAAACAGAAGAAGAAGAAGAATGTGAAAGTGAAGTGGAGATTGACTGAACAGGGAGGAAAATTTATAGTAAAAAAGGACTTTAATATTTATCTGTTTCTCACCCGCACCTGTCATATCACTTCTGAATATATGGATTTAACCACCAGAGTCGTCTGGAGTACTTTTATGTTGCCCTTATGTGGGTTTTGGAGCTTCAAAATTTTGGCACCCATTCACTTGCATTGTATGGACATTAAAAGCTGAGATATTCTTTTAAAAATCTTCATTTGTGCTCTGCAGAAGAAAGAGAGTCATACACATCTAGGATGGCATGAGGGTGAGTAAATGATGAGAGAATGTTCATTTTTGGGTGAACTAACCCTTTAAAGGTGCACTCAGTATCTTTTTTGTTTGTGTCATTTTGGACTTACATTGACACCTAGTGGTGTGGATGCAGCATCACTCAAAATCAATAATTTTCAGTTACAGATGCCATTGTAGAAATTTACTATTCACAGTCAGCCAAGATTAATTTAATCCAAGAGTGAAAGTCACCAATAACAGGGCAGTTACTGAGATAAAGCAAGTAGTATTCGGCTGGTCATGTGATCTCAACGTGGCAGCCACCATGAGGAGACCCTCTCTATGTAGATTTAAATGGCTTTTATAAGGTTACTGATTTGACTAGAGCCCTCATTTCATGTGAGTGGTCATGATTTTATACATATATTTTCAAAATTACAATTCATTTCTTTTGGAGCAAAACATTTTTAAAGAGGAAAAAACTACTGAGTGTACCTTTAAAACAGCATTAGCAAGAACTGTTACATAACCCTTTGGAAAGAAAATTTAATAGAGAAGTGCTGAAGTGTGAGAGCACTTTGACAATCTAGGATTCAACATCTTATATAAATCAGGAAATAAACAGAAACTTTTAGGATTTTGAAACATGACAAAATTATGCACTCTGCACTATTTCACTAATCAAAGTCACTAATCAAACGTAAGCAACTTTGTGACATTGACCATATTAACAATTAACTTACAAAAGCTCAGATTTCCTTACATCCTTTTTGATATTTAGGGTTAGGGGTTTGTTCTTTGTTCTTCACTCATAGCTAGAAAGAAGCCCTATATATAACGTATACTGTTTGCGAACATTTGAACACTTACACTTACAAGAAAATCTAAACTAGCTGAAAACTTGCAGCAAATTTCAATATTTGCAAATGAGCTTGTGATTCGCCGCAAATGTTTGCCAGAAGTTTGCAGCTCTTCAACAGTAGTGGTGAACCTCCGGCAAAACCTTTGGCAACAATGGACAATTTGCTGCAACTTAATCTAGTTATCTCAATAAGAAATTAATGTCATCAGATTACTTTGTTACTTTTTAATTACCTCAAGATCGCATGTGAATAAAGTCAAGAGAAAAGCAATATTTTCTCAAAGAATTTTAATCATGCCTTCTGAATGCATACAAACTGAATTTGAATAATGACCTCGTGGTCATGTAGTGATTTGCCTCAATCCAGGTGGTGGAGGATGAATCCCAGTTGCCTATATGTCTGAGACCATCAACCTGTGCATCTTATCACGTGGCTTGTTGAGCGCGTTGCCACGGAGACTTCACGCCATCCACCAAGAACGAACCGCATTATAGCGACCACGAGGAGGTTACCCCATGTGACTCTACCCTCCCTAGCAACCGGACCAATTTGGTTGCTTAAGAGACCTGGCTGGAGTCACTCAGCATGCCCTGGGATTCGAACTAGCGAACTCCAGGGGTGGTAGCCAGCGTCTTTTACCACTGAGCTACCCAGGCCCACTATTATTATTTACAGCATAAGAAAAAACCATGAAAAACAGGGACACTGCCTCCTTAATACGAAAACAGAATATGTTCAAATGTAGAACAACTCCGTATTTTTAACCAAATCAGTTGGAGTGGTCATTTCTCCACTTCTATTCGTGCTTCTGCGAAAATGATCGACAGACCATCTGACGGTGAAATTAGGAAACACTTATGACTAATTTTAGCTATCCTAGCTAACATGATTTTCATATGGGTCTTACCTTTAAATTCTTCTTTAAATTATGCATCGGGTCCTTGGAAAATCACTGCATCTTCCCAGCTGGAAGGAATAAATTGCATTGAAATGTAATGTTTCCCTTTTCTCCACTGAAGTGACAAGGATGTCGGAATTTCCACTACAAATATAATAGTCCTCCAGTGGCCATTGCAATGAAACAGCACTTTTAATGGTTTGACCTCGTTTGGAGAGCACAGTGTTGATGTGAGACAGGTGTTATTTACATATGTGACAGTAAATGGCGCCAGATTCACGTGAGTCATGAGAGAGAACCAGAAGAGATCTGGAGCGCGCATCTGATCATATCTGTACCACTCCAAAGCAAGCAGCGTTCTATCGTTTTATGTCAGGAGGATCTTTTGTTTATTTTTTATATATATTGAAAATTATAGTCCTGCTAGTAATCCTAATTTTTACCAAATGTAACTGTAATCTGAATACATTGAGTTTTTATGTAACTGTAATGGATTAAAGTTACAAAAAAATTTGTATCCTGATTACGTAACCCGTTACAAGTATTCAGTTACTCCCCAAGCCTATTAACCAATTTGACAATACAAGGTGTTCTCATTTACTTCATGCCTCTCTATGACTAGAATCCACATGAGGTCAGTAAAAGAAGCTGTTTAACTTCTTGATGATTTAGAGCAATATATATGTAATTTGTCATGTTTACATTCTGCATCCATGGTGCTAATGCTAATGCTAAGATGTTACATGTGGACATAATATGCACCGATTACCCTCTTTTGTAATATTTCATGATGAATTTTGTGAGAAGAATCCATGCAAGATCATAAAAAAAAGTTTTATACTTGCTTTTTTAAAGAAAGACATTGATACTACTGTAAAGATGGGTTGATGAAAGGGTGTCAAGACAGGTGGGGGAGATTGAGCAAAAGTGAGAATGGCTACAGACTGCAGACAAAGACATGTCAATGAAACAGTATATCAAGCAATAGAGTGAATGGGTACTTTAGAGTATTCCAGTATATTTGGTTCCAGTATATATAGTTGACATCGACAGTGAACAAAACAACTGTAAAAAAAATTTGGCATCAAAGGAGGTGGAGCACTGGATCACACCCACCAATGACATGGACAATGGCAGTAAGAAGGTTTTTAAACAGCCGGTACAATGTTGTCCTGGAAGTTTGTGCTGGCAAGCTCTTTCAAACCACCACAACAAACACAAAAACACCTTTTTGGGCAGATTTTGTTTGAAATGACATCACACCCATTCGTTCTTCGATTTGGCTGTACTGTAAGTATATTAGTGCCTTAATAGTGATGCTTGCCTCAGAAAACACCACTGATAAGAAATTAGAAATTTCCACCTATTTTGAGAAATAGGTGATACATTTTTTGACTCATAGGTTGTCATAGGTAGTTTTTGTATATCTGTACTCAAGTGAAATGTCAAATTCTTCCACACCTGACACCAGCAAAGCCACACACACACACACACACTTAGTTCTCTCAGACTATATAAGGACACTGCAGCCACTGTGCCACATGTCAGCGAACCTTGAGCACGTCGGACAGTTCCCATGGCAACCTGCAGAGAGCAGTTCACCTGGGGACACAGAACAGCCTTATGGGATTTGAGGTGCAATTATAACAGGGTCAAGTCTGATAGTATTATAAACTCCAGACAAAAGAGTCCTGATATTTATATCTATTAGCATTCTTTGTGTTTCAAAAAGACCAAAGACAGTAGGTATGTTTTGAATGGCACACTATCATATCCAGTTGTCTGAGGCTGCTGTTGGTAGATTTGAATGTTTCACTAAGGAACATAAACTCCAATTGCAGTGCGTACTGGCTGTTTCTAAAAGGATATGCATTGAATTGAAATAATGTACTACTTTAAAATACAGTATGTCTTTGCATTTATTTGCAGCAAGTTATTTGTCCAACCTAATTTGCCTGTTACTAAGTTTAAATAGTCAACTATGTCAAATATGATTATTTACTCTATGCGGACTAAAAATTTAAGCACAGATTTTTAAATATCCCTAAACCACGACCACATTTTCTGACTGTAACTCATCCTAGATCTTTCAAGCTACATCCACCAAACTTTGCACATTCCTTCAACTTGTTCTGACACAGGTTGATATGTCTTTTCTAACTGATCATACTTACAGTTGTCCCGTAGCAGACAATCAAAAATCCCCAAAAATCCCATAGACTTACATTGATGGAATATTCAAACTGGCCGAGACTATTCAAACTCCAACTGTCAAAAATTCAAATGTAAACAAACCTAAACAAGGCCTTTAATCTTCTTTAAATTACTTTAATCTGCTTTAAAGGTGCTGTAAGCGATTTTAGCCATTCTTGAACTTCCATCACACTTAACCATTGAATTAGCCACGGCCCCTGTTTCCGACACCCGCACTCCAAAGACACGTAAACACTAGCGTTATAATCAGAGATGGAGAAGATAGGCTGAGGTGAGAGGGAATCCACCTTTTTCCTGAATGTGTAAGTGTTCCACAATTTGCCTGTTTTCAATTTCCGATCTCCAGTGTTTTCACTCACATTGTGTTTATTCTTAGTGAGTAATGTGATGTTTAGTGTATTACATTTGTAAAAATGGTCAAAAACATGTGGCTCTAAAGTGCTGATACTTCACAGAGTCGAGTTTTTTTTTTTTTTTTAGTGTGTAGATGACATGAAGCGATTATCCGAGGTTAGTTATGTTAATATCATTAACTGCTTTAAGTTGTTATGACAGCCAACAACTACACAAGTTGAGCTTGAAATTCATTTTGACTCCAAATAACACGTAAATTGTTTTTGTTCTCTATCTGGATCGCTCTTTTGGTAGTTTTTACGTTGCATCTCGAGACCAGAAACAAAAAACAGGCAATTAGAATCATCATGGCGCCACCCAGTGGTTGCTCAGGAAAACTGTGGTCTTCTTATTGGCTAAGCAAACATTTTGACCGGGACTCGTGGACATGTTTTACCCCACCGTTTACAGAGGCTGTTAGGTGTGATATTTCATGGCATCTATTTCAATGATATCTAACAGGTAATAGGGATGTTTTCTGCATGTCATTTAATAAAAAACTCACTTACAGCACTTTCAAGTTAAACTTCCAGACAAGGCTTTGAGACTGCACAGTATGCATCTAGCTCCACACTCACCGGTACAGCATGGCTTGTTTCTCTGATTGGCAGTCACTGATGCTGAGGCCGCACTCTCTCAGGTACAGTCCAAGCTGCCGTCGCTCAACCAGTCTGTGTGCTGCTTCCAAAATCTGAGAAGCCAAGGTGTCCGTCTCTCCTTTCTGCCCTTTCCCACGGCCCTGCACTCCCCCTTTTGCCCCGATGCTGCCCCCTGCCCCAGATAAAGCTTTAGGCTTCTTGCTGATACCATACATGTCCTCAACAGAAAACTTGCCCGCCTTCCCCCCGCGACCCCCAAACATTGCCATTGAGAACTAATAAGCCTGGATTAACTTCAGATTGTGTTTGTCTTCAGTTTGAGATCTCAGCTGAATGTGTTTAGAGAAGCAACAGCCGACTAAATTTAAACAAGATAAAAGAAAAAAAAGAACAGTTTCGGTAAGCAGATAAGAAATTAAATATCTCATGTGGAGATTTATCTCAAAAGCAGAAACATGAAGACAAAAAGAAAATGAAACCATCAAATTCAATAACTTTGTTCTGTTATACACTGAAAATAGTTCCAAAACCTTTGTGGATGTCACTGTCAAAAATCAAACACACACAGACACAAATCCCCCTTTAAAAATCTTCTTTTCACCCTGCTGAAATAATCACATCGTCCAGACCAATGGATGAAATGCTTCCAAAAAATTCAATTTCTTTCTTACTTTTTCCCTCGTTTACAGTCTTTCTCCTGGTCTGTTTCTCTCTTTGAAATAAAAATGGCAGGGCATTTACAATGATGTCATTTAGATAAAATACACACACACGCACACACACGTACACACACTAATGCATAAGCAGCATTGGACCTGATTAGCAAAAACCTCAGATGAAAAGTCCCTCATCCAACAGCTCAAATGCATCATGTAGATAAGGAACTGATAATAAAAAATAAAAGAAAAACAAAGAGCTGACATCAAATAGAAACCAAAAATATCACAGATCTAATAATAAAAATGCAAGGTTTACTAATAATCACCTCGTTGTCAAGAAGATCACAAATTAGATTTCTTTAGTTGTATCTTCTAAAACAGTTTTGAGATTTTTTATTTTATTTGAGAGATAACATGGAATATTTGTTCATTTAAAAATTTATATATCTCTGCTGGACCACTGAAATGAACTACTGTATATTTCATAGTTCATTGTTTAGAGGATTTTATTTTTTTTTTTTTATAATTTTTTTGGTGCAAAATAGAAATTGTTACCAGAAACATCATCTGAAATGTACATTTTTCCTTATACATTGATTTACATTTTAACCTAAATGTGCATGTCGCATTCTACAGTACAGTTGTGCTCAAAAGTTTGCATACCCTTGGAGAATTGGTAATATATGTACCATTTTTAAAGAAAACATGAGTGAGCAGGCAAAACACATTTCTTTTATTTCTTATGGGATTCATATTCCATTGTAGGTTATAACAAAATGGCACAATCATAAAACAAAACATGGCAACAAAGAAAAAATGAAATTACCCCTGTTCAAAAGTCTGCATACCCTTAGTTCTTAATACTGTGTATTGCCCCCTTTAGCATCAATGACAGCATGTAGTTCTTTTGTAATAGTTGTCTGTGAGGCCCCAAATTCTTGCAGGTGGTATAGCTGTCCATTCGTCTTGGCAAAATGCCTCCAGGTCATGCAAAGTCTTTGGTCATCTTGCAAGAACCGCACGTTTGAGATCTCCCCAGAGTGGCTCGATGATATTAAGGTCAGGAGACTGTGATGGCCACTCCAGAACCTTCACCTTTTTCTGCTGTAACCACTGGAGGGTCAACTTGGCCTTATGCTTAGGGTCATTGTCGTGCTGGAAAGTCCAAGAGCGTCCCATGTGAATGCAAATTGTCTGCCAGTATTTTCTGATAACATGCTGCATTCATCTTGCCATCAATTTTCACAAGATTCCCCGTGCCTTTAGAGCTCACACACCCCCAAAACATCAGTGAGCCACCACTATGCTTCACAGTGGGGATGGTATTCTTTTCACTATAGGCCTTGTTGACCCCTCTCCAAACATAGCACTTATGGTTGTGACCATAAAGCTCTATTTTGGTCTCGTCACTCCAAATTACAGTGTGCTAGAAGCTGTGAGGTGTGTCAAGGTGTTGTTGGGCATATTGTAACTGGGATTTTTTGTGGCATTGGCGCAGTAAAGGCTTCTTTCTGGCAACTCGACCATGCAGCTCATTTTTGTTCAAGTATCGTCGTATTGTGCTCCTTGAAACAACCACACTGTCTTTTTCCAGAGCAGCCTGTATTTCTCCTGAGGTTACCTGTGGGTTTTTCTTTGTATTCTGAACAATTCTTCTGGCAGTTGTGGCTGAAATCTTTCTTGGTCTACCTGACCTTGGCTTGGTATCAAGAGATCCCTGAATTTTCCACTTCTTAATAAGTGATTGAACAGTACTGACTGGCATTTTCAAGGCTTTGGATATCTTTTTATATCCTTTTCCATCTTTTGACAGTTCTTTTCTGCTCCCCATGGCTCAGTATCTAGCCTGCTCAGTGCATCCATGTGAGAGCTAACAAACACATTGACTATTTATACACAGACACTAATTGCAATTTAAAAAGCCACAGGAGTGGAAAATGAACCTTTAATTGCCATTTAAACCTCTGTAACAAGGCCAAACATTCAAGGGTATGTAAACTTTTGATCAGGGCCATTTGGGTGATTTCTGTTATCATTATGATTTAAAAAGGAGCCAAACAACTATGTGATAATAAATGGCTTCATATGATCACTATCCTTAAATAAAAGTTTTTTTTTACATGATCAGTCATATTTTCAAAATCAGTGCCACAATTTCACAATTTCTGCCAGGGTATGCAAATTTTGAGCACAGCTGTATATGCTTCAAGGTAAATCAGCATTAAAACATTACTTTGTACAGTAGAAAATATTAATTACTATTTATTTTGTATGAAAACAAGGCTGAGCAAAAGAGTAAACTTGATTACTTTGAGTATAAGGGTATAAATACTTCATTAGAATTTTTTATTTTTTAATTATTAGTCTTAAATGTATACATTTATTATTTAATATATGCCAAATAATTCATATGATTATTTAATTAGAAAATGATATAAAAACAAAACTCTCTTTGTTTGACTGTGAGTGTCATTTGTATACATGCATACACTAAATGTGTCTTTCAAAGAATTTATTTGCCACACTTTTGTACATATCTGCAACAATGTTTAACTGTCTGAGTGCCATAACAGACACAGACATACACACACAAGCACACATGCACACACACACATAGGATGGGATAGCGGAGGCGGAGCTTCCCCGATCCATGCGCTGTAAAAGGGTCAGATTATCAGGGATTAAACTCTGAGAGACTCTCAGATTGACTACAGAATCTCTGGCCACATCTGCTCTGTCTCTTATCATCTCTTTCATTCAATCAATCAATCAATCAATCAATCACTCAATCACTCAATCATTCACTCTTCATGCTTTCATTAAAGAACATTTAGTTCTGGCCAAAGCATGAGAAAGGTGTGTGTTGGTTGCCAAGTGGATCCAGAAAACAATACTGAAATAAATCAGTTGCATTTATTAGTCAGAACTTGTATTAAACCTGCAGAAGGTCAACCTAGCAGGAACACGTTTTCACAAAGTACAAAACAGATAGAATAGCATACTACAGCGCTGCCGATCTCTGCTCTCTTCCTAACAATACGGAGGAACTAAATCTCCTCACCCGCACAAACAAGGACTTTTCAACCTCTGCTGCCTTGTGCTTCACAGAAACCTGGCGGGGTGAAGCCATTCCAGACCAGCACGTTACATCTGCCGGGCTTTCAGCTGTTCAGAGTGGATCGCATCTCGGAGTTAACGGGGAAAACGAGAGGCGGTGGAACATGCTTTTACATCAATGAAAGTTGGTGTACAGATGTAACAACGTTAAAGAAGATGTGCTGTCCTAATTTGGATGTGCTCTTTATTAACTGTAAGCCTTTCTACTCACCGCGGGAGTTTTCCTCGTTTATTCTGGTGAGTGTGTATATTGCGCCAAACGTGTGTTTGAATGCGCCGCTGCAACAGCTGGCTGCTCAAATCACAGACATGGAACAACAATACCCGGACTCAGTTATTATTATTCTTGGGGATTTTAACAAAGCAAATCTCACACGTGAACTGCCCAAATACAAACAGCACATTACATGCCCCACCAGAGACAGGAACATACTGGATCATTGCTACACAACTATAAAGGATGCATATCGCGCTGTCCCTAGAGCAGCTTTGGGACTCTCTGATCACTGTCTGGTTCATCTTCTTCCAACCTACAGGCAGAAATTAAAATCAACCAAGCCAGTAGTAAGGACTGTAGACCAATGATGAGAGATGGACCAATGAAGCAGAGCGGGAACTACAAGCCTGCTTCGATTGCACGGATTGGAGTGTTTTTGAGGATGCAGCCACAGACCTGGATGAGCTCACAGGTGCTGTTACATTATATATCAGTTTCTGTGAGGATATGTGCATTCCTACTAGGACTTATTTAAAGTTCAACAACGACAAACTGTGGTTTACAGCAGAACTCAGGCAGCTTCGTCAGGCCAAAGAGGATGCTTACAGGGGTGGGGATAAAGTCTTGTACAATCAGGCCAGGAACACACTGAACAAGGAGATCAGAGTGGCTAAAAGAAGATACTCTGAGAAGCTGAAAAATAAGTTTTCAGCTAATGACCTGGCTGACGACCTGAATGTGTTCTACTGCAGATTTGAAAGGCCCAATATCACACCCCACACCAACTCTGACCTTCACATCACACAAACACCAACACCTCCTGCAACCCCCCTTCTCCCCCCTCCTGCTACTCAACCTGCACTTAAGATCTGTGATGATGACCTGCCGCGTCTTTCGGAAACAAAATATGAGTAAAGCTTCAGGCCCAGATGGCGTCTCACCCACGTGTCTTCGATCCTGTACTAACAGCTGGCCCCCATCTTCACACAGATCTTCAATAGATCACTGGAACAGTGTGAAGTCCCATGCTGCTTCAAACGCTCAATCATTATTCCTGTCACAAATAAACCAAAAATCACAGGACTTAATGACTACAGACCTGTCACCCTGACATCTGTGGTCATGAAATCATTTGAGAGACTGGTGTTGGCCCACCTGAACAACATCACTGGACCCTTTCTAGTTCCCCTTCAATTCGCTTAGCGAGCAAACAGGTCTGTAGATGATGCAGTCAACATGGGATTGCATCATATCCTGCAACATCTGGACAGACCAGGGACATATGCAAGGATCCTTTTTGTGGACTTCAGTTCGGCTTTCAACACAATATTCCCAGCTATTCTCCGGACTAAACTACACCAACTCTCTGTTCCCATGTCTATCTGTCAGTGGATTACCAGCTGTCTGACGGACTGGCAGCAGCTTGTGAGACAGGGGAAACTCACTTCCAGCACCTGTACAATCAGCACTGGTGCCCCCCAGGGATGTGTGCTCTCCCCACTACTCTTCTCCCTCTACACCAATGCCTGCATCGCCAAGGACCCCTCTGTCAAGCTCCTGAAGTTTGCAGACGACACCATGGTCATCGGCCTCATCCGAGATGAAGATGAGTCTGCATACAGAAGGGAGGTTGAACAGCTGGCTGTCTGGTGCAGTCAAAACAACCTTGAGCTGAACATGCTCAAAACGGTGGAGATGATTGTGGACTTAAAGAGGAACAGCCCAACACTGACCCCCCTCACCATTCTAAACAGCACTGTGGCAGCAGTGGAGTCAATCAGGTACCTGGGCACTACCATCTCACAGGACCTGAAGTGGGAGACACACATTGACTCCATTGTGAAAAAGGCCCAGCAGAGGTTGTACTTCCTTCGTCAGTTGAGGAAGTTGCTGCTGATACAGTTCTACTCAGCAGTCATTGAGTCTGTCCTCTGCACTTCAATAACTGTCTGGTTTGGTTCAGCTATGCAATCAGACATCAGAAGACTACAAAGGACAGTTCGGACTGCTGAGAGGATTATTGATTGCCCCCCCCCCCCCCCCTTCAAGAATTATACACTTCCAGAATGAGGAAAAAGGCTGGAAAAATCACTCTGGACCCCACTCACCCTGCCCACTACCTTTTTGAACTGTTGCCTTCTGGCCGATGCTTCAGAGGTCTGAGCACCAGAACTGTCAGGCACAGGAACAGTTTTTTCCCTTAGGCTATCCATCTCATGAACAGTTAAATTGCCCCATTGAGCAATAACTTTGTGCAATTCACAGTTTAGTCTTTTTTATATTTATTCAACATATCCAACCTCTTCTGCCATTTCATTACTCTGGAAAAAAAGCAAAAAAACATTTGCACTGTACATAACAAATTTGTATTTGCACTGTACATACCAGATAACAGATTTGTATTAGATTGCACTACGTATGTGTATGTGTGTATGTATGTATGTGTGTGTCCGCATGATAAATCACTGATATGCATAACAACATGAAGAAAAGGGTGACTTTCATGCAATACTTGCCAAATAGTGTGCATTTTCACTTACATGTTATAAATGCTTAATTGATACACTTATTCATATTTCTTTTCATCAAAAAACTCCCCTAACTCATGATTTATTTCACAATGCATCAAAAATAGACTATTATAGTGAAATTCTAAGGAGGAATGATGTAATTTTGCCACAGTCTGCTTAGTGTTTATATTAATTACTGTAATGTCTTGACTCACTTGTGTTGTCACTTTCTTTGTCAGGTTGATGTCAAAAGAATAGTGCTAATCTGAGTGGTGTCCCAATTTACCTAGTCCTAGTTACCTAAAGTCCTCTTCAAAAACACTTTTCAGGTCTTCATGCTTATTAACAGCATACATCATATAATAAAGCCTGATTGCCACTGAACCATATTTAACTTTTATGTACAGGTTTCTAATGTTGACAACTTCTTCACATGTGTCCACTTTATTAAAGTACATTTTCAGAGGTTACTAATGTTGAATAAGTGTAATTAAGCATTTATAACATGTGAGGTAAAATGGCTCTATTTGACAGGTTTTACTTGAAAGTTACCCTTTTATGCATGTTTTTATAATCACATTTCAGTGATTTATAATGTATTTGTAAATGAATTACTTGTCATTATTAAACCACTTTATATATAATACCTTAAAGGAACCATTAACGTAAAGTTACCAAAAATGTTTTAATCCGTATAACCGTATATATTTATGCCACTCATTGCATTGAATGTGTGACTTACTGAGATCATGTCACAGCAATGTAGTATACTACAGTTTGAAACCTTTATTGTTACATACTGCATCGATTTTCCATATGCTATTTAAAAGAAAGTGTAAGTAGATTACAGTATGTATTGTGCCCTAAGAACTACAGTAATATTCCATTCCGAGCACATCGCCAAAAACACAGCAACTCCAATGCCCACTTTGACTGGGAAATTGTGATACCTCTATTAAGGAACACACTGAAGACTCTCAAATGATCCCACTTTAAGGTGCTAAATGAGAAGGGACATGCTAAACCCTTGTCGTCCACAGTGCTGCTATATGTGGAAGGGAAGAGAGCGCCACAATTTTCCCAGTGCACATATTATGATGCCATGACTACTAAACAAATCTATGTGCACAACTGAAAGTAATTTGAACTCTTCAACTGAGAATAGAAATAAGACAAGAAGGATGTTGCAGGGGAATATCAAGTAGAAAAAGCCACCAATGACTCTTTTCCACAGAAATAGGGACTGACACGGTCTACACAGGGATAGCCAGTCCTCTCTTTATTTATTGCCACATGACCAGGGCGGGATTTTATTTTTATTGGCTTTTATAGGATTTTATTACCATGACTTTCACATGACAATGAACAGCAGAACAAAATTTTACAGGAACCGTCTGGAGTAACCAGAGGTTAAGAGTCTTGCTCAGTTGCTCAAAGGCACAATAGTGATGGTACATTGACAAAACATGAGAGGAATAACAGTAATACTGTAATAAAAATAATCCTGTCACACAGACACATTTTTTATGAAATTAATGTCACAGTGCAATGGTCTTAAAATATAGGCTTCATTTTCTTTATGCAAAATATAAGTTGTTTTTGAGATGAAATACAACCCAGACTTTTTCTGTTTTTAGTGTTCATGGTAATATGAATATCATGAAGATTATTGACAAATTTCTCTTTCATGAAGTTTGTCTGGAAATATGTGCTAGGTGTTAGAAAATGTGAGATCCTGAATTGAATATACACACTTGCCCACACACATGCATTATATATCAGAGTGTTTAAAAATGTGTTTTCGGATGTGTGTGTGTGTGTGTGTGTGTGTGTGAATGAGTAAATGTAAGAGTGCTGGCCTTTAATGTCTGAGAGTATCAGGATGGCTGTACATAACATCTCACGCAGTTACATAATTAACAGATTGGATCCTGTGCTGAATTTCGCTGGATAATTTTATGTTTTGCACTCTCTCTTATGCAAGTGAAAAAAAAACAAACAAACAAAAAAAACATATGGATCTTTAAAACTGCCATTTAAAAATCAATCAGCAGTGCCCGCCAACTTCAACACTCCCTCCCCCACCCCCCAAACACTCAGAGAAATGGAAACAGTAGATGTCTGCTTTTATCCGAGCAGTCAGCACACAGTCAGCTCTGGATGAAACAATGGTTGATGTGCAGTTCTGTGAGCTGAGCTTTGAGTTCTCAGATTACAATGCTAGTCCATCTCTCAGAATGAGGGAAGCGTAAATGGAAGAGAGAGAGAGAGAGAGAGAGAGAGAATATTTTATTTACATTACACAGTAAAAGGTGTAAAATCTGTAACCTGACAAAGCTCCTTATAAGCATCCAATCATTTCAGGGCGGTAGGCATGAAAGCACTTGTAATAAGAAAGAGTATTTTTTGAATGGCAAACTACAATACTATTTTTTTCTTCAGGATGTAGTAGTTGATTTATTGATTGATTGATCTTTATATTCTACATACAGTGGCAAGAAAAAGTATGTGAATCCTTTGGAATTACCTACATTTATGTATATATTTATATAAATTTGTCTTAAAATCGGGTGTGATTATCTAAGTTAAAATAATGAAAACACACAATCTGTTTTAACTAATAACACAAATTATTATATTGTTCTTGTACATATTGAATACATTCAATTACATCAAACATTCACAGTGTAGGTTGGAAAAAGTAAGTGAGCCCCTAGGCTAATGACGTAAACAAAAGCTAATTAGTCAGGATTTGGCAAACCTGGCATCCAATTAATGAAAATAGATTGGAGGTGTGGCTTAGAGCTACTTTGACTCACTCAACTCATTTTGAGTTTGCTATTCACAAGAAGTATCTGCTGACGTGGACCATGCCTCGCAAAAAAAGAGATCTCAGAAGACCTACGATCAAGAATTGTTGCTTTGCATAAAGCTGGAAAGGGTTACAAAGTTATTTTGAAGAGCTTAGATATTCATCAGTCCACAGTTAGACAAATTGTTTATAAATGGAGATGATTTAGTAATTTAGCTACTCTCCCTAGAAGTGCACTGTAAAAAATAAAAAGTTCAGTAATCTAAGGCAACCAGCTGCAAAGCATTTTTGAGTTTACTCAACTTGAGGCAAATTAGTTTTACCATATTAAAAATTCAAGTTGTATCTTAAGTTCCATGAACTTAATACAATAAGTTCAGCAAACTCAAAAATATTGATGAACTTGAATTTTTAAGTATAGCTGTCCATAATTTTCATTATTTTTGAAAATAATATAATTTTTTATTTTCTTTAAGTAGATCTATAGTTTGACATAAGATCATATATCAGCCCCACCATGATACCAAATAGTTGGTCTAACTTAAATGGTGGTGTAGGTTACAAAGTACTTCAAACTTTTAAAAGTTGAAACTTTTAATCATAAATAAAGATACTTCATCAAAGTGAACACTAATTACCCTGATGGTGACTTCAAACAAAACACAACTTTTTACAGCAAACATAATTAAAAACACAAAGAGCAAAAAACATCTATTAATTGAAATCAGATTATTTACAAATTTTTTATGTCCTCATAATTCGGCACGCTTTGACCAAACACACTTAAATAAATTCAAGAGCAGGGCATTGTGGGTAGTGTCTTCAGCCACAAAGCTTCTCCAGTGGGCATGTTCAGTAGCAGACGCAACAATGTGAAATTCATAGTGCTCAGCCTTACAAGGTTCCCCCAGATTTTTACCCATGAATTTTCAAGACCTTTCCATGATTTTAACAAATGGATAACATCATTAAAGATGTGAGTCGAAATTAAAGATTTAAATACCACAGAAAATCAGGAAATATGTGGGAAAAGCCTGGCTTTATAGACTTACAGTGACATTTAAACCACCAAACTTGATATTATATGTGCTCACTGTTTAAAAATGTAAGTTGCTCTGACTTAAATGGCATAAAAGTTGACTTGATTGTTTTAAATAAACTAAATTTTTTTGGAAATTAGTTCAATCAACTTTTAAAATTGAGCTTGTCTGACAAAACTGAAGTTGGATTTTTTTTACAGTGTGGCCGTCTTGCCAAGATAACTCAAAGGGCACACCGCAGAATGCTCAATGAAGTAAAAAAGGACCCTAGAGTGACAGCTAAAGACATGAAGGTATCATTGGAACTGGTTAACATCTCTGTTCATGAAATATATACGGAAATAATTAAACAGGCATGGTGTCTATGGCAGGACCTAAAGTTTGCAAAAGATCACCTTGACACTCCACAACTCTACTGGGAAAATGTTTTGTGGACTGAAACTAACCTCCTGAGACCTCCACGTGACTGCTGTGTGCATTTTCCATTTCCCTTTTTGATTTGTAACTAGTAGGACCTAATAAACAAGCCAAAAAAATTAAAAATAAAATTCTAGAGCAAATAGTTTTCATAAAAATTAATGTCTATGTATTTGGACAGCGGGAATGAGGTGTGAAATTTTAAGAAATACCAAGCTAGGGGGCCTGGGTAGCTCAGTGGTAAATACCACTATACTCAAAGGGGTGGGCACGGCCTGGGCCTGGTATGCCAGAGTGATGGCATCCACGATCCAGTGGGCAAGCCTCTGTTTGGAGACAGCGGTCCCTTTCCGCTGTCCGCCGAAGCAGACAAAGAGCTGCTCAGAGCGTCTAAAGCTCTGTGTGCGATCCATGTAAATGCGTAAAGCACGCACCGGACACAGCAACGACCGGGGCAGCGCTTGCAGGCTCACAACCTGATCCGTGAAGGGGGTCGTGGGAACCTTGAGCACATATCCCGGTTGGGGTCTCAGGATCACGTGAGAGTCTACCGGACCGAAATCCAGGCAAGTATCGCTGACAGAGAATGCCTGCAGGTCCCCAACCCTCTTGATTGAGGTGAGCACAGTCAGGAGGACCATCTTCAAGGAGAGGGCTTTCAACTCGACTGACTCTAGAGGCTCAAACGGGGCTCTCCGAAGGCCCAGTAGGACCACGGAGAGATCCCATGAGGGGAAGAGGTGTGGAAATGGAGGATTCAGCCTCCGGGCACCTCTGAGGAACCTGATGATCAGGTCGTGTTTCCCTAGGGACTTACCATCCACTGCGTCGTGGTGTGCCACTATGGCGGCCACATACACCTTCAAGGTGGAGGGGGACAGCCGCCCCTCGGTGTGCCCAGGAAGGAAAGCACTGACCTGACTGCGCATCTCTGGGGGTCTTCGCCTCGGGAAGAACACCAACTCGTGAACAAACGCCACTTCAGGCATAAAGCTGCCTCGTAGAGAGAGCCCTGGCCTGAGTGATCGTGTCTACCACTGCCGGTGGCAGGCCACTTAGGTCTTCCGTGTCCCATCCAAGGGCCAGACGTGGAGGTTCCAGAGGTCTGGGCATGGGTGCCAGAAGGTGCCCCATACCTGAGAGAGGAGGTGCTCCCTCAGGGGGATTTGCCAGGGAGGAGCTGTCATGAGGAGCGTGAGGTCAGAGAACCAAGTCTGGGTGGGCCAGTATGGGGCCACGAGGGTGACTTGTTCCTCGTCCTCCCTGATCTTGCACAGGGTCTGAGCAAGTAGGCTCACCAGTCGTCAAGCTAGTTGAGTATGCGGATGCCCACTTCCCTTAACGGGACAAGAGCTGCCTCTGTGACCTTCGTGAAGAAGCGAGGGGACAGGGACAGGCCGAAAGGAAGGACCTCGAACTGATACGCCCGGCCGTCAAAAGCAAACCATAGGAAGGGTCTGTGTCGAGGTAAAACTGAGACTTAAAAATACGCATCCTTCAGGTCTACCACCACGAACCAATCTTGACATCTGACGCATGCCAAAATGAGCTTCTGGTCAGCATCTTGAACGTTCAGAACTCACAGGTCCAAGATTGGTGCAACCCACCGCCTTTCTTTGGCACGATGAAGTAAGGGTTGTAGAACCCTTTCCTCATCTTGGCTGGAGGGACAGGCTCTATCGAACCCTTGCGCAGAAGGGTCGCGATCTCCACACGCAGGGCGCGGGATGCCGCTGAACCAGGGCGGGCGCCTGGCAAACTGAATCGCATAGCCGAGTCGGATGGTCCTGGCCAGCCACCGCGACGGGTTGGAAAGCGTTAGCCACGCGTCCAAGCTCCGGGCGAGGGGTACTAAGGGGACAATCACGTCTGACGTACCTGGGGCTGGGGCCTCGTGGCGGGAGGGAGCAGGAAACACCACGTCGAGGAGCCTCGCTTCATCCCGAGGTGGCTGCACTGAGGAGAACCTCGAAGCACTTACCTTGTTCCGCGTACCTGACATAGGGCGGGTCAGTGACTTTGGAGAAGGGCCTTTTGGGCCGTCCTTGAGACTCATTACAACCGGCTGGCCAGAGGTGTGGATGTGGTGCGGCCGGGTGCGCAAAGGCAGGGGGTCCGCGTTTGCGCCGTGACCTTCATCGCTCGGAGGGCAAGGTCGGTCGCCGAGCACAGCTCCTGCATCACATCGGGATAAGGACTACCCACGTGTAGTTCTTTCAGTGCCTTGGCCTGGTGGACTTGCAGGAGGGCCATGGCATGCAGGGCAGAGGCGGCCTGTCCAGCGGCACTGTAGGCTTTGGTCAACAGAGACGACATAGTCCTACAGGCCCTGGAGGGGAGCGTCGGGCGATCCCGCCAGGTGGCGGCATTTTGCGGGCACAGATGCACCGCAATCGCCTTATCCACCTGAGGGATCTATGCGTACCCGTGGGCCACCCCACCATCGAGGGTAGTGAGAGTGGATGAACTGGGAAGAAAGGGACTGGGGTGGGTGCGGCTGTGAGCGGCGCCCCGAACCCAGGAACCAATCATCTAGCTGCGAAGGCTCAGGGGAGGGTGGAGGGTTCCAGACCAACCCGACACTCGCGGCGGCCTGGGCAAGCATGGCGGTCAGCTCTGCGTCGGACTCAGACTGGGTGGTCAGACCCGAAGGTGGCAGCCCAGTCGAGTCCTCGGCGTCCGACATCGCCAGCGCACTCTCTGATGCAGCGATCGAGGACTCATCCTGCTCACGAGCCCTGAAAGAGATGTTAAGCTGGCCTTGAAGTGAGCTGGTCTCATCTTGGAACTCAACGGGGGCAAATGAGCATGCTGGGGAACGGGAGGTCCGCGGGGATTTACAATACCTTATATATCACTCTCCCTCAACTTGACCTTGAATTAACTATATCCAAATTATTAGACTAAAACTTGACTTTGCATGTTTCTAGAAGACTTTGATCAACTTTTAAATTTGAAAACATAAAAAAGTTTGCTAGATTTACATTGTTAAATAAGGCAAAAACACGTCTGGGTTTCCATCTAAACGTTTTGCATTTTTATGCGCATTTCTAAAAATTAGACAAAAGAAAATAAGAATCGTTGTGTGTTTCCATCCACTACTACGTTATGCGCATTATCTTCAGGGAGCCTTGTCATGATGGAGCAGCTGATTGATCTCCTTGCTTGGAGCAATTGTACAGTAATTAAATGCTGCCAGGACAGGCTTATTCACACTAGCGCCATCTTTGATTTTTAATGGGAATGACAACAAGGCTGTGAGGGATAGACTGAACATCTCTTCAATGGCACGCACAGTATAAACCTGTAAAAACTCCTTGCTCACATCTGATTTTCCACAACTCATGTTGTCTGGAGTTCTTTGTATACGGAATGTTCTTGGAAAAATATTTTTTAATGTTTTGTCTGTGGAACGATCCAAAACAACTTCAAACTGCAGCACAGCCCATTGAAGAGACTGTCCGTCTATCCCTCACAGCCTCCTTCTCATTCCCATTAAAAATCAAAGATGGCGCTAGCATGAATAAGGTCTATAGTGAGTGCTGTGCAGCCTGTGCTTGTGGGAGCAGCAGTGGGTGGCGGCGCAAACGGTGCAGCAGTCTGATCCATTTGGAAAGAGTGTTACCTTAAGAAGTCTCAATTCCATTTCATTTTTCTCTCTCCACAAATTCAAACCAAACTGAACTAGCAACAATGTAGCTTAACTTGTAACTTGCAACAGAGTATATGGTGAAATCACACAAATCATTCTGAGCGGTTTGGCTCTCTTTCACCTGTTTACGAACTTGTGTAGATGCAAAAAAAAAAAAAAAACTTGGAATATTCCATTACAGCCTGATCTGAGGGGGAAGGGGGTTGCTTGCATTGATGGTGCTGAAAATAACTGCAATATCAATCATATCGGTGTTGTTACAGTGATATTTAAAATTTCAGCACACATTATTTAGCATTAATGATAATAACAAAGCATATTATTTGTATTTTTAGGGGGCCCTTGGCTTCTGGGGGCGCTAGGGGGATGCCTACCTTTGCCTAGTGCTAAGTCCACCCCTGCTCATCATACAAATAGATGCATGATAAGACTGGGTTCAGAGAGCTGCTGCAGATGACACATCAAAACACATTTTACACTGCAGGACTTGGAGTCACAGACAGGTCTAGATATTTAAACTGCTAAATATCTCTCGGGCATCTGCGACGCATTGGCGCATCTCTCTGATCGTGTCTTTGAAAATTCACACATAGCGATCAACGCTCACGGGAGCGAGCACTGATTTGCCTCTGATTTCGGGCTTTTGATGGTGATCTCCATTAACTGTCGGCGAGTGGAAAATCAGGGCTAAAATCATGTTGTGTAAACTCGGCATAAGTCAAGTTTCAAGTCTTTGGTTACAATTCCAAGTCAAGTGTTTTTTTTTTTTTCTTTGGCAATAGTTTTTGCAGCTGGTAGTTTAATAAACACTGCATAAGGCTAATTCAATTTTGAAATATTTAAACTGACTACTTTAATGGATTGCCTTATTTATTTATGTCTAATAAAGCACACAAAGTTTTACTTTAATCATGGATTTTATTTTTATTCAGGAAACAATCAATTAACTATCCTTTTTTCTGTATTAAAAGAGAACAGATTTTATACAGATGGGAAACTAGCTTTGTCCATAAATCTTTAGGGCTTTAAAGCCCTTTATTTTATTTTGCATTTGCCCTTATGAAAATGTACCATAGTTTTTATAGTTTAAACAGTGGTAACCTGAGGTAAAACCAAGCATGGATCGTCACTATCATGGTAAAATGTAACATGATGTCTATAAAACAAACTTTGGCGTTTTTGTAAAGAAAAACAGTATCCTAAACACATTTAAAACTATAAATACAAAATTAAAATTAAAAAAACATTATAAACTACCATAGTTGTTACAAAAATTAATGATATTCCCTCACTTCTCTAATTTAGCCTATTATAAATTTAACAGAGCTATAGTAGTAATATAATATTAATTATGAATATATTTCTGCTTAAAATACTACAGTCAATACAGTTAGTGTTACTATAGTAAATTCATGATAAAGGTGAACTCTGTGAAAAATCTGCTAATTTATGTCTGTGCATGTCACAGTGTTTTCTCAGCGTTAGGGTGACCAGATTCCTGCTTGTGGAAAATGGGACAGCCCCCTCCCAGCAAAAATTAAATTGACGTATCCTTACCTAGGTGCAGATCAATGTGAAGTAGAGGGTGAATCCGCATCTGTAACTGTTGTCACCTTTTACTTTTCGCTGGCAGTAATTTTTCTCAGTGTGCGCTTGTCTTTCAAGAGTTTATCGTAAAATGCAGAGCAGTCCAGTCTAAAATTAAGACGTACGAAAACCATTGCCTTCGTGACTGTTACACCAAGTCGAGATTTATCCGGTGTCCATGCTGCATTCATTAATGAGAACACACGCTCCACAGATGCAGATGTCCCAGGCAGGCATAAAACAAATTCCACGACCTTGGCTAAGACTCCGAAGTTGATGGTCTTGCTCTCCAGGTCACAAAAAACATCTGTCCATCTCTCAGACACGGCCGTCTTGTTCATGTTCCCCTAAGTGATGCAATGAGTGACAATGATTTTCACACAAGCCCACTCATCAAAGGGCATGGTTTCATCAGTCAAACTGGGAGCGGGGATTCTGGAGTAGAAGTGTTTGAGGCTGCTCTGAATGTCTTTCCACTCTGGGATGTCTCTCAGTAGGGCCCACTCAAGTTTTTCTGTGTTCTCCAATGAGCGGCTCCAATTTTGGAGGTAATCCACCGATGCTGAATAAAATTCTCACTGCACAAAATAAATCATCCATGCACATGTCACCAACTTCAACCAGGGCATCCAACTGCTTTTCAATGTCAGAGGGTATGAATGATTCCTCCAGCCTGGCCTGCAAGACTTTTCTCAAGTCATGAATGTGCAAAGCTATAGCTGTGCACAACAGAATGATAAGCAAAAAGTCCTTCACTTGCGTGCAACTTGTCAGATTCTGAACTTTGCTTCACAAAATCGTTAACACTTGGTTTGGCACATTTACTTTTAGCAGTATCCACATGCTTTTTTGTATAAAAATGCTGCACAATGTCAGTGCAGCCTCCGTGGGCAACAGAAAAATGAGTTCCACAAATCTCACACCTCACTTTACTAGGCTCTGTCTGTGACTCTATTTTTTAGAAATGTAAACTCTTTTTGAAGATCCTCATTAAATGTACATGCACGCTTCCTTGACATTTTTCCAGTCGGAATTTCATCTGTGTGCTCTTTCAAACTGACTCTTCAATCATTTCACTAACTGGAAGTCTGTTGATAGTGGATTGTGATTGGATAGTTTAATCCAATCATGTACTTCAAATAACATGGTGTGATTTTATTGGTTTTACAAGTCGTATCCTTGGCTACCTTTGATTAGAATACTCACGTGACTGATAAAGCCGCACAGGCGATAGAGAAATTTTAGGAGAAGGGAAATACGGACAAAACACGATTTTTTCAGAATAAGTCGTGACACTAGAAAAAATGCTTAAATACGGGACTGTCCTGGGAAAAACGGGACATCTGGCCACCCTACTCAGTGTTTTGTTGGGCCGTTTAATGTTTGCTCACCGAGAGGTTTGCACCAGAGTATTCTGTGCCGAATTCAAATGTTTCCGTGACTTGCACATGCTTCTCAATGGTCCTCGCAGCTCTGTAATGTGAGATGTGAGATTGAGAATTCAAGACTGGTCCTCGAGACGCATAAGCTGGAGGAACTGGACAGCCTCGGGGATCTGGACAGGCTCGTCAACAGCCTTGGGGAACTGGACAGGAGCGCTGGCAGTGATTGGGAAATGGCCTTAGTGGCCGGGAGTGCTGGCAGCAACTGACAAGACAATGAAGTGTAGAACCCAAGTGCAGTTTTATTTACAGTGCTGGTATCCAAACATGAAACACTATATCCAAAAGGTGAAACTGAACATAAACATGAACGAGGACTTGACTAGACCAGACTAGACTAGACTATAAACTTTGACTTAACTAGGAATCGATTCAACTGGACATGGAAACAGAGTTACAACCAACAATACTCAACAAGGGACTATAGCAAACAAGAGGTCTTAAATACACTGACAAGGGAAACACATGACAAAGACAACCAATGACAAGACTAAACTATTAACAAGATAACAAGACTACTAATACATGAACCAATGAAAAGACAAGACTAACAAGTTAACAAGACAATAAACCAATGAGAACAAGATACATGAACATGAGGGAAACAGAATATCACATGACTTGACAAGGAAAATACAGAACTTCAAACTAAGAGTCTTTAATTCACCTAGTGGTCTCTAGTGGCCGCTAGGGCAAATGTCCCAAGTGTTACACATTGATTTCCTTCTTTATATAAACTTATTGAACTGTAGAATATTTTAGAAAAAAAAAAAATTTTATTTCAAAAAAGAAAAACAACACTCTGGTGGTGCTATAGCCAGTCATTGGTCATTATCAAAATATTGTCTCTTGATTTTTCAGTCATGAAAAAGATTTCAAATTAAAAAAATTTTTTTTTAAAGGCATCACTCTACAAACTTACATTCTAAAAAATAAAACAAAATAGTTTGACTGTATTGTTTTACAAATTTCTTTGAAAATATATTTGAATTTGCTAATTCTCAGGTCAAGCATTAGTATAAGGTCTGACAAGTGTGCAAAAAAGCAAAACAAAATAAGTAATTCCTAAATAAAATAATTTTAAAAGAAAGTTTGTTCCTTGATTTCATATCATTGATGTTATCAATGTTAAAAACTTGTATTTAAAAAAAATAAAAATAAAAAATAAAATAAAGCACTTACGTGCTTTTAAAGTTTAGAGGACGAAGCGGCTGCTCAAATGTGCTTACAGTAAGTATTCCACAATGTTGAAAAAATGATTAATTTACATTTTAACTGTCATTTTTTCACATGGTTCATAATGAAAATGAATGCACATTTTTTGCAAGGGACCTCCCACACTATCTGAACTATGAAAAGGAAGCCTATTTACTTTATCAAATTGAAGATGCACCAAAGACAACACAAGGCTCAAATTAAGACATTATTTTTCTCAACTTCAGAGACCTACAGAATAGTGAATTAAAAAAAAAGGCAAATTATGTAAGAGGTCCCTTGAAAAAAAAAATTAAAATCTTAATATTAAGCATTTTGGTGTAGAAACTTGGGAGTAGGATGTGGCCAAAAATCACCACGAGGCTCTGGATTTTGATTTTCTCTAACTTGAAGACTTGTGGAAAGCCGGATTCATACAAGAATAAAAAAATCAATTCCCATTTCTTGTGAGGGACATCCCACACCATCTAAGCCCTGAATATATCTAAGCCTATTTACTCTGGAAATGTGGAGTAGGGTGCATCCAGTGTTAAAAGGCAAAACTTTGTGATTCAGAGACCTGAGGAAAGGTGAATTCAAATAAGTAGAAAAAATGAATTTCAATTTTTTGCAAAGGACCTCTCACACACACACACACACACACACTATCTAAACCCTCAATACGAAACATATTTCCTATGGCAGTTTTGAAGTAAAATGTATCCAATATCACCACAAGGCATAAAGACGTTGTGGTTTTTCTCAACTTCAGAGATGGATGGAAAGCTGAATTCAAGTGAGAAGAAAAAATGACTGCCCATTTCTTGCAAGGGACTTCCCACACTATCTAAACCCTCAATATGAACAATATTTACTCTGGAAATTTTTATTAAAATGCATCCAAAGTCACTAGAAGGCACAGACATTGTGATTATCCTCAAATTCAGGGACCTGTGGAAAGGTGAATTCAAATTAGTAAGAAAAAAAATTAATGCCATTTCTTGCAAGAGACCTCACACACTATCAACCCGGACCATATTTACTGTGGCTATTTGGAGTAAGATGCACCCAAATTCACCACAAGGCACAAAGACGTGATTTCCCTCTACTTCAGGCACCTGTGTAAAGGGGAAATCAAATAAGTAGAAAAAAAAAAATAAAAAAATCAATGACCTTTTCTTGCAAGGGTCCTCCAAAACTATCAACACTCGCAATATGAAACATTTACTGTCATTTTTTGTTTTTATTAAAATGCATCAAAAGTCACCACAAGGCACAAAGACATTGTAATTTCTCAACTTCAGGACCTGTGGAAAGATGAAATCAATAAGTAGAAAAAATGAATGCCCATTTCTTGCAAGGAACTTCCCACACTATCTATACCCTCAATATTGTTACATCCCGCCCCAGTCTAGGGTTGGATTAACAAAAAGGTTGGAGTTCCCTTCACAACCTTTTTGAACAAGGGAAGAGAAGCTCTCTGTAGGGTGGCACTGCCATGGCTTTATACCAGTCTTCCTCTCCCAACAACCAATCATGACAACCGAGTGGTTAGCAGCCATTAGTGACAGCAGCTGAAGGCAGTCTGTGAAGAGAGAGATATGGAACAAGGATACAGTGCATCTGGAAAGTATTCACAGCGCTTCACATTTTGTTATGTTACAGCCTTATTCCAAAATGGATTAAATTCATTTTCCTCAATTCTACAAACAATATCCCATAATGACAATGTGAAAGTTTGTTTGAAATCTTTGCAAATTTATTAAAAAAAAAAAAAAAACAAAAAAAAAAAAAACACATGTACATAAGTATTCACAGCCTTTGCTCAATACTTTGTTGAAGCACCTTTGGCACCAATTACAGCCTCAAGTCTTTTTGAGTATGATGCTACAAGCTTGGCACACCTATTTTGGGCAGTCTCTCCCATTCTTCTTTGCAGGACCTCTCAAGCTCCATCAGGTTGGATGGGGAGCGTCGGTGCACAGCCATTTTCAGATCTCTCCAGAGATGTTCAATCGGGTTCAAGTCTGGGCTCTGGCTGGGCCACTCAAGGACATTCACAGAGTTGTCCCGTAGCCACTCCTTTGTTATCTTGGCTGTGTGCTTAGGGTCGTTGTCCTGTTGTAAGATGAACCTTTGCCCCAGTCTGAGGTCCAGAGCGCTCTGGAGCAGGTTTTCATCAAGGATGTCTCTGTACATTGCTGCATTCATCTTCCCCTCGATCCTGACTAGTCTTCCAGTTCCTGCTGCTGAAAAACATCCCCACAGCATGATGCTGCCACCACCATGCTTCACTCTAGGGATGGTATTGGCCAGGTGATGAGCGGTGCCTGGTTTCCTCCAGACATGACGCTTGCCATTCAGGCCAAAGAGTTCAATCTTTGTTTCTCATGGTCTGAGAGTCCTTCAGGTGCCTTTTGGCAAACTCCAGGCGGGCTGTCATGTGCCTTTTACTGAGGAGTGGCTTCCGTCTGGCCACTCTACCATACAGGCCTGATTGGTGGAGTGCTGCAGAGATGATTGTTCTTCTGGAAGGTTCTCCTCTCTCCACAGAGAAATGCTGGAGCTCTGTCAGAGTGACCATCAGGTTCTTGGTCACCTCCCTGACTAAGGCCCTTCTCCCCCTATCGCTCAGTTTGGCCAGGCGGCCAGCTCTAGGAAGAGTCCTGGTGGTTCCAAACTTCTTCCATTTACGGATGATGGAGGCCACTGTGCTCATTGGGACCTTCAATGCTGCAGAAATGTTTCTGTACCCTTCCCCAGATCTGTGCCTCGATACAATCCTGTCTCGGAGGTCTACAGACAATTCCTTAGACTTCATGGCTTGGTTTGTGCTCTGACATGCACTGTTAACTGTGGGACCTTATATAGACAGGTGTGTGCCTTTCCAAATTATGTCCAATCAACTGAATTTACCACAGGTGGACTCCAATTAAGTTGTAGAAACATCTCAAGGATGATCTGTGGAAACAGGATGCACCTGAGCTCAATTTTGAGTGTCATGGCAAAGGCTGTGAATACTTATGTACATGTGATTTTTTTTTCGTTTTTTATTTTTAATAAATTTGCAAAGATTTCAAACAAACTTCTTTCACATTGTCATTATGGGGTATTGTTTGTAGAATTTTGAGGAAAATAATGAATTTAATCCATTTTGGAATAAGGCTGTAACATAACAAAATGTGGAAAAAGTGAAGCGCTGTGAATACTTTCCGGATGCACTGTATACACATAAGATACGTCCTGGGGCGTAACAATATGAACCATATATACTGTGGCAACTTTTATTAAAATGTGTCCAAAGTCACCACAAGACGCAAAGACATTGTGATTTCCCTTTACTTCAGGGTCCTGTGGAAAAGTTAAATCAAATAAGTAGAAAAAATGAATGCCCATTTCTTGCAAGAGACCTCCTTCACTATCTAAACCCTCAATATGAACCATATTTACTGTGGCAATTTTTATTAAAATGCATCCACAGTCAATACAATGCGTAAAATCGTTGAGGTTTTTCTCAAATTCAGATACCTGTGGAAAGGTGAATTTAAATAAGTAGAAAAAAGGGATACCAATTTCTTTCAAGGGACATTCCAAGCTATCTACACTCTCAATATGAAACATATTTGCTTTAGCAATTTGAGTAAGATGCGCCCAAAATCACCTCAAGGCACAAAGACGTGATTTCCTTCAAATTCAAAGACCTGTGGAAAGATGAAAATATTAATGCCCATTTCTTGTAAGGGACCTCCCACACTATCTTAACCCTCAATATGAAGCATATTTACTGTCAAATTGTAGTCAAATGTGTCTAAATTCACCGAAAGGCACAAAGACGTTGGGATTTTTCATAAAGAGACCTGTGGAAAGGTGAATGCAAATAAGTACAAAGTACTTTTCTTGCAAGAGATCTTCATTACTATCTAAAATGTCTTTGTGCCTTATAATAATTTTAGATGCATCCTACTACCAAATGCCACAGTGAGGAAGTTTCATATTGAGGTTTTAGATAGTGTGGGAGGTCCCTTTCAAGAAATGGGAATTCATTTTTTCTACTTATTTAAATTGACCTTTCCACAGGTCTCTAAAATTGAGAAAAATCACAACATCTTTGTGCCTTGTGGTGAATTTGGCTGCATTTTACTACAAATTGCCACAGTAAATATGCTTCATATTGAGGGTTTAGATTGTATGGATGGTCTCTTGTTAGAAATGGCCATTCATTTTTTCTACTTAATTTAATTCACATTTCTACAGTTCTCTGTATTTGACGTTTGCACCTTTTGTTAAATTTAGAAGCGTCTTACTTCCAATTGCCACAGAAATGGCCATACATTTTTTCTACTTATTTTAATTCAGCTTTTCTCAGTACTCTGTATTTAACATCTGTGCCTTTTAAATTCGGAAGCATCTTACTTTTATACTTGTTCAAATAATTTGAGCCTTGTGTGACTTTGGTGCATCATCAAATTGATAAATGTATATAGGCTTCATTTTCATGGTTCAGATAGTGTGGGAGGTCCCTTGAAGGAAACGTGCATTCATTTTCACTACTTATTAGAAATAACCATTTACAGGTCTCTAAAATTGAGAATATTTACAATTGGGTCATTTTCAAAAAAAAATTACATTCCAACATTGAACATGTTAAACTTTTTTTATTCAGTTCAGTTTTCACCCATAAGAGCAGAGAATATACATATATATTTTAACATCTTGAGATAATTTTTAATCATAAAGGACAACATGTCTGTTCTTCTTTATTAGGGCCCAAGCACTGAAAGTGCGGAGGCCCTATTGTTCTTCTAAGGATTATTATTCTTATTTATTTTTTTATCCCCTTTTCTCCCAATTTGGAATGCCCAATTCCCACTACTTAGTAGGTCCTCGTGGTGGCGTGGTTACTCACCTCAATCCGGGTGGCGAGTCTCGGTTGCCTCCGCTTTTGAGATTGTCAATCCACGCATGTTTTCACGTTGTTCGTCGTGCATGACACCGCGGAGACTCTGCATGTGGAGGCTCATTCTACTCTCCACGATCCACGCACAACTTACTAGGCGCCCCAGTGAGAGCGAGAACCACTAATCGCGACCACAAGGAGTTTACCCCATGTGACTCTACCCTCCCTAGCAACCGGGCCAATTTGGTTGCTTAGAAGACCTGGCTGGAGTCACTCAGCACACCCTGGATTCCAACTCGCGACTCCAGGGGTGCTAGTCAGCATCAATACTCGCTGAGCTACCCAGGCCCCTATTATTATTATTATTTAGGGCCCAAGCACTGAAAGTGCGGAGACCCTATTGTTCTTCTAAGGATTATTATTAGGGCCCAAGCACTGAAAGTGCAGAGACCCTTTTGTTCTTCTAAAGATTATTAGGGCCCAAGCACTGAAAGTGCGGAGACCCTATTGTTCTTCTAAGGATTATTAGGGCCCAAGCACTGAAAGTGCGGAGGCCCTATTTTTCTCATCAAGCCAGACAACTTTCATAATTATAGCTATTAGCTCAGCCCAACAGGAAGTTGGCTTTTTATATATATATATATATATATATATATATATATATATATATATATATTGCAGTCTCTGAATTGTTTTATTTTAGACTTTTATATACTCCTCCTATGGGATTTATGAGACTGTCACCACATTTAGACAACATTATGTCAACACATTGAAGATGCTAAATTGTGAACAGATTTTTTATATATATATCGAATGGTGTTGCCATGGCGAGGCATTAAAGGCATTAGAGGCAAAAAAATGGCAAACAGGAAGTGTCTCGTGTCTTCTGTGTGCAATGTGTGATTTAGATCAAAATTGAGTCACGAATGTGACTATAATGTGACTATTTATGGTCATAGCGCCAATGCCTGGCAGCAGGAAGTGTGGCTCTTACAACAGACTTTAAAATAGTCCTTGTATATTTATCCAAATTGCTTCAAAATTGTTTCGAATAATGTCAAATGCCAAATGCATGGGTCCACCTTGCATTGTTTTCCAAAAGGAAATGGACCCATGGTGCTTGGGCCCATCATCGCTGCTTGCAGCTATATTTGTATTTATTTTGTTTCACAAATTAAGCAAGAGTTGTAACACCAGTGACGATAACACCAGTGATAAATTCTCTTAAAAGATTAATGATCTAAGATGTTAATAGCATCACAAAACACACACCACTGATCTGACGTAAATAAATCATACCATGGTATAACACTTTTCAATAAAAATCTTTCACATGAACATTAAACAATGTAACACCAATTACATATTTACATTAACCATGTGAAACATTTAGTTAAAATGTAAATTAATTTCAACATGGTGGGATAATCACTGTTTGCAAATTTGAGCAGCCGCTTCTTCCTCTGAACTTTGATCTTGTAAGTTCATTTCTACAACTTTTTGAATTTTAAAAATAAACGTTTTTAACATTGATAACACCAATGATATGAAATCAAGGGACAACATTTTTATTGACTTAAAGCACGTCTTTCTGTTCCTCCTGCAAGTTACCGTAATTCTATTAATAAAATATATTTTATTTGCGGCTGGCTTGACCGCAGTGTTTATTTGTTATGTTTTTGACCTTGTGCTTGAGCGTAACATCATCCGTGTGCAGCACTGGCACAAGCGCACTTTGATCAGAGTAGAAGAAATGTGATTAAAGTGTTTACATGCCTGTATAAAGCGATTAAAATAGGAGTACTCCATCTATCTTACTGCGATTATCATTACTCTGATTATTAGCATAACTGCAATAAAATAATCACAGTATTCTGTTTACATGAGCAACAGTTTAATCGCAGCATTGCCTTAATCGCATTGTAATCACATTATGAGGGTGCATGTAAACATAGCCAATGTAAGCTATTAGAATATAATTATGACATTGACCTTTTAAAATGGTATCACCGGAATTGCGATTGAGTCAGTGTCTTTTAATAATATCGCCCGAATAGGTATCGCCTGAATTGCGAGGGTGTTTTCATTTATTGTAAACTTAGTTAGAGATGCAGTTACCTCTCCCATGAATCGAAACAAGCCAATTACACCCAAGATAAAAGCTTGATCTCGGCTTTATCTATCTATCTATTTGTCTGTCTGCCGTCCGTTCGTCTCTGTATCCCGCTTTCTGTCTATGAGGTATTTGCTGACAAATTGCGATTCCCTGTCTACCCAGGTATCACATGTACATCTCTGAGATGTCTGTTTTAGATATTTTCATCTGGAGAGAATCACAATCTAAGTAACATCTGCTAAACATCTTAAAAAGATCAGATTTACAAACATTCTAAATCATAAACATCTCAAAGGCATCTGCTGAATGTCTTATTGACATCCGAGACATACTTATTGACATACATCTTATAGACGTGTTGCACATGAGCAAACAACGTAAAAAATACGTCTTCCAGATGTAAACACACACCAAGTAGGTCTGGGTGATGTACATGTGCTATCAGGATACTAATCAGCATAAAACGTGATGTCATCCATAGCAACAAGGTCAACTCCGTCTTACTCTTATATTAAGTTTTCCTTAGTAAAAATTGCTCTTAGCAGTTTTGTGAATAGCTTATAAGCAAAAACTCTTAACTAGGAACTCTTTGGAGAACTCCAAATCTTTAAAAATCTTTGTGAATACGGGCCATGTTGTTCATATTTCCTTTTATAAAGTAGACACCTTAGGACATTAACAGTTGTGCATTCCATATAAAGCAATTACAATACACAAAGAATAATTAAGGTAAACTTGTAAGATTCTTTTATTATTCATTTTTTAGTTGTGGATCATTGTCAGGTAAGAACTTACAAGTGGTCAAAATGGGAATAACACCATGTCCTAACCAGGCACGATGCAATGTTTCCATTTACAATGGTAGTAGAATGCTGAGCAACCAAACAAAAATCACAGCCTTTCAGAAAATATTTTATGTTTAATAGAGCAATGTGGAGTGGGATTTTGGAATAATGAGATTTCATTGTGGTACTACACATTGCGATAAGACAAACAGAACCCCAGCAACCAAAATTTCTTGTCACGGCTGGTTAGGTTGAAAATTCCAATTATAGGTGCATTCACTGTGCCAGGAATTACAACGCTGGAGGTTTTTAAGTCAACTACAGTATCCAACTGTATCATGAAGCAGATCACGTGACCGGCACTGCCTGCTCTCTCATTGGAAGTCTTCTACTTCACGCCTTTGCTCAGCTGCATAAAGTTAAACTTGGTTCAACTTTATCGCATCAGCAACAGTCATTGCCACTTATGTCGGTTATCAAATGAAACTCGCTCACCATCACTGAATGACTTCCAGTTGCTTTTCCGCTGAAAACCACTGTCAGAGTGAATAGACCTTAACATGTAAGTGAGAGGATTTAGCATTTTTCGCTTTATCATTTTTCACCTGGTTAACAAATTGAGGGTACCTCAAAAAACTAAAATAAAATATAAGGCACTGCCACCCACATTATATGTATTTAACTATAAAGTAAGTCTTGTCCTAGAATTATCTATCACATTTCTTTTGTTAAAAATCTCCAAACAATAAAATTGACAAACAAGGAAACAAAAAACCTTCAGGATGCAAGAAAAATGAAAATATAGAAATTAATATCATGATAGAAAAAGTGGGGAAAATGTCAAAAAAAAAAAAAAAAAAAAAAAAAATGGCAGTACCCAAAGCAGTATTTCCAAATTCTTTGGCTTTTCAGCAGGCACAGTGTGAAATAATCTAAAATCCAGCACAACTTTCTAAAAATTACAGACTTTTAAAGGCCATTACATCAATTTTCCATTACATTGTGCATTATAAAGAACAACTGAATCAGCTGAATTCTCTTGCAAATACATACCCTTCAAATATATAACCTACAAATGGATATATACACATCTAAAAAACAACAACAACAAAAAAAAAAAACAGATATGTGCACACATAAACATATCACTCATAAAGCACTGTAGGTGCAGGTATGGAACTGCAATATGTACATAGAAATTCAGGCGCATTAAATATTTTTCCTAAAAATGCTTACCGTACAAAACATTGTTGCATGTTATTGCACCAAGAAGTTTCTGTAAAAATTGTTCTCCCTTGCTGTTACTTCAACATTCTTGATTTAAAACCATTCTACAACAAACCATAACAAAATGTAAGATTAAAAATGGTTGTTGTTGGTCGAGGAATACATCAGTGGGATGGGAAATTCCAAGGTTCCTCTGAATCTGATCCAAGAACAGCAGCAGAAAATGAATTGCATACCGCCAAGTGATACACTGGCTCCCATAAACAGCCCTTTACAACACCTTGGACTCCATAGATCATCCACTGAGTAGCCACCTCTAGGGAAGCAAGTAAATCAGGTCTCCATTGGGGTGCTACATTCTGGGGTAGAAGATGGATTGGGATTGCTTTCAAACCCAATTTGGGTCATTTCTGGGGTGTTGTCCTGCAGATGAGGGGGTTGGTAGTGGTTGTACTGTGCGTTGGGGTGTCTGTAGAGACCTTGCCTGCTTTGGTGTTGGTTGTAGTTCAATTGAGAACCATCTCCAACAAACTGGTCAGAACCAAAATTTGGATTGTACCAAGTGTACCTTGCTCTACCCTGCTTGCGCTGCCCTTGGATCGCCCCAACATCCTTACGCTCAACGCTCCCAGCCTGCTCATTGGTCAAATAACCATCAAATGGGTTCCGTCCTCTGTTTCGTGATCGCTGCCTGTTGCCTCTGTTACCATAGCCCCTGTTGCCATGATTGCGCCGTTGTTGGTAATGATTGTTGGGCCATTGGCCCTTGTTTGGAGAAGGCGAAGACTCGAAAGTGTGAACCAAATCAGTATTGGAGGATATTTGACCAGTTGCATCCTTTAAACTTTCACCACCGCCTTGGTTTGTGGACGGGCCCCAGAAAAATCCCCTATGTTGGGGGTTATTCTTAAAGGGGAACTGTAGCCTTCTCTCTTGAGGAGGCAAGAACCGTCCAGTGCCAGGCAGGAAAGGCCCACTGGGGTAGCGAGGGGGTTGAGAATTGAAAGATGGATTTGGAAAGCGACCCGACGCGGAGCTGGATGGGTTGTTCTGAGAGTGTCCTGATGGAGGGGTGTAAAGGGGATTGTTTGGCTGATTAGCGGTTCCTTTGCGACGTTTAGGGTCGTGGAACTTCTCTGGGTACTGCCAGCGGTGGCGACCACGTCGATACCCTGAATCCTCATCACGTCTGTTGCCTTGTGCTGTCGGGTCATCACCTCTGGCCCCATCCAACCCAATGTCATCAACTTCTTCCTGAAATAAAAATGAGATATTCTTTGAGAAATCCCCAACTCGTCTTAAAGTGCACCAAGTAATTTTTTTTGGTTATGTCTCGCTTGCCGAACACGTAATGGCATGGATGCAGAATCACACAAAAGCCAATGTAGAACTATCCTATTCATAGGTATATTTGCCACCATGAGTAAATAATTCTGCAACCTAATGCGGCCAAGTTCCTGCAACCAAGTTTTCAGCTAGTCTCAGAGTCAGAGCTAGACTTTTGACAATCGAAAACTTTGCAACTTATTCTTGCCAAGAACCGCCCACTTAGGAAGGGTCTGTCTGACTGACATGTAAATGGCTAACTTCCTGCAGAGTTTAGCTCTAACCCTAATCAAACACACCTGAACCAGCTAATCCAGATGTTCAGGATTACTTGAAAATTACTGGCAGGACTGTTGGAGCAGGACTGGAACTAAACTCAGCAGGAAGGTAACCCTGCAGGAGCAGGGTCGGTTACCCCTGTTTTAGGGGCAAGTTTATCTAAAACAATCACAATAATATATAAATAATTAAATCTAGTCTTCATTGTATCAACATGGAACTTTATCCCTATTCTGATGGGATTCGTTTTATATGGGGACGTGGGGTAATGAAATAATTACCAGAGCTTCTCCGTGATTTTAATCCTGTGCGAATCGGTCATATCTGTAATTTTTCCAGACTTTTATGGACTGCAAGGGTAAATATTACCCAGTCTTAAGTTTTAAGTAAGGAGGCACTCCTGGATGCTGTTTTTTTCCCCATTGTACCTGAAGTTCATTGTGTGGAGAAGCAGAGCTCAAAGCTGCAATATGAAAACATCAAGAAAACGCAAACTACTAATTTATTCTAGCATATGCATAACCCTATACATAAAAGACCCATAATGCTAATATATAGTAATATAATTTTCGCAAAAGTACGCATGGGGCAGATTGAACTTGATGCGTAAATGACGAAGACACGCCAATCTCTGCAATTTCTACTGTCTATAGAAATTTCAGAGATGGGTGTCTTAATCTTACCTAGAGTTACCTAAAGTTGCCCTGCTTACCCTGTGCAAACTGAGAGTAAACATTACAGACACCCACAGTAACAATCACTTTACAAACATAAGTCTGGAAAATGAATTCTGCCCGAATAGGGCTTTTGTTTCCAGGTGGACTGGCACATCCCGACTCCGTTAAAGCAGCCAATCAGATTGAAAATGCAAATTTTCAGCTGTCGCTTGCCAGTTTCGTATGTAAAACAAAGTATGAAAAAAAGTATTACCTGCACTCCTACAGGAAATATTTTCTCCATCTTCACCATGCGATCCCTCAGCGATCGGATCTCCTCGTCCTTCATGTTATTCTGCAGCTTCACCTCCTGCAGTATATCAGTCAGCTTATCAATATGAGCCTTCAGTTCACCCATATCTGTCTTTCCTTCCTCACTCCCTGCTACTCCTCCTCCAGCTGAGGCTGTCATTCTCTCCTCCCTGTCTCCCTCCTCCTCTCCAATGCCCACTGTCTCACACACACCCTTCGCTACACTTTTCCAGCTCTCTCTCTCCTGAGGGTCTTTTTGGCCATATGTACGGCAAAGCTCCTTCATCCTGACAATGGCCAAAGCCTCAATCTCCTGGGGTGTGTGCCGGAAATCTCCAAGGGCCACCTTAGAAGGACAAAAGACGATACGTACATGTTAATGTTTGTATACATGTCCTCAAGCTAGCCACTTGAGTGAGTGCCTCAGAAAAGTGAAAAAATTTGCTTCTTGGATTTGTTAATTTGGAACAGATGTTTCTCCTTAAAAACAATGTTTCTATCCCTTATATTATTTTGAGCCCTATTCCATAGCATGGTTGGACAATTTATGAGCCACAATAACAGTGGTAGTGGTATTGTAATGTAGTTGATAGTACATCAAGGTTAGCTTTACAACTCAAGGTTACCCAGGTCTGCTAAGTATTGCAGAGACAGACTTTTGTCTATCCGCATGGAGTCTGGTAGTGCTGCAACAACTAATCGCTAAAATCGATAATAATCGATAATGAAAATCATCGACAGCTAATTTGATTATTGAGTAGTTGAATGTGCGGCGAGCACGGAAAGGTCCGTCAGTGACGTCACTTTACAGCCTAGTGAAAAATGCATTTGCATGATGAAACTCGTTTGAAAAATGACAAACTGAAGCGGAAAAACCATGAACCAAGTTGCCCAGTGCATGAGTGCACTTCTTTGAACACTTCAAAGATCATAATGAGCATGCAATTTAATGTGCACCGGTTGCTGCGTCAAGTGTGTTGACAGAGCTATTGTGCTGTTTGATGTATTTAAGAGTTGTTTCTCTCCAGTGCATGACTTACATTTTACTGCCATTTTCTGTTTTACAATCTATACATGTTATGAATTCAAAATCAGGTGCGTATTTCCATTTTGCAAAACTGTTTGTCTTTAAAACAAGCATCTCCATTAAACTTCATTGAGCAAGCAAGCGCACACATCCACGACAATCAAACAATCGCAGTGGAGAAAGGGAGTGCACTCATTTTGATTAAACAGTGCTCTGCGGATTAAGGGGTAATTCACCCAAAAATGAAAATTCTCTCATCATTTACTCATCCTCATGCCATCCCAGATGTGTATGTTCTTCTTTCTTCTGCAGAACACAAATTAAGATTTTTAGAAGAATATTTCAGCTCTGTTGGTCCTCACAATGCAAGTGAATTTTGACCAGAACTCAGAAGGTTCAAAAAGGACATAAAGGAAGCATAAAAATAATCCATTCTACTCTAGTGGTTAAATCCATATTTTCTGAAGTGATATGATAGGTGTGGGTGAGAAACAGATCAATATTTAAGTCATTTTTTACTATCAATCTCCACCTTTGACCAGCCCCAACCAGTATGTGGCTGAATGTGAAAGTGAAAGACACTTCAACACCAGAATGGGGAAGTGAAAGTGAAAGGGTAGATTTACAGTTAAAACAGGACTTAAATATTTATTTGTTTCTCACCAAGACCTATCATATTGCTTCAGAAGATATGGATTTAACCACTGGAGTCATATGGATTACTTTATGCTGCCTTTATGTCCTTTTTTTTCTGGTCACCATTTACTTGCTTTGTGAGGACAAACATAGCTGAAATATTTTTCAAAAATCTTAATTTGTGTTCAGCAGAAGAAAGAAAGTCATACACATCTGGGATGGAATGTAGGTAAATGATGAGAGAATTTTCATTTTTGGGTGTACTATCCCTTTAAGTATTTGTGCAACATCATACCGCAATTTCAGTTTCAGTGTAATCAGTTGTGCAGCTTTCATGGGTATCATGCTGATTTCTCAGAGGTCAAAGTGTGCAGTTTTTAAAGTGCGGTTTTACTCGATTTCTCCTCATCATGTAAGCGCATGTAATACAATGAGCAACGATGCAACTTTTCAGCACAAGAGTGAATCTGCACTGCGTTTACAGATTAATGTACTATATGAAACCGTATATGATGCTGAGTATAATGTATAATAATCCTGATATTTGATAATACCAAATGTTATCATAATTTTACTGGATAAGCATTCACTACCATTAAAAATGTATTTTTGAAAAGAATAGTTTAGAAACATGTAATGAGTGACAATACTATTTTAAAAAATTACATTTGAAGTATTTTAAATTAATTATTTGTAATCAATGACAGTGCACAGGCATATTTATCTAACATAATTATGTATTTTTCAGATAGGCAAAATTAAGAATACTTCTATTTTGGTGTCACCGCTGCCCTCTGCTGGGCTGATTTTTAGTCCAATCCATTCAAATGAATCATTTTGCACTTTAATGAACAGCACATTTTGTCATGTTTTAGAAATAAAGGAAAGGAGCTGTTTTGCATATTAAAAATGTAAACTTAACTTTTATGATTTAGGCTTTATTTAAAGTTTATATTAAATTCCTTGCACCCTTTATCATTTCTTTTGTTTAAAAATCACATTTTAATGAAATACAAGATTTTTTTTTTTTTTATCTGATTAATTGAAGAAATAATCAAAGATTAATCGATTATCAAAATAATCATTAGTTGCAGCCCTAAAGTCTGATCCATAAAAACCTGTTCACCCAGATATAACGTAAAGCCAACCAATCCGACTGGAGCTTGTTGGTTTGAGAAAGCACATGCCCTTTTTGTTTGCAATCATACGGTCATTGCACAGTCTTTGGGCAGTCATTTATTTAATTTCCCATTTCTGATTTAATGTACACATAAACATAGTGCGATACCTCATAGCAGATCTCTTTAACAGCCTGAGTGCGAAGCTCTTCTAAGCTCAGTCTGTGTTTGGACTCGAGGGAGGCGGGTACGCGGCGGCGCTGAGGGATCTGATACACACGAACCGGCTCTCTCCTCTTCCCACTGCTAGGCAAACCACACTTCTTTACTATAGACTGCATCTGTAAACAAAGTATAGAATTATTACTTTTTGTCCAAGTGTAGTTCTGATGTTTCTGACAACCCTGCAATATGAAGACTTCAATATACTGTAAAAAAAAAAAAAAAAAAATTAAACAAAAATCAAATAAGGATCTACACTTTGATTGGAGTCCACCTGTGGCACATTCAATTGATTGGACATGATTTGGAAAGGCACACACCTATCTATATAAGATCTCACAGCTGAAAATGCATATCAGAGCAAAAACCAAGCCATGAGGTCAAAGGAACTGCCTGCAGAGCTCAGTGATAGGATTATGTCGAGGCACAGATCTGGGGAAGGATACAAAAAAATGTTCGGCTGCATTGAAGGTTCCCAAGAGCACAGTGGCCTCCATAATTCTTAAATAGAAGAAGTTTGGAACAATCAGGACTCTTCCTAGAGCTGGCCACCCTGCCAAACTGAGCAATCAGGGGAGAAGGGCCTTGGTAAGAGCGGTGACCAAGAACCCGATGGTCACTCTGGTTGAGTTTCAGAAATCATGTGTGGAGATGGGAGAAACTTGCAGAAGGACAACCATCACTGCAACACTCCACCGATCTGGGCTTTATTGCAGAGTGGCCAGACGGAAGTCTCTCCTCAGTGCAAGACATAAAAAAGCACCTAAAGGACTCTCAGACTGTGAGGAACAAGATTCTCTGGTCTGATGAAACAAAGATTGAACTGTTTGGCCTCAATTCCAAGCGTCATGTCTGGAGGAAACCAGGTACTGCTCATCACCTGCACAATACCATCCCAACAGTGAAGCATGGTGATGATAGCATCATGCTGTGGGGGTGTTTTTCAGGGGCAGGGACTGGGGGACTGGTCAGGGTTGAAGGAAAACTGCAGCAAAATACAGAGACATCCTTAATGAAAACCTGGTCCAGAACGCTCAGGACCTCAGACTGGACTGAAGGTTAATCTTCCAACAGGACAATGACCCTAAGAACACAGCCAAGACAACGCAAGTGTGGCTTAGGGACAACTCTGTGAATGTCCTTGAGTGGCCCAGCCAGAGCCCGGACTTGAACCCAATCGAACATCTCTGGAGAGACCTAAAAATGGCTGTCCACTGATGGTTCCCATCCAACCTGAGAGTTTGAGAGGATCTGCAGAGAAAAATGGAACAAAATCCCCAAATCCAGGTGTGCAAAGCTTGTCGCATCATATCCAAAAAAATGTGAGGCTGTAATCGCTGCCAAAGGTGCTTGAAGTACTGAGTTAAGAGTCTGAATACTTATGTCAATGTGACATTTCAGTTTTTTATTTTTAATAAATTTGCAAAGTTATCAAAAATCTGTTTTTTGCTTTGTCATTGTGGGGTATGGAATTGTGAAACACTGAGTTTAAATGTATTTGGCTAAGGTGTATGTAAACTTCAAACTTCAACAGTATACACTAAATTTTAAATCCGATGATTTCAACACGCTTCAAAAAAGTTGAGACGGGGCAATTTTGGAATAACGACGAGTTGAAATAACAAGGTGATGTGAATCAGGCGATGTTGAACAGGAGAGGCAATCATGTTATGGGATATAAGGAGCCTCCAAAAACTCCCAGTCCTTCAAGAGCAAGGATGGGTCAACGCTCCCCAATTTTCCAACAGATGCTTTAGCAAATAATCCAGCGCTTTGAGAACAATGTTCTCTTTTGGCCAGGTCACCCTCTACAGTGCACAATATTGTTAAACCTCCTATGGTATTCAATAATGTTTGATCGAAATAAATTTAATCTGAGCAGTACAAGACTTGGTGCCTTTTCCTCCATTTGCCATCTGAACATAAAAAAAGGGCTGGGTTCGATAAGTCTAAGTGGTCGTAAAAAAAAAAGCGACACCTTGGTATTCACGGTCAAAATTGACCGACCACTGAAAATGAATGGGAAAGACCAAAACAAAAACAAAACAAAAAAATGCATTTTTATTTGATCTGTCAAATATAATCAAGAAATCAGCCACTATGCAGAAAGAAGGACAGAAATTACAGGGTGAGACTCTAAAACATCCTTAGTGCAAAACATACACACCCACTCACACACACATTTACACACCCACAAAACTGAATTGGTGAGACTATAACACACTTTTTACATTTGTCAAAAAACAAAAACAAATCAGTCACAATGCTAAACACAAACACTCAGAAATGAAGGGGTGAGACGATAACACACACACACACACACACACACACACACACACACACACACACACACAGAACCAGGCCATCAATAAGTGGAGCTCTACAGCCATCTTTTGGTCATTGTTGGCATTACAATCATCTGCTGTTTTCCAGCTTATGACCGCAAACTGACACTCACTCTCTCACTCACTCACTCACTCACATTTTCAAAATTAATTTTTAATACTGAAAGTTTGAAATTGCAAAATGTTTACTCTGATTCTTCTGTTTGATATGCTAATTGAATTCAGAATTTTGCAGTTCATTTCTGTTTCTTGCTGTTCATTTTCTTGACATTATTATGCATTTACTTAGAGTTATTACATTTTTATGTTTGAAATACATTATTGGTAGAAAAATGCTTATTCTGTGTCTTCTCTTTGTAACACCATGGTCAGGTTCATTTGCAAGCATAATGACATCAACTGCAAAAAATTTCAAATAAATTTTAAAATGCTAAACTTTGATAAATAATAGTTTGATAATGTCTTAATATATATATCCAAATGCATATCTTGTGATAAAATATAAAATTAGGTTACAACAAGCCATCAGACTACACAGTAGGTGGCTACAACCATCTACTGGCTGTGACTGGCATGGCCTGGTTTTCAAGTCATGTTATTTATATTTCGTTCACCAGATGGCAGCAATCTGCCTCCAATTTATGCCACATTCTCATATTTTCTTCATGTTTCAACATATAGAAGTGTAGGTTCTGAATTTTTTTTTTTTTTTTTAATTGCTTATTCGTAAATGCAAATTAATGGTAAAATTGATAAATTTACATGTAAATTAGATCAAAATAGCGTAACACCCCAAAAGAAATTCATCATTTTATTGTTCTTACTATGATACGAAGAAATGGTATCATCATCATAAAAAAAAAAAGGGTAACACATCTGACCCTTCCGGTCAAAAATGACAGCAAATGCCAAAGGGAGGTACCATTTTTCAATTCCATAGGAGGGTTAAAAGATTAATCCGGTCAAATCTTGGTGTGTAAATATCAAGGCCAAAAACCACTTCTGAATGCGCATGATCTCCGATCCCGCATCCTGCGTCTGTCATGGATATCATGACATGGGCTTGGGAATACTCCAGTGAACCTTTGTCAGCCAACACCATTCGCTGCTGCATCCACAGATGCAAGTTAAGACTTTACTGTGCAAAGAAGAAGCCATACATCAACACTGTCCAGAAGCGCTGCCAACTTCTCTGGGCTCGTCTCATCTGAGATGGAAGTAGAACAGTGGAATCGTGTTTTGTGTCAGATGAGTCCACATTTCAAGTAGTTTTTGGAAAAAAACATCTGCCGTGTTCTCTGGGCCAAACAGGAAAAGGACCATACAAGCTGTTAACAGCGTTAGGTCCAAAAGCCAGTGTCTGTCATGGTATGGGGGTGTGTCAGTGCCCATGGCATGGGTAAATTTCACATCTGTGAGAGCCCCATTAATGCAGAAAGATATGTACAAATTTTGGTGCAACATATGCTGCCAGCCAGATGCTGTCTTTTCCAGGGACATCCATGCATTTTCCAGTAGGACAATGGCAAACCACACACTGCCCGGATTTCAAGTGCATGGCTACATAAGCAGAGTGTGTGGGTGCTAGATTGGGCTGCCTGCAGTCCTGACCTTTCTCCAGTCAATAATGTGTGGCATATTATAACGCCCAAAATACGGCAATGAAGACCCCGTACAATTGTGCAGGTGAAGACCTACATAATGGATGAATGGGGGAAAATTCTGATAGCAAAACTTAACAGACTTCTGTCTTCAGTACCCAAACCCTTATGTTATTAGAAGAAATAGTGATCTAAATAAAAAATTAACTTTTAAGTGCAATTATAAATATTAATTTTTATAAATATTATAAATTATAAATATATTTTGTCCCAAATGTTGCCCATAAATATAACTGTTCTGATCTGTTACCACACATGGGTGGCATTTGTAATGCCAAAATTGCCTGAGTAAGAACATCTTAAGTGCCTTTTTTTTTTATTTCACTCAGAAACAGACAAATGGCGAGTAAAACACACACACACAAATCATACTGATTCTCATATTTTAAATCATTAAGTTTTCTTTTATAAATGTAAGCAACATTGTCAAAATGGTACAAGCTTACCCTACTCAAAGACCCCGTTTACACCTGGTATTAAGATGCGTTTTGGGTGATTTGATAATATGTGGCCAGTGCTAAATACAGGTCTAAACGGGGTCTAAAACGTTTTGTGATCGGATCACAAAAACCACATACGAATGTGGTCAAAAACACGTGACTACTTTGCAATTGATGTGTAAATGCTAATCCATCCTGAATGCGTCCCGGCAGCAATGAAGCGCCACCCCTCACCTGTCAATCAACCGCTGCATTAAAACAAGAGTTTATACTTGTCAGTTCTGAGCGGCTTTAACAGGAAATAACCGTCCGATCGTAAAAGAGTATACATACACAAACATGAGAACTTCACGGATCCCTTCAGTGTGTTTGATATCAACGCAGATGAGAACCACGAACATCTGAAGCTCCTTTAATACAGGTAATCCACTAAAACAATATATAAATCTACTTGAAATGTTGCGTTTGTGATTTGATTAAATTTTTGCTGCATCTGGGAGAAACAGCGTGCTGTTTTTTTTGCGCTTTCTTTGTTTTTTATGACTTTGTTGCACTTTGATGTCATGCCGTAACACACTGATATAGTGATTGATGTATGTCGTCATGAAACGGAGACCCTCCCCTCCAAATCCGATCACACAAGTGGTCACAGGAGATGCATTTAAGCGACCAGGTGTAAACAGCGATGAGTCTCGCCTGACCACATGTGATCGGATCGCCTGAGACATATCTTAATACCAGGTGTAAATGGGTCAGCGGTCAGCGAGTAAACACACTTGCTCTGCCATGCTGATAATTTGTCCGAGTAACAGTAGCATTTGCCGTTTGATGTTTCTCAAATGCAACAGAAAATGGCAGTGCATGATCAAAAAAAGAGAGAGGGTTGAACAAATTTTACTGATTACAAAAAGTCACAAAATGCGACCATTTAGCACCCCCGATGTGGCTTTGCTGCTGTTGGAATGAAAAGCTGCATCACAGCCACAAACTTTGCTGTTTTCCGTCAGCTGTGCATGAGAACCATCACAGAAGGCAACATTCTGTCAAACTTTTAATGTTAAAGAGGTGTGTTAAAGCATGTGTGTGTGTGTGTGTGTCTGACCTTGTTGGCTGGTAATTTCTCTCTGAGAGAAGAGATGAGTCTCCAGCTCTCCTCGCAGGAGCGTTTATCTGAGTCATCACCACTGTCCGAGTCTGCATACTAGATACAGATGGACAGAAAAAGAGGTTTTGCATAACGTGTGTACAGTATATAGTGAACAATTTGCAGGGTTTTCCTCAGTACAAAATGCTCTTCTCTGATTGACCTCTTTTGCTACTGCATTACAATGAAGGTTTCATCCAACATTTTACCGTCAATGAAGCTTGCATAAATTGTGATGTGGCAAATAAAGTGATTTGACTTGATTTGAGTGTAAATGTGTGTGAATTAAGTTGTGTGTTCTCTAACCAGTCTCTGTTGTTCCAGTAGCTGGTCGGCCTCCTCCTTCTCTTTTCGATACTGATTCTCCAGATCCTGCAGTCTAAGACAGAGAGAGAGTTAAAAGTGTGAGAGATAACATCAGTACGGGAATCTCTACTGGAAATCCACACAAAACCATCTTCTGAATCTGACTGAAGCTGGATTTACATGGATTCTGGCTGGTCATTTATTATGATCAGCTGGTCCTAGCTAGTCTAGATGGTTGATTGGGCTGAGACAGACCTGATAGACCACCTTGGACCAGCAACAAATCAGCTACTATATTCCAGAAATCTTTTTGACAACCTTAAGCTGGTATGACCTGGGTTTTGCAGCAGACACACATAAGCAGTTGTTCACCTCTTCTCCATCTCTTTCTTTATGTCAATGCCTTGTTTCTCCAGCAGTTCTCTCTGTGCATAGCTCCAGTCCACTGGCTCCACTTGCTGTTCCTGAGTGGCACTGCGCTCTCTCTCTAACCGTGCCTGCTCAGGATGATTGAATCTGAATACATGGTTCTTCCCCATCACTATACGGTTACCTAAGAAACCATAGCACAGAGGTGCATTGTAGGAAGTTTGATACAAGATACTATGGAAAGGATTTAAAGGGCTAAATTTGAATGGTATACAACCATACTGCTAAAACTGGCAGAGAAAAAAAATTACCTTGTTTGAGTACGACACCATCAGTAATTAGTTTGCCATTGACGTATGTTTCGGCCCCAACTAACGGCTCAAGAGTCACAACCACTGAAGACAGACAGACATTTATTAATTGAGGATGTAGTACTCTCACCTCTATTTAACATTTTAATACATTTGAAGGTGAAGTGTGTAAGTTCTATGGCATAACAGTCATTCCGAGCACTCTCTGAATGACTCTTTTGAGGAGGTTCTTTAAAATCTATAGCGCGAAACACACATTACAACCAGTGTAATTTGGTTCCTGAATGAATGACTCTTACGAGCTGGTTCTTTTGAAACTATAGCATAAAACACACAGCATAACTAGTGTAGTTTGATTCCTGAATAAATGACTCTTATGAGGTGGTTCTTTTTACTCTACAGCGCGAAACACAAAGCACAACCAGTGTAGTTTGATTCCTGAACGAATGACTCTTAAGAGCTGGTTCTTTTGAATCTATAGCACAAAGCACAGAGCACGACCAGTGTAGTCCGATTCCTAAACTAATAACTCTTATGAGGCAGTTCTTTTGAATCTCTAGCGTGAAACACAATGCAAGAAGTGTCGTCCGATTTCCGAACTAATGACTCTTTTGAGCTGGTTCTTTTGAATCTAAAGAGTGAAACACAGCGCAAGCAATGCCATCCGATTCCCAAATGAATGATTCTTTTGAGGCGGTTCTTTTAATCTATAGGGCAAAACACACAGCACAACCAGTGTAGTTTGATTTCCGAATGAATGACACTTATGAGCTAGTTCTTTTGGATCTATAGCGCAAAACACACAGCATGACCAGTTTAGTCTGATTCCCAAACAAATGACACTTATAAGGCAGTTCTTTTAGATATATAGCGGGAAACACAGCACAACCAGTGTAGTTCGATTCCCAAACAAATTCCTCTTATGAGCTGGTTCTTTTGAATCTCTAGTGCAAAACACACTGCACGACCATTGTAGTCGGATTCCCAAACAAATGACTCTTATGAGGCAGTTTTGAATCTATAGCGCGAAACATAGCGTAGCGTTTATTTTCACATTTTGTTATATTGAAACAAAGTGTAGCATAGTGTAGTTTAGTAACCAGTGTAGTTCGATTCCTGAACAAATTACACTTCTGAGCTGGTTCTTTTGAATCTCTAATGCAAAACACACAACACAACTAGTGTAGTCCGATTCCAGAACGAATGACTCTTATGAGTCGGTTCTTTTAAAACTATAACGCAAAAATTTTTTTTTTTTTTTTTTTTGTGAATCAAGAACACGTCAGTCGGAGAAGTTACCTGGATGTTATTCACTGACCTGAAAGTTATGACCTCCGTAATTTCAAACTTCTGATGAAACCAGAACTTTTACTGTGTCCTGTAATGTTGTACTTAAGGTTTGTGAGACTTAAATCAGGCAGTGCAGGTACTGACTTGTTGTTCATATATAAATGTTATTAAAGATACACATAAGTCTGTTTTAATCAGTAAAATTTTATAAAATAAATAAATGAATGAAATATGTTAGCCCTTTTTTTTTATTTAATATACAGTATAGTTATAGAAGCACAAATTATTGGATTGCATATACATTCGAAGTCAGAAGTTTACATACACTTAGGTTGAAGTCATTAAAACTAATTTTTTAACCACTCCACAAATTTCATATTAGCAAACTATAGTTTTGGCAAGTCATTTAGGACATCTACTTTGTGCATGACACAAGTAATTTTTCCAACAAATTGTTTACAGATTGTTTCACTTTTAATTGACTATATCACAATTCAAGTGGGTCAGAAGTTTACATACAATAAGTTAACTGTGTCTTTAAGCAGCTTGGAATATTCCAGAAAATTATGTCAAGCCTTTAGGCAATTAGCCAATTAGCTTCTGTTAGGTTAATTGGAGTCAATTGGAGGTGTACCTGTGGATGTATTTTAAGGCCTACGTTTAAACTTAATGCCTCTTTGCTTGACATCATGGAAAAATCCAAAGAAATCAGCCAAGACCTCAGAAAAAAAAAATTGTGGACCTCCACAAGTCTGGCTTATCCTTGGGAGCAATTTCCAAATGCCTGAAGGTACCACGTGCATCTATACAAACAATAGTACGCAAGTATAAACACCATGGGACCACACAGCCATCATACCCCTCAGGAAGGAGACGCATTCTGTCTCCTAGAGATGAACGTAGTTTGGTGCGAAAAGTGCAAATCAATCACAGAACAACAGCAAAGGACCTTGTGAAGATGCTGGAGGAAACAGATAGACAAGTATCTATATCCACAGTAAAATGAGTCCTATATCAACATAACTTGAAAGGCTGCTCAGCAAGGAAGAAGCCACTGCTCCAAAACCACCATAAAAAAAGCCAGACTACAGTTTGCAAGTGCACACTGGGACAAAGATCTTACATTTTGGAGAACTGTCCTCTGGTCTGATGAAACAAAATGGCCATAATGAACATCGTTATGTTTGGAGGAAAAAGGATGAGGCTTGCAAGCCGAAGAACACCATCCCAACCGTGAAGCATGGGGGTGGCAATATCATGTTGTGGGGGTACTTTGCTGCAGGAGGGACTGGTGCACTTCACAAAATAGATGGCATCATGAGGAAGGAAAATTATCTGGATATATTGAAGCAACATCTCAAGACATCAGCCAGGATGTTAAAGCTCGGTCGCAAATGGGACAAATGGGAAAATTTGTGGGCAGAACTGAAAAAGCATGTGCGAGCAAGGAGGCCTTGCTGAATACAAACCTGAATCAATTACACCAGTTCTGTCTGGAGGAATGGGCCAAAATTTCAGCAACTTATTGTGAGAAGCTTGTGGAAGGCTACCCAAAATGTTTGACCCAAGTTAAACAATTTAAAGGCAATGCTACCAAATACTAACCCACTGAGAATGTGATGAGAGAAATAAAAGCTGAAATAAATCATTCTCTACTATTATTCTGACATTTCACATTCTTAAAATAAAGTAGTGATCCTAACTGACCTAACATAGGGAATGTTTTCTACGATTAAATGTCAGGAATTGTGAAAAACTGAGTTTAAATGTATTTGGCTAAGGTGTATGTAAACTTGAACTGACTTCAACTGTATACCTCAATTTTTTTATTTTTTTTTATTTGTATGGCTTTTTCAAAACAATGTATTTGTTATATCTCCTCTGTTGATATTGGAAATGATCACATTAGTTGGCAACAGACTGCTGTGGGCAGTAAATGCAATAAAGAATGCATTTTTCCAAATATATCTTCCTTAAAAGTAAGAATCATTAAAGGAACCATTATGATACCGGAATCGAAACAGAAATTGGACTCGGAACTGGAATCCGGTTAAATTCCTTACGATTCCCATCCCAACCTATAAGTGAATGTATGCTTTGAGCTGTGTATATCTGTGAATGTTATAAATGTCATGTGTGCACTCTCACCCTCATTATTCTCATTGACTTCACTGCAGAAGACACAATGCAGCTCCTTTATAAACTGACCGCTCAAACGAATATCTACATCCTCCTGACCAACCCTGCAAGACACAAACACAAAGTCAAGAGATACACAATACAGTATGTACATAGAAACAAATCACTACATCCCAAACAACTCAATTACCTGGTCACTCCATCTTTAATGTAATAGATCAGACACTCTGACATAAGAGGATCCTCGTTCAGATTTACCAGGTGTGGCGTCTGGAAAACAAAAACACACGTTCAGACAGCCAAAACATCATAGATCTGCTAGAGAACACTTAGTGTGCAAGAACATTGAATATGTGTAGAAATGACGGTATGTGTGTGTTAAACAGACTCACTCTTTTGGGTGAGAAAACACCCACAGTTCCTCCGTCCTCTTTTACGGACACACCCATCTCAGCCAGCAGTGACTCCCTAATGTATCACACACAGAAAGAGACAAGAATGTGTCTGTGTAGCACAGTGTCCTAAGCAGATGTGACGCAACAAAGCAACAAGTTGTTAAAGCCATCTCATCCATGTTTCTAGCATCAGTTTTTGTCCTAACCAGCCGAAATCGCAACAAGTGACAGGACATTTTGTCATCGTTTGGTTTCTATAAAAGTAAAGTTACCGCTTACAAACACACGCTTGGCGGCGACACTTCCAGATTCTTTCAGCAATACAGAAAATAATTGCTTTCAGTGGGCGCTTTGTTCAAAAGGAGCTAAAAATACCAGAAAAGTAGAGTTAGACCGATATATTGGTTTTACAGATTTATCGATGCCGATAGCTTTTTGGATCGGTTATCAGCAAAAATCTATGCCAATAGCTTTTTTCCTCTGTGGGTGGTGCTGAAAGATTCTAAAGTTAGAATGGCTTGGTTCTACAGTATAATAGTGGCCTGTAGAGGTGAAATACAAATAATCACGTGGGGATTTGCTGTCTCTAAATCTTTTATCATTGACTATATTAATCCATATTTTTATCCTCACTTCAATGAATATTTTGTTATCAGAAAATCAAGAGTTATAAATTGAAGTGAGGGCATACACCGATCAGCCACTACATTAAAACCAGCTGCCTAATATTGTGTAGGTCCACCACATGCCGCCAAAACAGCGCCAACCCGCATCTCAGAATAGCATTCTAAGAAGCTATTCTTCTCACCACCATTGTACAGAGCGGTTATCTGAGTTACCGTAGACTTTGTCAGTTTGAACCAATCTGGCCATTCTCTGTTTACCTCAGTTTCATCCCAGATGTGTATGACTTTCTTTCTTCTGCAGAACACAAACGAAGGCTTTTAGAAGAAGATTTCAGCTCTGTAGGTCCATACAATGCAAGTGAATGGTGACCAGAACTTTGAAGGTCCAAAAATGGCATAATTGAGGTATAATATACATTTTGATCAGTTTTGTTTCTCACCCCCACCTCTTATATCACTTCAGAAGACATGGATTTAACCACTGGAGTCGTATTGATTACTTTTATACTGTCTTTTGGACCTTCAAAGTTCTGGTAACCATTCACTTGCATTGAATGGACCAACAGAGCTGAAATATTCTTCTCAACATATTAGTTTGTGTTTTACAGAAGAAAGAAAGTCATACACAACTGGGATGGCATGAAGGTGAGTAAATGATGAGAGAATTAAAACTTTTGGGTGAACTATCCCTTTAATGAGTGTATGACATATTGACAGAATATTGGTCTTGGCAGACTAGATCTGCTATGCTGCTGCTGCTGCTGAGCAAGTACAAAGACTTGCTACTGCTAGAACATACACAGAAATGCTGAGTTAAGCATGCGAACATGCTGCTGCTTCTGCACAATTAGAAAAAACACAAGACATGCTGCTGCATAATTAGACATGCATACAATCCCAGTGTAGCAGATGGAGCTGGGGAGGAGGATGGTTTCAGAGAAAACTATTTGCTTACTTGCATACTGAGCAAATATAAATGTTAGGCAAAGAGAGTGTACGCAAGTTGATTGGGTACCTGAAAACACGTCAAAGGACCTATCAGCTTACACCATGTGAGCCTTTTGGCTTTACATATCACTTGTGACTGAGCTGATTGGCTAACAGATAAAAAGTTCAAAGTAGTTTGTGCCATTCAGAGTTTCATCTGCAAAATCCACCATCGGTCGACCTCTACCCAAAAGTGCTATTTGTGGAATTTAAACACCGCATTTCCAAAGATTATTGGAGATTTGGCTTGTTTAGATTTCCATCTGGGCCAGTAAATCAGGAAAAACTCAGGATTTGACATAAATGAAAATATTTTACAGATCACCTTCATTGTTATAGCGGCTGCTCTAATGAGATCTATATTGCCCCGTAGCTGCTGTTGGTTGTGTATTCATCAACCTGTTACATATCAGGCAAAATCCTACAGGCCTACTGAGTCAAGTTAACAAAACTGGTTTTATTGATTGTTCAAAAAGATCCAACATAAGTTTCTTCACTACAAATCATAGATATCCCTTTATAACAAAGTTTATCAACATATACATTATTAGATTGATATAATTCTTAACAGATTATTAAAACTGCAAACCTGGCCATTTCCCCCATTTAAGGTTGCTGTTCTAAAGAACCCAAATGCACGGTTGCCTGTGGTGTGACGACAGTAATTATTAGTAATCATAATCCACCTACAATAAGCTCATGGGTCCAAAATGGCCAGTGAATGGTTAGTGAGCATCTGTGACATGCTGTCTGAGACTGACTATACTACTATACACTATACTACTATAGTGTAAACATTTTTGATCGTGGAAACACTCTGTGTGTGTGCTCTCACCTCTCCTGTCGTATTGACTCTGTTTTCCTGAGTTTCTCCTCCCATGTTTCATTTAGCTCGGCAATGATCTTCTCTGTTTCCTGTTCGAGACACAGTAACAATGCCAGACACGTAAATTTTCTCCATAAGCTTTCAAATATTTTGTCTGTGTTTACACAGCAAGTCACCATGCAGTTTCAAAGTAGCTTCCCCAACACTACTGTCCTGATACATGATTTGTGCACTTTACTGTTAGTCACTTTGGTAAGTCTGTGATGTAATGTGTACCTTGAGTCTCTCCACTGCCTCCTCTTCACTGATGAGCTCAGTGGGGCTGGTGGGCGTCACACCCTCCATTGATGCATCAGAAATATTCTGTACATATGGGAGCGAGGGCTGATTATGTTCACCTGATGCCATGACTAAAGCTGGGCGGCCTGTTTCAGACCCTGGGGGAGACAAAATATTGTGTGAGTGATTGACTTAATGACATTGATTGCAATATGGCCAGCCTACAGTTCATCACAACAGTTCATCACAACAGTTAAAGACCCCATGAAATCAAAATGGGCGTATTGTGACTTGTCCTTGTCTGTTAACTTTGAGGCCACCTATGCTGATCAGCCACAACATTAAAACCACCTGCCTAATATTGTGAAAGTCCCCCTCATGTCGCCAAAACAGAAGAATCCAGGAGATCAGCAGTTAAAGAAATACTCAAACCAGCCTGTCTGGCACCAACAATCATGCCACGGTCTAAATCACTCAGATCACATTTTTTCCCCATTCTGGTGGTTGATGTGAACATTAACTGATGCTCCTGACCCGTATCTGATGTTTTTATACACTGTACTGCTGCCACACGATTGGCTGATTCGATAATCGCATGGATGATTGTTGGAGCCAGATGGGCTGGTTTGAGTATTTCTGTAACTGCTGATCTCCTGAATTTTTCACATATAAAAGTCTCTGGAATTTACTCCAAATGGTGCCAAAAACAACAATCATCCAGTAAGGGGCAGTTCTGTGGATGGAAATGCCTTGTTGATGAAAGAGGCCAACAGAGATTGACCAGACTGGTTCGAACTGACAAAGTCTGCAATAACTCAGATAACTCTGTACAATTGTGGCGAGAAGAATATCATCTGGTTGGTGCCGTTTTGGCGGTACAAGGGGGACCTACACAATATTAGGCAGGTGGATTTAATGTTGTGGCCGATGGGTGTATATGCTAACATACTCCTAAAAGTTAACCAAATTAACTTTTAGCAGTTACACACATCAACAATTTATAGCCTTAAGTCTTTTTACAGTCACATTTGTCACACAATATTGCCTTTAAAAGTGCACTCAGTCATTTTGTCCTCATTTAAAAGATTTTACTGTACTTCTAAAGAAATGAATAGTAATTCTGAAACGTATGTATGAAATCATGACCATTCATGTGAGATGAAGAGTTCAGTCATATCAGTAACCTTATAAAAGATCTTTTATTCTACATGGGGCAGGGGTGCCCTCATAGGGGCAGCCATGTTAGCATCACATGAATAGCTGAATACTACTGCCCAGTAACTGCCCTTTTATTGGACACTTACATTCATGATTAAATTAATTCTGGTTTACTGTGCATAGTGAATTTCTACATTGGCATTGGTAACGGAAAACAACTGTGTTGAATGATGCAGCATCTGGGCAACTAGGTGTCAGTGTAAGCCAATGTAAGTCAGGTCTGATCAGCCAGGTCATCTTGGAAACATCTTGGAGGAGCTGGATTTTTTGCTATCATCCTTCCCTGAGGATGGTAGCTCACTTGTTGTGCTTGGCAACTTCAATATCCACCTGGCTGCAGACTTCTACACATTCCTTGCTTCGTTTGATCTTAAACGTCTCGCAACTGCAGCAACTCATAAATCAGGTAACCAACTGGACCACATCTACACATATCTGATCATGTTCTGGTTACACCACTGCACACTTCTGATCATTTCTCCCTTAGTTTTAACCTTCATTTATCTCCTTGCCCAGCACACTCTCCTCCGCAGATCTCTTTTCAGCAAAACCTTCGCTCTCATTCACCCACTCGTTTCTCTGCTATGGTCTCATTCTCACTTCTGTCCTCCAACCAATTCTCCTCACTTGACATCAATAATGCTACTAACACCCTATGCTCAACTTTAACGTCTTGTCTAGATAGCATCTGTCTCCTCTCATGCTAAACCCTCCAGCCCCTGGCTATCTGATGTTCTACGTGAACATCACTCTGACCTCAGAGCGGCGGAGAGGAAATGGCGCAAATCAAAAGGTCCAGCTGACATGAGTGAGTATCAGTCTCTGCTCTCCTCCTCCTCCACTAAAAACCCCACTGCTAAAACAGCCTTCTATCAGAACAAGATTAAAAATTCCCCTGACACGCGCACACTCGTCAAACTTTTACTTCTCTCCTCTGCCCTCCTCCTTCCCCTCCTGCATCCTCTTTAACAGCTGATGACTTTGCCATTAACATTTTTCACAAACAAAATAACAACCATCAGCAGTCAGTTCTCCACACCACAAGCCCACAAACACCTGCCAACAGCACACAACCTCCTACTTCCCTCTTTCTCGCCCCTCTCTGAGGCTGAATTTTCTAAACTTTTCCTCTCCAGTCATCCCACTACCTGCCCCCTTGACCCTGTTCCTTCCAGTCTCCTTCAAGCTATTTTCCCTTCAATCTTTTCTGCACTCACTCACATTATTAACATATCTCTTCTCACTGGCACCTTCCCCACTACATTTAAGCAGGCTCAGGTAACCCCACTGCTTAAGAAACCCACACTAAATCCTGCACTTTTCGAAAACTACAGACCTGTCTTTCTCCTCCCATTCATAGCGAAAACACTTGAACAAGTCGTGTTCAACCAAGTCTCATCTTTTCTCTCCCAGAACAACCTGCTAGACAGCAACCAGTCTGGCTTCAAAAGCGGACACTAAAGAAACTGCCCTGCTGTCCGTTACTGAAGCTCTGAGACTGGCAAGAACTTCATCCAAATCTTCTGTTCTCATTCTGCTGGATCTGTCTGCTGCATTTGACAATGTAAACTACAAGATTCTCCTGTCAACCCTCACAGCAAAGAGCATCACAGGAACTGTGCTCCGCTGGTTTGAGTCTTGTCTCACAGGTAGGTCCTTCTGGGTGTCTTGGAGGGGAGTGGTGTCTAAGTCTCATAGCTACTGGTGTACCCCAGGGTTCAGTACTTGGGCATCTCCTCTTCTCTATATACATGTCATCTCTGGGATCTGTCAATTTCATCTAGACTCATCAATGATCACACCATCCAAGACAGCCAGAAATCTTGGGGTTGTGTTTGACGATCAGTTAATCTTCACAGACTACATCGCAAGGACAGCCAGATCGTGCAGATTTGCTCTGTACATCATCAGGAAAATCAGGCCCTTCCTTTCTGAGCATGCCACACAACTCCTCGTCCAGGCACTTGTGCTATCCAGGTTGGACTACTGCAATGGTTTTCTTGCAGGCCTTCCTGCATGTACAGTCAAACCTCTACAATTAATCCAGAATGCAGCAGCGTGATTGGTCTTCAATGAGCCCAAAAGTGCGCACGTCACACCTCTCTTCATCAAACTGCACTGGCTACCAATGGTTGCTTGCATTAAGTTCAAGGCATTGATGCTTGCTTACAGAACAACCACCAGCTCTGCACCCCTCTATCTACACTCACTACTTCAGGTCTACGTGCACTCCAGAAGTTTGCGTTCTGTGGGTGAAAGGCGCCTCGTAGTGTCATCTCAAAGAAACAAAAAAAAAAAAAAAAATCACTGTCCAGGACTTTCATTTCAACTGTTCCATGTGGGTGGAATGACCTGCCAAACTCCACCCGAGCAGCTGGTTCTCAAAAATCCTTCAAAAAGCATCTAATGACACAGCTCTTCCGTGAGCACTCGACCCAATCTCTTTAGCGCACTGTTTTCATATTAATAAAAAAAAAAAAAAAGTCTCTCGTCCTCCTTGACTTGTATTACAGCACTTGTGTTACTAATGCCTCCCTAGGATGATTTGCTTCTGTTGTTCTCCTCAATTGTATGTCACTTTGAATAAAAGTGTCTGCTAAATGAATAAATGTAAATTTAAGTCACTTCAACATACTTCACCTTTAAACCTCCTGTTATGTTCCGGTCATTTTTGACCCATTTTAATTTAAAATTAGTAAAAAAAAAAAAAAAAAAATATATATATATATATATATATATATATATATATATATATATATATATATATATATATATATATATATATATATATATATTTATATTTTAATCTTGTATTTAGTCAAAATATGCCTTGGGATTCTTCACAACAATGAATAAATGAAGAAAAAAAATTACATTTTTAATACTTGTTTTAGGGATGACCCCCATACCATTTTTTTGAGAATGAATATGAGTAATGATACTTCCTTTTGGGTACTGGCTGATACAATACCTGTTTTATTCTGAATTCCATATCAACATGTTTATTTATTTTTTTTAATCATCAAAACTGTGTGTAAATAAATTAATTCAGTAAAACATAAATCACTGATTCTTGAGATAAGGGACAAAAAATGTTTAAAATCATGTTTTTATTTTTTAATACTAAATTAATTTGAAATGGATATATTTGTAGAAAAAGGTCTCATCGAACAAACCATGTAAGGGAACAGTTTTTTTATAAAAATGCTTTTTTCTTAAAATTGACATTTATTAACTTAATAACTTACATCTTACTCTCATTTGTGTCAACTCCATCAGACACACAGAAAGCATGCTATTAATGATCTAATAATGGTGTTCATTAAAGGAGTTCATACATTTTTTTTTTTACTGTTTTCACACTATTCTGAAAATTCTGACAAAAGAGTTGACATATTTTTCCATCTCAACCATGTGTTGTACACTGGAGACATTTAGTTTTTTTCCTCAGTTGAAGCAGCCTCTATAACCTCAACTACGGTCTAATGCCAACATTTATCCCATAATTCAAACAGGAATTTTCATAATGGGACCGCAGAAACTTAAACATTGTTTGTTTAAAATATAAAAAAAATATACAAATTACCTTACCATGTGTCCTACTGTTGCATCCACCAAGAGCAGGACATGGAAAAGAGGTACTCAGAGTTATAGCTGACCATGACATTGTCTGATTTATTCAGGATTATAAAAAGCTGATGCAAAGTGAGGACACAACTTTGATAGGCAGTTTTATATGGAAAATATAATTTAAAGTTTACTTTATGCATTGTTTGATATCTTACAGATCCCTACATTTCATTAGATTTGTATATTTATGAATTTGTTGCATTTTTTAACACTTTATTTGGCAGTTTAACATTGTGACCTCTTACTGAGGTCAGGTTGTTACAATGTGCTTTCAAGTATAGAGCATGCATTAAAAAAAAATCTAATGAAATTATTTTAAAATATATGAAATAAATGCCCTGCCCTGATACAAATTTCATTCCGGTATTTTTATAATTATTAATTTCTTTATTTTTAACATTAAGATGACTTTTGTATGTAAGACATGTTTTGCCCTTATCTCAAGAATCAAGTGCTTTTTATACAAAACTTCTCAGCACAATCCAAAATACAACATTGGAGTAATTTTTGTCAAATAAAGTGCTGCATAAGAGCACCACAGATGTGAGATATTGCTAGAGAAGTCTAAATATAAAATAAATATAATAAAATGACTATAAATGTATTATTATTAGTACTAGTAGTAATAATATTACAGTGAATATTACATGACTATACAGTATAGTAGTGATATATTTTAGTATTATATTATTATTATATATTATATTATAGTCTTATTTCCATTTAAATTCAGCTTTTATTTCAATGAAGCTTTTATTTTGAAGCCCCGTGTTTCTTTATTTTTGACAGAAGTTTCTAACCTCTGGAAAATCAGGTTATTATTAAATCCCAGCATTTGCGGTTTAATAATCACACTACGATATAATGTGATTTTAATTTGTGCGCTGAATGTTTACAGAATGACATTCGTACATCAGATGGTATCGGTTTTTGGTATGGGAGCATTTTTATGAGTATGAGTACAAGTACATGAGCGCAGTATCGGGACACCCCTACTTGTTTATATTTATGCAATTTCATTCGGGTGTTGCTGGGTGGTTGTTAGGGCATTCCTAAATGGTTGCTAGATGGTTGCCTACTGGCCAAAGTCAACAGAGACCATTCCCACATCTCTATGACATTCTGATCTCTAAATATGTCGAGGGACCTTTTCAATGCGAGTCTGTGTGATTTTTTGCGCATTTTGTTGTCCGCCAGGCAGAATTTTAGACTTTGAAATAAAATGTTTTTGAATAAAAAACATGATTCTGTATTTGAATAAAAAAATATGATTCTGTATTGGGTTTAAACAGATCCAATCTGTAAGTTTTCTAATCATCTTTTTCACTCCTTAACTAAAATGAAGGATTTACTGTATATCTATGGTAAGATATATACTGTAGGTGGCGCTCTTTCCAGATGAAAAGCTACTTTAAAAAGCTTGTGTTTAGTGTGGAAAAAAAGACAATGTTCATGTTTAAAATCAAAAAGGGGGTGCTGTATATCAACTGTACTCTTCAGGGTCTTTTATGATGAAAAAAAAAATAAAAAAATTTGACTGATTGGAATTTTGGAATGTATGCTGTTTAAATAAATAAGAACTAATATAATATATAATCATTCAGAATATAAATTATAAATTTGCTATTAGTAAAATAAATAAATAAAAAAATTGCTGTATTATAGTAAAGAGAAACATCAAAGTAAATAAATAAAAACTGCTTTAATGTGTAGGCTTAACCCTAACCCTGCTTAACGAAAATTACCCCATAGTAGCACCTAGCGTCCAACCAGCAGTAATACCAGTGTTCATCGGTTTCCTGTGGAGTTTTTTTTTTCTGCGACCAACCGAACAATCAAAAATGGGTCGACCAAGACTTTTCTATTAGGGGGGAACCCTAACAGAATGCGTCTCCTTCCTGAGCGGTATGATGGCTGCGTGGTCCCATGGTGTTTATACTTGCGTACTATTGTTTGTACAGATGAACGTGGTACCTTCAGGTGTTTGGAAATTGCTCCCAATGATAAACCAGACTTGTGGAGGTCCACAATTTTTTTTTGAGGTCTTGGTTGATTTCTTTTGATTTTCCCATGATGTCAAACAAAGAGGCAGTGAGTTTGAAGGTAGGCCTTAAAATACATCCACAGGTCCACCTCCAATTCAGTACACCTCCTATCAAAAGCTAATTGGCTAATTGTCTAAAGGCTTGACATAATTTTCTGGAATTTTCCAAGCTGCTAAAGGCGCAGTTAACTTAGTATATGTGAACTTCTGACCCACTGGAATTGTGATATAGTCAATTAAAAGTGAAACAATCTGTCTGTAAACAATTGTTGGAAAATTACTTGTGCCATGCACAAAGTAGATGTCCTAAACGACTTTCCAAAACTATAGTTTGCTAATATGAAATCTGTGGAGTGGTTAAAAAATGAGTTTTCATGACTTCAACCTAAGTGTATGTACACTTCTGACTTCAACTGTAGATAGCCCAGCCCTATAACTAACCTCTTGTGATCACCGAGACAGATGTTAATCCCATGTGTAAATGAGCACTGTGTGTATGTGTGTGTGTGTGTGTGTGTGTGTGTGTGTGTGTGTTTACCTGAGGCAGTGATTAGGTTGCTGAGTCCCTGAGACAGCAGCAGATCTTTGAGTCTGTTCACCTCGTCTTTCAGCTCTCTGACGAGACGTGCGTTTGGATCCTCGTTCACCACAGCGTTACACTTGATCTGCTTTGCTCTGTCTGCATACCTGCAGTGGGTCGCACACAGTGTTAAAGGTTGTATAGTTTATACAGCAGAGTGTCCAACTTCACTTGTATAAGACAGAACATTCTCTGGTGTGTCTTTTTACCTGAGAGTACTGAGTGTTTCCTCATAATTGATATCTGCTGGACTCAGAGCAGCAATCATGGCCGTGCGAGAGTTTCCACCTTCAAACACAAACACTCAATTTATAAAGTGATTAAAGGCCTGTTTAAAGCAAAAACGAAACAAAAAAGTGAAACAAATCACTGTTGACCGGTCTTCACACCAATAGTGATTTTTTTTCCTGTGCTCATTCACAAGATTTCATTATAGATTAATACAAGAAGTTATTACATATAAAGCTATCTGATGACAATAGTATTGTGAGAAAAGTTCTCTCAGTTGACCTCTCAGTTGTTATATATTTAAGCAAGCTGACATTTAACAGCTAGTCCTCAGTTCCCTATTTTCATAGTGTGTGTGTGTGTGTGTGTCAGTAATGGAAATCATGTGGAAAGGGTACCCTGATTTTCTTCTCTGAGTGTCTCAAATTAAAGGTTAAATACCACTCGTCTGTTCTAGAATATTTTGTTTCATTTACATAATTAATGTAGAATCTTTATGTATGCTTTCTCCAAATAAGGTAATGATTGATTTCATTGGATAGTGCTGAACAATAAAGTATGAGAAATCTTTGACACATGCTCTGTGTCTGTGTCACTCGTTTCTCCCCTCGCGAGGATCCGGATCGAGACAGCGACGGCAGACCTGACTTGATACTTAGGGGCCAATCCTGAAAATTCCTAACAAGTATCATAAATATTTCTTCCTATACACAATCATGCAAAAATCCTAAATTTTTTCAAGCTGGCACATTCAAGAGTACTATAAATAAACAGCTGATGCCTCTATGCTTTGACTTCTTTTGGAACTAATGTCATTGGTGGAGCAAAAATAAACATAACAACCAGCCATGTTGTGTCTGAAACGTACATTACTGGTGCGCAAATGATCGCTCCTGGTGTCAGAGGCTCTTTAGGAGTCCTTTTTTTTATTAAAAATATATATGGTGGCGAGTAATTGCAGCAAAAATTTGCGTTTGGTGTGAAAAGGCCTTAAGACAGCAAGACTTACCCAGATTCTCTCTCAATAGCCATGTGAGCACAGAGTCCCTGTAGGGAATGAAATCAGAGCGTCTCTTCTTTGTGCCATGCTGTGGAGGTGAAAGCAATCATTACTCTTGAGAAAGAACTTGAGAAAGAAAGCACTAAAAGGCGAGCGAAGAAAGAAGCAGACAGAGAAAAGGAAAAGAGAAGAGCTCTCAAAATTAATGCGTTAATGCATGCGATTTAAGATGTTTAACACATTCATTTTTCTTTAACGTGATTGATGATTTTACTAATTTGACATTAGATTCTGACATTTACTGATTGGAATAGGACGGAACCTTTGTGATGTGTCCAGGAACATTAAACTGACGCTCACACAACGGCGATTCGGTATCAGAAATCAAGTGATGAAGAAGGACCTCTTGATGCTATTTATTGGACAAAACAAACCCAGAAAGGACTTGTGACAGAAATTAAGTAATGTGCAGCCTCTGTAGGATGCAATTTAATTGCCACAGAAGCCCATCAAGTCTTAACTATCACCAAAACGGCAATCTGGATAACATATTATTATGTGGGCAGTGCCAGCGCTAAAAGCAGGACAACACGTCTGCAGCACTTTTCATGTGCAGATATAAGCAGCGCTTAATGGTGCCCTGATGCAAATCATGAATGCGGCTTCATGATTGCAAAGTGAAACTGTCACAGTCTGCCGGACGATTGTTGTTATTTTAATGTGCATTGCAATGAATACGCAACATATGGGGATTCTTTCTTTTAAATAGTCAACCTCCCACTAAGACTTTGGGAAACATTTTATATTACTTAAATTGGTGCTATTTTAGTAAATTTGCTTCTTTATACTTTGGAAGGCTTTGTTTGGAAAATGTTACTAAAGCATTATTCTTACATGTGTTTTTTTTCTGTCCTAAGAATGCAATGAATCTATGAAAAAATTTGCGATTAATCACGATTAAAGATTTTAATCAACAACCCTCTACGATCATGTTGGAGAAAGAATAGCCATTGGCTATTCATTTTCGCCTGACTTTTGACGAAATATGCGTAATGCAACTGAAAAAGATATTAAGCAAACCGAGAAAGGGGGCCTCTTCATATATATATAACTTAATGCAATATACAGTAATATGCAATAGGGCTGTAACTAACGATTATTTTGGTAATCGATTAATCTATCGATTATTAGAACGATTATTCAACTATTCTGTGATTATTGCAACGATTAATCATTAGCTCTTAACCGATTATTCAGCTTGTGCCCTGACTTAAAAGTTTGTATTAAATGTGCTTGCTAACAATAGAGGACAAAATCATCTTTTAAAAATATTTCGAAATAAGTCGCAAGCCATCACGTTATAATCTAGCTGCATTAAGCGTGCACGCTCGAGGTATGAGCGTCCCCCTGACAGAGTGTGCCTCAGCCGTGTGCAGTTTCAATCTCTCGCCCTTAGATTGGGACATTTGCACAACTCATAGAAGAGGTGCTGACCGCAGAGAGAAATGCCAGTTTCGGAGTTTGTAGTTATTTACATGATCTGCTTCCTTATTATTTGAAATTTAATAAAGCTATAACGCATTAAATATAACCGCATTTAAAATGTAATGCCAGGGTGTTTCCTTTAAAAAGCTCCGGCTATGTTTATTCCAAAACGAGAGTGCTTCTGTATTTACTTATTTTGTATTTTTGTATAATTCCCTCATACTTTGCGATCTACATCACCTGAAACTGTGAAAGTTCAGAGTGCATCTGGACTGTGAGCTGTGTAATTCTTCCTCTCCTCAGTCAGGAGCGAACTGAAGTGCTGCTCTCATGCGCCATCATTAGAGTTTAATGTGATCTCATGTTGCGTTAAAGGAGATCAAATGTCTATTCGACAATGAAAAGTTTTGTCGACAATTTTTTATTGCCGACGTTGTTGATAACGTCGATTAATCATTTCAGCCATAGTATGCAATATTGTACAGTTTATTTTATATTTCACCTTATCATTTTAATCACATTTTACGTTTTTAAAAATGTAAAAATTTTACATTCTATCAATTTATTTGATGTCATAAAATTGCATTTTTAATAATGATACAAGCTGATGTCACTGTTTGAAATTTCATACACATTTTTAACAAAAAATTCACAAGGTTGGAACCTAATATTGAAAATTAGGGCTGTCATAATTATGAAATGTGGCTGAAGATTAATTGTCAAACAAATAATTGCAATTATGACAATTAATGACCTGTTTTAGGTCTTTCACGAATATGTCGATTAATTGTCATACAAACTGTCACTATGTGTGCTTCATGCACATAAAGTCATTTATCCAAATGGAGCTTGGGTCATATAATAAAGTAAGGGTATATGATTTCCTTTTCAGGCTTCAAAAATGGATGAATGACAATCAAATATAAAAGTATAAATGTAAAATAATTAAAATAATATTTTAAGTAACAAAATATTTCTAAATAACTAAATTGTATCTCTCTTTTCTTTTGTCAGATTTAGTCTTGGTCCATTTTACAGTTTACGCTTATTTTGTTTTATTTATTTTTTGGGAACCCAGCCAACCTGTATAGCTATATTATATGATATGATTATATAAAATTATGCAATAGTAAAATATTTCTTCCTGAAATTCTTCACCTTTACACATTATTTTAACGCTCTCCGATTAACTTACGAGCCCTTATTTTTAGTGAAGGAAGACCTTTGAGATTCTGTTACTTGCATTTTATAATCTCCACATAAATGTAGGTGTGCATCTCTGTGTCACAGCGTGTCATTAACACTACGTGAATAAACTCGCAATGACCACAGAAATTTCCCATTACGTGGTTGTTAAATTAAAGTGAAACTGGAGCACATTGCGTTCACTATTAAATTAATATGTTTATTCATTGTTGTTTTTGGGGTTTTTTTCTCCCCAATTTGGAATGCCCATTTCCCAGTGCGCTCTGAGTCCTCGTGGTGGCGTAGTGACTCGCCTCAATCCGGGTGGCGGGGGACGAATCTCAGTTGCCTCCGTGTCTGAGACCGTCAATCTACTCATCTTAGCTTGTTGAGCGCGTTACCACGGAGACGTAGCACGTGTGGAGGTTCATGCTATTCTCCGCGGCATCCACGCACACCATGCGCCCCACCGAGAGTGAGAACCACATTATAGAGACCACGAGGAGGTTAACCCAACGTGACTCTACCCACCCTAGCAACTGGGCCAACTGGTTGCTTAGGAAGCCTGACTGGAGTCACTCAGCACACCCTGGATTCAAACTTGCGACTCCAGGTGTGGTAGTCAGCGTCTTTACTTGCTGAGCTACCCAGGCCCCATGTTTTGCATTGTTTATATTTTGGAGTTTGGGAGTTTGGCGCGAGCCTCTGTAGATGGCACGCACATCAGAGCAGTAAAAGGATCTCGGTGCTTTGACACTACACAACTCAATCACTTGCGAGTGAAATATTCATATTTACTAGCCTGTGGCTAATAACAGACAATTTTAGTCATATAGCACAAAATTTACTTGCATGTGAAAGTGATTTACTCGCAATATAGAGGGCTGTCACCACAAAAAAAAAAAAACAGAGGCCAAGAAATTATGAATCCTGATGTAGCAGTAAACAGCAGAGGAGAGAAAAGACGAGAGCAAACTATGAGGCTATATGCAAACTATATGCAGTCCTCACCATGTCTGCCAGGGCTGAGATGACTTTACCCAGTGTTGTGAGAGATTTATTTATATTGGCTCCCTCCTACAAAATAGACGACCACAGTACAATTTTCTGTTAATACTTGATAAGGTGTGATTAGCCAGTCAGGGACAACTTAAATAAAGTTTATCCAAAACTGAAAATTCTGTCACATTTACTAACTCACATGTTGTTTAAAACACATGACTTTGGCTGATAAATTGAAAGCATTATAAACCAATGTTGTTTGTCATTGAATATAGCCAAATCTGGTGTGACACCTTTTTGTATACTCACAAGCAGAAATGACGTTTGAATGAGGCCATTATTTTCAGTGAATAACAACTTAAATTTCAGTCTGTTCCTATTGCAAATCTATTGTATGTCTTCTGAAGGCTTGGAATACAACAGACAAGTTTTACAGACTACTTTTCTTTGAGTTCGACAGCCTCTGCTCACTGTCTATTTTCACTGTATGGAAAAGAGCTGCATGAACATTCTGCTAAACATCTCCTTTAGTATCCCACAGAAGAACGAAAAACAAATAATAATTTTTTGGGTAAACTATTCCTTCAACTCAAGACTAAAAAGACACATTGTTGACACATTTCCCCCTCACCTTTAACCTCATGCCTTTGGCTCCAGATGAGTCTGCTCGCTCACTTCCTGCCAGATCCACCAGACTGATCTTACTCACCTGAGCAGCAGGCAAACAAACCAGAGTGGGTTAAGAAGAAAACAACAAAAAAAAATGTGATGGAAAACAGGTGTACAAACACGTTGTTAACTGTCTATTACATCTATCCATCCATGTGTCCATATTTGTCCACTCCACTTTCAAATTAAATACAAAAACTCTAGTGGCATCTCTAATCTCACACACACCTTCTCAGTGTCCAGGTTGGTCATGTTATCATGTCTGTGCTGTGTGAAGAGGATGGTGAAGACAGCGTGAGAGCGGCTGCTGGTCTCATTCATGTTTGTAGCAGCAACCGTCCTTAATGTGACAGAAAAATACAGTTTAGACCAAAACACAGAAGTCCCTTTAAACCGGGCATTAATATGCGTTTCGGATCTGGATAGTAACTCTTTAGGAATAAGAATTCTTTAACTACACTGCGTGCACAACTATGAGGCAAATTGTATTCCTCAGGATTAATTTTATTGTTGAACAAACACAATGCTCTCAGTCAATCCAAAATGTTATTGAACATCAAACCTGAATGTTTAACAAAGGAAAAGTGAGTTTTGTCTTTCTCAGGGGAATATATAAGTGTGCACAATTATTAGGCAACTATTAGTGTGCACAATTATTAGGCAACTAAATTACAAAAATAATTTTTCCCAACTCATTTGTTTATTCTCAATTTTTAGAGTAGGTGCAACAAATAAGTAACAATTAAATGACAATTAAATAACATTTTTGGCCTTTCAAAAATATTCAGTGACCAATATAGCCACCCTTCTTTTCAATAGCTGCCATGAGCCTTCCATCCATGGAGTCTGTCAGTTTCTTGATCTGTTCACGATCAACTTTCACTGAAGCAGCAACCACAGCCTCCCAAATGCTGTTCAAAGAGGTGTATTGTCTTCCCTCACTGTAAATCTTATGTTTGAGAAGGGCCCACAAGTTCTCAGTAGGATTTAAGTCAGGTGAGGAAGGGGGCCAAGTCATTATTTGGGCATCTTTGAGGCCCTTAATGCCTAGCCAAGCAGTGGAGTACTTGAATGCATTGATGGAGCATTGTCCTGCATAAAGATCATGGCCTTCTTGAATGCTAACGACTTCTTCCTGTACCACTGCTTGAAGAAAGTACTTTCCAGAAACTGGCAGTAGGTTTGGGAGTTGAGTTTCAGTCCATCTTCAACTCGAAAAGGTCCAACTACCTCATCCTTAATGATAGCAGCCCATACCAGTACCCCTCCTCCACCTTGCTGGCACCTGACTCAAAGTGGTGCCCTGTGTCCATTAGTGATCCAGCCACGGGCCCATCCATCTGGTCCATCAAGAATCACTCTCATTTCATCTGTCCATAAAACCTTTGAAAAATCTGTCTTCATGTATTTCTTTGCCCAATCTTAACACTTCAACTTGTGAATATATTCAGTGGTGGTCATGTTTCAGCCTTCTTGACCTTGGCCATGTCTCTGAGCACTTGGCACCTTGTACTTCTGGACACTCCATGAAGGTTGCAGTTCAGGAATATGGTAGCATTGGAGGATAATGGGTTCCTGGTAGCTTCACGCTTAATTATTCTCAAGTCTTTTGCAGTTAATTTGCGCCTTTTCTTCTCCATGCGTTTTTTTGCGCCCCAGTTGACTTTTCACAACAAAAAGTTTGATTGTCCGGTGGTGATGCCTCAATAGTTTAGCTATTTCAAGAGTGTTGCATCCGTCTCAAAGGCATTTTACAATATTTGACTTTTCAGTGTCAGTTAAATCTCTTTTTTGGCCCATTTTACCTGAGGTAATGAAGCTGCCTAATAATTATGCACACCTTGATATAAGGTGTTAGTCACTTTCGCCACACCTTTCCTTATTACACAAATGCACCTGAATCACTTGAAAATGACTGAATCCAATAACCAATAAGCAAGTATATATGGTGTTGGAAAATGTGCATCAGAATACTCACTTGCCTAATAATTGTGCACGCAGTGTAGATTGCATTTACACCTTGTATTCCAAAGTGTCTCCAGTGTTATTTGAAATGTCTCCATCAAATAAACATTGTTTATTTGATGTTTTTCTATTTTGGTCATAATTTTTGTCTTTTGACTGTGGACTTAAAGCTGAAGTAAGTGACTCTGTCTGTGTTAAAATACTTTCACTTTTCCAATCCTAATATGCAGAGACAACTGTGAGTAAGCCATTTGCAGATTAATTTTTCTCAGAAACTGTAAACACTGTCGCTATAATTTTTTTTTTTTACTGGAGTAAAAGACAGAAATGCTGAGTAAGAAAAGTGCAGAGTAAAGACCCCAGCACACTCAAGACAAAGTGATTCTTCACTCAGAGCCAAAAAGAAGTTTGAAACAGCTGAGCAACGACATTCTGTTTGTGATCATTCAGACACCAGCCACAGCGCTGGGGGGAGGCGTATAGAGGAATATTTAAATAAGACGTTCAAAACTAAATGTAAAACATCAACTAATATGACATTAAAATGTGTTCTATCGATGACTTAATGCCTCATTCTGAAGTAAAATAATTCACACGAGATCAGTAAAAGAAGCTGTTTTAAACAGTCGATGATGATTTAAAGTAATATATATGCACTAGATAATGTGTAATTTGTAATGTTTACCTTGTGCATTCATGGCGGTAATGGACTAATGCTATATGCGGCCATAATATGCACAGTTACACTCTGTTATTGTAATTTATGATGACACTGTTACTACTGCAAAGATGGGTGTATAAAAGCATGTTAATGGGTAGACTACAGACAAAAGAATGATGATAGGCATCTTACTTTGGGTAGAAGTGTGAATTGCTTTTGGCTGCAGATGAATGGGCACTTAAGAGTATTTGAGTATATTTGATTCCTTTTGTAGACTAATTAAGCCAACAAAAAAAAATAAATAAAAAAAATAAAAAATATAGCATGACATGTTCTTGGAAAATGTTTTTATGCAAACGATCATACAGATGTGGGTACAGAAGTTCGCACCAGCTCACTAAAAACTTTGCACGCCGGTGTGTTCAGGTTGACTGAACTTAACTGACTGAACAATGTAACTGGAATTAGTTGTTGGCCTCAAAGTAGGTGAAGCTCCAGGTCACACCTACCGATGACGTTGACCAATGGCAGTAAGAAGGTGTTTAGCAGCCGGTAAGAAGTTTTCCTGAAAGTTCACCCTGGCAAGCTGTCACAAACCACCGAAACAAACTCAAAAACACCTTCTTTTTGGCCAGATTTTGTTCTAAATTATGTCACACCTGTTCATTCTTCGATTTCATAGGAAGTGTGCAGGGGCCTTTAGATGTCATGATACTGGCAGTAAGAATGTTTATTTTAGTAATGCTTTGAATATGTAATAATACCTGGCTTTAGGGCTGGGCAACATAACAATATACTGAATATTGTTGCGATGATATAAAGTGTCAATCGATACAGATTTTGCTATGTCGTGTATATCATGATATGTACATATTCATGTGCGCAGCGTGGGCTTATCTATCAGTGGGTAGGGCTTCACGTGAGACTGAGAGAATTTAAGGAACATAGACAGGGTTTGCCCAAGCAAATTCAATAACATTCATCTCATGTTCACCGCTTCATCCGACATGCTCATCTGTTTCATGCAAGTGTCGTGTGCACTTTTTCTGGATCACGCAAGTGCACGCGAGTCCAGCAGGATTCTCAATATTTATAGGAGAGCACAGAGCAGGATCACTCATGCTACTCATTCATTACTGACATAGGAAAAACCCTGAAAAACATCTCCACAGAATGGGGCGACTCCCAAACAAATCAAGAAAATGAAGAGGAGCTTGTTATTAAAACAGGTGCGACATCTGTGGTGTAGGTTCACAAAAGCCAACACAGAGCAAAAAAAAATGTCATCCGCAAACTCTCACTACGATAATCACTCGTAATATAAGCAATTTGTTTTACCTCCTCAAAATGAAGCATGTAAAAGAATATTACGAAAGCCAAAAGATGCGCTCCGCATTAATTCGGTCATTTGTTTTCTAAAAGTGTTTATATTTAATATTTATTTTCTGCAAAAAGTGTTTGCATAATTTTGGATATTTTCTGTAAGAAGTGTTTGATGGAATTGTTTTTTTTAGGCATTATTTTCTTTGTTGCATTGCTTTGGAAAAATCTAGAGTTTCTTGAGGAAAATGTATAATAATAATAACAATATTGATCAACAACATATCGGGCTAAAATGTGGCATAATGTGAAATTTTGCATTATGAAAAGAATGATTTAAACTAAGTTGAGTTATTTATTTATTTTATTTTATTTATTTTTTACATGGACTATTGTCAATTTCCAAATAAAGAGAAAATGATGTAAGAGGAAGTATTTGGAAGTATTTAATTCACTGACACCATTATCCAAAAACAGGCATAACAATATGGTTATTTATTATATTCAGTTAACCAATTTTTGTTAGATTTTGCAACAAAATGTATACTGTGTCGTGATATACAGTTGTGCTCAAAAGTTTGCATACCCTGGCAGAAACTGTGAAATTTTGGCATTGATTTTGAAAATATGACTGATCATGCAAAAAAACCTGTCTTTTATTTAAGAATAGTGATCATATGAAGCCATTTATCATCACATAGTTGTTTGGCTCCTTTTTAAATAATAATGATAACAGAAATCACCCAAATGGCCCTGATCAAAAGTTTACATATCCTTGAATGTTTGTGCCTTGTTACAGACACACAAGGTGACACACACAGGTTTAAATGGCAATTAAAAGGTTAATTTCCCACACCTGTGGCTTTTTAAATTGAAATTAGTGTCTGTGTATAAATAGTCAATGAGTTTGTTAGCTCTCATGTGGATGCACTGAGCAGGCTAGATACTGAGCCATGGGGAGCAGAAAAGAACTGTCAAAAGACCTGCGTAACAAGGTAATGGAACCTTATAAAGATGGAAAAGGATATAAAAAGATATCCAAAACATTGAAAATGCCAGTCAGTACTGTTCAATCACTTATTAAGAAGTGGAAAATTCGGGGATCTCTTGATTCCAAGTCAAGGTCAGGTCAGGTAGACCAAGAAAGATTTCAGCCACAACTGCCAGAAGAATTGTTCGGGATACAAAGAAAAACCCACAGGTAACCTCAGGAGAAATACAGGCTGCTCTGGAAAAAGACAGTGTGGTTGTTTCAAGGAGCACAATACGACGATACTTGAACAAAAATGAGCTGCATGGTCGAGTTGCAGGAAAGAAGCCTTTACTGTGCCAATGCCACAAATGACAACACCTTGACACGCCTCACAGCTTCTGGCACACTGTAATTTTTTTCTTTGTTGCCATGTTTTGTTTTATGATTGTGCCATTCTGTTATAACCTACAGTTGAATATGAATCCCATAAGAAATAAAAGAAATGTGTTTTGCCTTCTCACTCATGTTTTCTTTAAAAATGGAACATATATTACCAATTCTCCAAGGGTATGCAAACTTTTGAGTACAACTGTATATCGTTATTGTGATATAAAATTACTCTTATCATGATATAAGATTTTGGTCATATCGCCCACCCCTACCTGGCTTTGTTGCCAGTGTCCATGAGGTCAGCGATATCACTGTAGCTGGTGACTGCCATTTTAGAGAGGTCTTCTACATAAGGGCCCATTATAGGATGCTCTCTAACCCGCAGGGACCCCCGACTCTTTGGGTTTAACAGGTCTCGTACCCGCTCACAGTAAATCTCCATATATGACACCTGCAAAGATCAATTACACACCATATCAAATCTTTTATTGTCTATATATACAAAGTCACATTCTATAAATTCTACGCTTGATTTTTATGAAGAAAATTTCATCCCAACAGAGTTCTCAGATTTATCATATGGCTGGCGAAAGCATCAACACACACAGGCAGTGTACTTACCTCTACAGAGAAGGACAGGTCAGGATCAGTGTTATCTGCCGTTTGCCCGAACAAATCCTCACACATCTATGGGAGAAAAATGATGTAGTGTCAGAGGTGTTCGGTCCACCTTCAGAGCACAAATCAACACAAGTCTGAGCTTTTAAAGCACTTTCAGTACAGAAACCATTACTGAAGTCCACAATTAAACTTAGCATGTTAAATTACATTTACTGGACTCCCTCAACATTTTTTTTTTATTGTGTAAAGAGATACTTTGATTTACCTTCATTTGAAAGATCCCGATACGATTCTTAAAATCCCAAGATTGATCTTGAAATTCCTCGCATATGTGACCAAATATTGAGCTTTGCGACTAAAATGTCTGTGATTAGCCACTGACTGGTAAATGTTCAGATTTCACTCAGCAGCGATTGAGTACTATATAGCTACTGTACTGACAAAGAATTTCAGCACCGAGATCCTTTCACTGCATGCTGAGAGGAAAAGTTTAGCTTGACTCGTTCCATGTAATGTGTGTCTGAAAATGAGATTCACGAAATCCATTTGCCATTAATAATGTCTCTTTGACCCCGTTTCCACCTGGTATTAAGATGCGTCTCGGCTGATCCGATCACATGTGGTTAGGTGAGACACATCGCTGTTTAAACCTGGTCGCTTAAATGTGTCTCCTGTGACCACTTGTAAATGGATTTGGAGGGGAGGGGAGGGACTCTGTTTCATGAAAACATACATTAATTACTATGTCAGTGTGTTTCTGCATGATAACCGCAACAAAGTCAGAAAAGACAAAGAAATGTGCTGAGTGACTCCAGCCAGGTTTCCTAAGCAACCAAACTGACCCGGTTGCTAGGGAGGGTAGAGTCACATGGGGTAACCTCCTCGTGGTCGCTATAATGTGGTTCTTGCTCTCAGTGGGGCGCGTGGTTAGTTGTGCGTGGATGCCGTGGAGAATAGCGTGAAGCCTCCACACGCACTAGGTCTCAACAAGCCAAGTGATAAGATGCACGGATTGATGGTCTCAGACGCGGAGGCAACTGAGATTCGTCCTCTGCCACCGCGAGTCACTACGCCACCATGAGGACTTAGAGCGCATTGGGAATTGCATATTTCACTCACCAGTAATTGTGTAGTATAGTGGTGTAGTATTCAGAAGTTAAATTCTTTCACTGCATGTTGAGAGTATGAATCGATACTGAATCTAATCGAATCGAAATTGGAATTGAATTGAGAGCTTGTGAATCTGACTCAAATCAGGAAATCTTTGTCAATACCCAGCCCTATGCGTTAACGCATTTACCAATTTGACATTAGATTCTGACATTTAAATTAGCTCCATGTGAGTTCACTGGTTGGACAAGAGTGGAAACTTTGCGATGTGTCCGGGGTCATTATGCTGACACACAGACCACAAACACAAACAACAGTGATTCTGTGTCAGTGATCAAGTGATGAAGAAAGGATTTCGTAAACGTACTTTTTTTTTGTTGTTGCAAAAAAAACCCAAAACAGATGGGACCTGTAAAAAGCTGCATTTACATGACTCACTGGAGTGAATCATCAGCGTTTCCTCGGCACCGTGTTGTGCTTCCATCTTACCGGACAATTAAGATGAAGTATCATTACGTAATCAGTGCCAGCGCTAAAAGCAAAACAAGACGTTCAAACAACAGTTCAAAATGGTGCAAATCATGTGAATGCGACTTCGCGATTGCTGTAGCAAAGTGGATAGCCATGATTAATATTGTGGCAGATGAGTGTTTAAGAGATTTAATGCCCACTGCACTGAATATTCAACCTATGGGGACAAGTTCTTTCTTTTGGTCAACCTCTAACATTTTATGTTGCTTGAACTGCTGCTATTTTAGTACATTTCTATCTTTTTACTGTGGAATACTTTGTTTGGAAAATGTTAATAATACATTATGGCTACATGTTTTGTTTTTATTTCTAAGAGTGCTTTCACACTTGGTTCGATTGCTTGGACTGAACCCGAGTTTGTTTCCTCCCTACTTCCCCTGCCCCCGCTGGTCTCTGTTCACATCATATTTTTTTGGGTCTGAACCACGGTCCGATTACGTCATCAACGTGAGTACAAGTGGCAGCTGTTTACCCCTGTATCTAGGTAACAACTCGAGAAGACGTCAATGTGTTAAGTGAAGTATTAAAGTTTGTCTCTTTGGATTTACCACGAAAACTTGCCATGCAGAGAACAGCACTTGTGTTTGTCTCCAGCGGATGCACTGAATGTGCAATGATGTGATAAATATTAGCGTTTGTCTGCCAGCAAGCCCGCAACTGCATTGCAAGAGATATGAAAAATGTGAGCTGATCTCTGAAGGCGGTCTATTTGGACACAAGCAGGTATGAGAAATGCATTTTACCAGAATAATTGCGATCGCGAGCCTGCAAAGATGCAAATTAAAGTCATCACAAGCAGTTCACTTCCGCGATTTGGTATGATTGTGTTCATATCAGCAATGAACCGTACTGGAGTTCATATGAACCATACCCCAGACCACCTTTTCAAAAGTACTTGGGTGCGGTTCGCGGGTGTGCACCCGAGTTCGGAAAACAGCGTTCACATTATCCAAACGAACCGAACTTTGACTTCATTTGACCCCGGGTGCGCACCAAAAGTGCTAGTGTGAAAGCACCCTAAGGAGGAGTCAAACTCAAGCACTTTCAAAATCTGTGATTAATCGTGATTAACCATGAAAAGTTATGCGATTAATCGATTAAATATTGTAATCAACTTGACAGGTTCTTTGCACTGGGACCTGTAGTTGTAGGCATAGTTGAAGTTAAAATATTTCAGCAATTAAGCAAGATCTTTTAATTCAGATTTCTTTTTGCCATTTTGCCATTTTGTCCCCCCCCCCCAAAAAAAACAATGATCAATGACCAATGAGATTACCAATTAGCAACAAATCCGTTTTTGTCATGACTGCTACAAAACATTTTGTTTGTCATTTTGTTAGCTCCACCCTGGTGGAATCTCACTGGTCAAAAATCTCACTCAGCATGTGATTTTGTTGCTTCAAGCAGAATTTCACTTTTAGACAGATGCATTACTTTGAAACCTTGTTCCATAATGCACACGGTGTGACTCTTACTCATGTATCTCTTATAAAAATACCTGTGGTATGATGCCTTGCTGTCCAGGTTCCTGTTTGCCCATCATTGTGTAGGACTTCCCTGCTCCAGTCTGTCCATAAGCGAAGATACACACGTTATAACCCTCAAATGCATGCAGCAGCATCTCCTCACCAATGTCCTGATACACCTTCCTCTGAGATGCAAAGGCCGGGTCCTCTTCCTGAAACACACATTGAAAGAAAGTCTGAGGGAGATTTCTGTCTGCAAATAAATGACTGAGGAAGTCTTTTTACTGAGCATGTATGTCTGTGTGTTTAATGAATAGTGCTGCGTCCCAATTTGGATAATATTTTTTTTCACAACAAAACATCCAACCACAATGGAATGCATCACATACATTAATAATCATGAGGGGAAAACAAGAGTTCAGAATAATTTGCATTCTATTACTATGCACAACGCATGTGGATAGCTGACATGAATAGAGTGACATTCTGTAATCAACCTAAAACCATTTTAAACAGCATTCTAGTATAATTATTATGCAATATGCATGCACATTATGAACTCGTATTAATTGAGAGAACACATGGAATACTTTTTCCTGTGGACTCTCAAAGTGCTATGATTTTAGATGCACTAATCCTAATCTTGCATACTCTGTCTGTGGGATGGATAGTATGCAAATTCGGACACAGCCCTGGTTTAATTTCAGACCTGAGGACGTGACATATTCAGACAGGAGCTTACCGAGCTGTGTGACCAATATGAATAATCAAAAGTGAAGTTCTTGGGTGCATCCTTGGGTTGCTTGGGATTAATAATACCTGTAAAACAACACCACATAAATTTATGTAATACACGTCTATAAAAATACATGACAGTCAGAGTCACAAAAAGATTTTCCTTTTAATCATAACTTCACCTTAAAGATCAATTTTCAATTTTAATGTCAAAATGTATGATCACAGCTAAAGGGTGTTCCTGCTACACACTGTGACAACAGTCACAATAAAGTGTCATAGCTGTTTCTATTGTATATTATTAGCATGGCTGGAATGCTGTATTGACCAATCAGCTGTAGGACCAGAGCTATCCATATAATAATAAATGTTATTACACAGCTCACTGAAATACTTGATTCTTATTGGTCAATAATGGCATTCTGATGTAATATAAATAAATAAAAATCTTCTACACTGTGTTAGTTTAGTATTGGTGATGTACAATCCGCTTTGCATCAGGGTCCTGATCACCCTGTTGGGGTTTATTTTTGATCATCTGGCTTTACATTATTGTTTACTTCCTCATTTACTAGTGAGCAGTTCTTGCTTCTTCTTACAACTGTTGTATAAACATACCAAGATAACAGCATGCTTTCCATTCGAGAATTCCATTCATGTTAAAAGTTATGACAGTATCAAGGAGCAGTTGAAGCTTTCTTAGAAAAGCTAGCTTTTGTAATGCTTACAAAATCTCATACTATTTCCCAAGTCGTGTCCACACACTGTGGAACTGTCTAGCCATCATTATGAGCTCTCAGTCAGCAAACATATCAGGGCCACAGCATTTTCTCACCATATTTCTTTCAGTAGATTTAGAAGGCCCTTTGACACCTTTGTTAGAATCCTATCCTATATCCCACCCACAGTACAATTTCACTGCTTCAAAATACGCATAGCTGTGTATGAAACATCAACTTGATTTATACATTTTCTGAAGAAAATGTGAGTGGTGGTTGTCAGTGCAAAATGCACCGCCACAATGATAGAGTGTTACAGGCAGTCACCAGAGGTTGTTTTGCAGTTGGCATATTGCTATGTGATTGCAATGATGTTCGGCTGGTTGCTTAATAGCCTGAGTCAAAAGAGCTAATCGCCAAGTCTCTATGATATTTTGGTCCCTACAGTAGATATGGTAGATTTAAGGTTTCGGTTGTACAAAGAGTGTAGGATCAGTTATGTGCAGGAGTTTAAAACTTGGGGTCAGGGGTAGAGCTGGGTATTGCCGGAGACAATATAGGATGAGACGGCTCACTGGTATACTTAATGAATGGGAGAAATCGTAACGCTGAATATGGCGGCTGTAATAATGGAAGTCCTGCCTAACAGTTAAAAGAAGCCAATCACTTTTTTGAAAGAGACATTGCCTGTTAGTTTTCTTTGAGAACGCACATGCGCATTAGTTGGACCATCCTGAAAATGCATGATCTGAGCTACTGAAGCACAACTTATGATATTGTTGTTTGATTTTTTTGCCGATTTGAATTATGCTCTTTGCTTGTAATCTTGACCAGCTGTTTTAAAGATTTTGACCTTTCCCCTTTCAAGTAGAAAGGACCTGTACTTGAATCCACAGAAATGTCGCCCCACAGGCTGCCCTGAGGTGTTACGAACATGGCTGCCTGACTTGCCTTAAAGGGACTTTGGTATTTACAACCATCTCCCTCTACTGCACGAGTATCATAAGCCGCGATTCAGTAATTCAATATATCACAATGCATCAAGATATATTAATTGCAATGCGATTGAAACCGTGCTATATGTGTGTGAGAGAGACCCAGCGTATCCATTGAAGCAACTCTGACCGCACTGAAAAATGCTGGTCTCCGAGTTTACACTTATTTAGTCAATATGCTTCATCATTATTGAACTGATGGACATTATATAAATACACAAATAGATGAATAAAAATATTGATACAGGGTTCTAAAGTATTGCTACAATATTGTGACTGGATCGACATTTCACAAATCCCTAATCTTAAATATAAGCAATAGTAAGAGTGGTGCTTTCCATCAAAAATCAAATGACTTGAAGTTCAGTCATGAAACTCTATATGGCGCATACTGGTTTTTTGAACTTGTTATATGTTAGCCAATCAGCTTGCTAAATCCATGGCCAATTGGTTCGCATGGTGTGAGCTGATAGGTCCTTTGACATGTAATCTGTTAGCCAATCAACTTGCGTACACTCTCTTTTAAATTGCCCAGTTTGCAGAAAAGCCGGTTTCACTGCAGCACACTGGGAGTTTTCCTCTGAAACCCTCCTCCTCCTCAGCTCTACAAGTCTAGATCTACTACATGAGGACTGTGTATATGTCTAATTGTGCAGCAGCAGCATGTCCTACATGCTTGATGCACAATGTCTTGTGTATGTCCAATTGGGAAGCAGCAGAAGCAGCAGCATGTCTACATGCTTCACACAGTATTTCTGTGTATGTTCACATGCGTATGTTCATACTTGCTCTGCAGCAGCAGCAGCGTAGCAGATCTAGTCCACTAAGACCAAATCCTATCAACCTGTCATACCCACATTAACATGCCAAATTATTCCGAGAGTTGTCATGACTGAACTAAAAACCATTCTGATTTGATGTTATTTCGCTTTCAAGGACAGACAAACTATCGGTTGTGATAGGGCATTATATAGCTCAGAGACCAGTTATCAGTCTTTGATAAAAGATAGTATAAGATAGTGTAGTTAATTCTAGTCAAGTGTACAGTAGTTAATTCTTATCAAGTATAAAAGTGAAAGTCCCATGAAAAGAGATGGTAAAAGGAAACCAAAGGGTGGAGAAGGCCCCAAAAGAGCTGCCGGGTAACAATAGAGCACTGCAAGCCTTGAGCTCACACACAGACTAGTGTTTGTGTTGGAGGGGGGTCAAACCAAACAGACTGCCAGCCCTGCAGATTCTATAGATAGAGAGAGAGACAGAGAGAGAAAGAGAGAGGGAGAAAGAGGAAGGGAGGGAGAGAGAGAGAGGTGAGGGAAATGTAGGGGCGTTACTGTTGGTTAAAGGGAAGAGAGAATGGGGTGGAAATGTTGCACAGAGGAAGAAGGGAATGTGAAGTCTGGCAGTCAGTACTGAGAGTGTCAGGATTTTACAGCAGTTAAGCACTGTGGTTTGGGAGGCGAGTTTCCAAAGTCTCCAAAATTCCCCCTCTTTTCCTGTATGGTAGGAGACACTGAAGTATTTTTGGATATAATCATGGGAAAGTGAGAGAGTAACGAGTAAAAGTATGGAGAAAGATATAAAAATGTGACAAAGTAAACACATTTCTCTTCATCTTTTGACATAAAAGGGTTCATTGTACTATGAAAACATACAGTAATTTTCAGAACTGAAACTCCCCGCCAAGTCCAATAAGGCCAGGGATGTCTAAACTACGGCCAGCTGCCTGTTCTGGTGCGGCCCGTGAGAGATTTTATAAACAGAACAGAATTTGGCCCGCTATAGAGAAATTATATGAAATTCATAGCCTGAACAGTGGGTGTCGCTATCAAGTATAGCCAAATCTGACAGCACACTCAATTAGGGCATTCTCATTAGTCCGTTCACACATGCAGTGACTTCATTGCTTAATGTGGCAAGTCCCTGTCCTGTATGTTGCTAGTGGGCGTTCCTAGTGCTGTCGATCAAACACTATTGGTGGACTGCATGTCTGGCCATATCTTATGACTAAAAGGAATTTATTGGAGCTGTCAAAATTAACGAATTAACACATGCAATTAATTTAAAACGTTTAACACTTAATTGCGATTAACGCATTTATCAATTTGACATTAGATTCTGACATTTTATTCAGCTCTGTGTGAGTTCTAAACACTGGTTGGAGTAGGGCGGAACGTTTGCGTTGAGTTCGCCTGTGGTTATACAGCGCAACAGTGCCCCGCACACTTATTCAGCGTCTGGGTTCCAGAAGTGTTTTTCCCATTAATTTTTTGCATAGACTTTTCATAAAATCCTCCATAAAAGAGTTATAAGCCATGAACCAAACCAACCAGCTCCGAGGAGAATCACAACATCACAAACTTCACATTCAACATTTTTATTTTTTTTGAAAATCGGACAAAAAGACAAAGGTACAAGGCTGTGTACTTACCATCTTTCATGAGGGTACAAACTACAATCCCATGAAGCATTGCGAATGATGTAATTGAAAAAAAAAAATCAAACTATTGATTTAATAAAGTATATATTTTGTATAGAAACAATATATTTTATGTTTATTGCAAAATATTCTCATATGTACAATTAGATAATTAGTTTAAGGGTTAAGGGAGACTAACTCGATTACGTCACTCACAGTGTGTCATGGGAGTGGGCGTTTGCTCTGAGGCAAATTTCACGGGATTTGTTGGCCACGGTTCTCTAACTGGTAAGCCGTTCTGCTGTATCATGGTTAATGTAGTTGTTTACCAGGCATTCCGCTCTCAAACATGCCATTTAAACAATGAAGTTGAAATAACGCAGACGGAAGGCTTCAAAAGAAGCATATACCGCGGGGGCCTGGGTAGCTCAGCGAGTAAAGATGCTGACTACCACCCCTGGAGTCTCGAGTTCTAATCCAGGGCGTGCTGAGTGACTCCAGCCAGGTCTCCTAAGCAAGCAAATTGGCCCGGTTGCTAGGGAGGGTAGAGTCACATGGTGTAACCTCCTCATGGTTGCTATAATGTGGTTTGCTCTCGGTGGGGCGCGTGGTGAGTTGCGAATGCCACGCACTCAACAAGCCACATGATAAGATGCACGGATTGACTGTCTCAGACGCGGAGGCAACTGAGATTCGTCCTCCAATACCTGGATTGAGGCGAATCACTACACCACCACAAGGACTTAGAGTGCATTGGGAATTGGGCATTCCAAATTGGGGAGAAAAGAAAAAAAAAAAAAAGTAGTAGAGACGGCCTGACACGAATCGTGAATGTGGCTTCACGATTTCTGAATAAAAGCAGATAGCCACAGTCTGATGGCCGATTGATATTGTGGAGAATGAGAGTTTAAGAGATATAATGCTCATTGCAATGACTTTGCAACCTATGGTGACTAGTTATTTCAATTAGTTAACCTCCTACTTGTGTTTAAAAGGGAAATATTTAAATGTGACTTAAATTGGTGGTATTTTCGTGCATTTCTATCTTTATAGTTTTGAAGGCTTTGTTTCGAAAATGTTAATAAAGAATTATTTATATTTATATATTCATATATAAATATAAATATATAAAGAATTATTTATATTTATATATTCATATATATATTTATTTCTGCCTCTGGCCTCCAACGAAATAGTTTGGACACCCCTGAATAAGGCAATTTATTAAAACTAAGATGCAAAATGACTTGTTTAAAAATCTGTGCTTTTGAGATGTAAATAAAACATGGGTGAATGCAATAAAACAAGTGTGTAATGTGCAGATATTACTGACTGAATGTATTTTTTAAACAGGTTATAAACACTTGTCCCTTCTGCCACCGGTCTAAAAAAAAGTCCCCGCATTTTTCTTGTTCATTTCAGTTTTCTGAGTGGTCATCTTATGAATAGGCCCACATGGAAACGGCACACCTTTCTGTGCTGACTGTGGAAAAAAAATCTTTGGAATTGCATGGAACAGATTTAAATATTGAGTATTGTCAGTGTTGTAGTCAAGACCACCAAAACCAAGACCAAGTCAAGACCAGAGAGTATCGAGACCGAGACAAGACCAAAACTTTGAGGGGTTGAGACCAAGTCGAAACCAAGACCGAGGCAGGGCGAGACCGAGTCAAGACCAGACCAGTGCGAGTCCCACACTGCATGACACACTTACAATAAAATGTGGAACATGCAAACTATAGGAACATTCCCATAAAAACACCCACAGAAAACAAATGAAGATTCCTCTTCATTCACCTATTTTATTGCCATGTATATATATATATGTGTGTGTGTGTGTGTGTGTGTGTGTATGTATCAGTGTACCATGAGAAATTGCAGAGGTGAATTGTATGTGTTTTCTATGAGCAAACAAATACAAACAAACACCAAGGAGCTGAAATCAACTTAACCATCTTTATTCAACACTCCTTTTCCAAGTTTTACCATCCACCTAAAACAATAAAATTTTTGTGCAAGCATCGCGTCAGGTTTTCTGGAAGACTCTTCCCCTAGAAACCATCAAGTACAGAATATATCAAACAATTATTCAATACACAAGTCTTCACTTTTCTCTGTCATTTCTAAAACAATATAGTAACTTTCCGAGTTGAATGGAATACAGCAAGAGGCAGATTGCTAACGTTAGCTAGCTAGCTTTGCTAGCATCGCTTACACTTAGCTTATCTTTCTTTATGCTTCCTTTCTAAGTGCCAATAAAAGTTTGATGTGGTCCCAGCCCTCTCGGTAAGCACTGCATTGCAGAATTTACATACTGCTGTGTGTTTTCTTTTGGACGTTCTTTTGCAGATTAACTCTTTGTGGTTTAGGTCAGTGTTTCCCAACATTTTTTCTGCCATGGCACATTTTTACAATTAAAAAATCCCATGGCACACCACTATCCCACATAATCATCGTCGATAGTTTTCCTTTTCAAGAACTTGTCCATGTTTCCTGTCTGTCTTAGTAGCGTGAACTCGTAATGTTTGAAATTCAGCCATGCAAATTCAGCCATAACACACATGACAATCTTTCACGGCACACTAGTGGGCACAGTGGTTGGGAAACACTGGTTTAGGTAGCCAAATTGTATTACAGAAGATTTGTCTGACATCTCTCAGACAGCCACAGTTTCTTCTCCTGTCTCCCGCATTCACTTTCTTGGAGTGCGTGTGAAGGGGGGCAGGGAGGGGTGACAGCCATTAACAGTAACAAAAATTTAAAATTAGAAATGAGTCAAGCTATTGCTTGCATTGGAAGCAGGAAGTTTTACATCCAATCACAGTAATGATGTTAACAAATAAATCAGACAATGCACAGGCAATTTAGTGGTATCCCCGCAGTTGTGGTCTTGACCGGTCTTGAAATAAAAGCCCGAGTCCTCTTTGTATGAGACCAAGACAAGACTGAGTAAAAATGCGGTTGATTCCGAGATGAGACCGAGACCTTCAAAAAGTGTTCTTGAGACCGGTCTCGAGACCAAGACCGATCTTGAGTACTACAACACTGACTATTGTGCTAAACTGCGCTATGCTATGAGTACATGAAAACATTATTAAATTAAAAATATATAGTAAACGAACATGCCAGGGGTGAGGCAAACTCTGTGGAAATCTGCCGACTATTTGGCGGAATTCCGTACAGGTCTACTTATGACTAACAAACCTTAAATGAGGGAACTGTTCACTTGAAGGTGAATAGGCTGATGTAAGTTTCATTTTTAGATGCATAACTAGCTACATAACACTGACTCCAACTTCAACAGCCTTCAAGGACTAAAGGGGACAGAAAATGGTTTGGAATCCATCTACGTCAGCATGAAAGGAATGCTCTTCATGAAGATGAAGATAAAGATAAAGCAGTGTACAGTGAGCTTTCGGAGATGACTAAACAGTAAATTTATTTTACATTGGATCTTATCTAAGGACAACATAGACAGAGAAATAAAGGTATAAAATGAAAGAAAACAAATCACTGTGTGTGTGTGTGTGTGTGTGTGTGTGTTTGACTCACAGGTGCTCTTGTCTTGCATCTGGATCACACATTTGGCTCCTCGGTTTGTTTCACGGCTGTTGAAAGGCCGCACACGCACCGCAACTTTAACAGAGGATGACGCCATGACAACCACCAGTCAATCGACTCCTGTGAGATGAGAGAAATATTAATGCTCAGAGTCCATGTAGGAAGAAAGAATATTATTCATAGTAACATCACAATAATCATAATATTACTCAAGTTATCAAATTATCGATACTGACTGTGTTCTTAGGTTTAGGGAGATGTAAAAAAATAAAAATAACTGTCAAAAAAACTGTCAAAGTAACCTGGATGCTTTGTTATAGAAATTCTGGATGCTGGATCCTGATGGTTTTAACCAATATGATGGTCAGTATTGTACATCTAGAATGTTTTTTCTGTATTAAAAAAAAGAAAAAAAAGCACTCTGGTCTAGAAATGTACATGTTTTAAGGGAAATCAGACACCAAAATGTGTATAATGTTATAGATATTGCTCTCACAAAGAGCAGTTTCTTATATATGAAATTTTTTACAGCTGAGTATAAAAAAAAAAAAATTTAAAAAATAATATTATAGTCAATATAGAAATTTGCATGACTTTTCCAGGTCTGGAAATCACAATTTTAAAACTCCCTCATATTTCCAGGTTTTCCTAAGACCAGAATACACACTCTTAAAGTTCACACCTTCCAACAACATTAGCGATAGGAAAGTATTTATGAAATGTTACATATTTGAATTTGATCAAGTTTATGAAGGCAGGACTATCAGTATCGGCCGATAAAAGCAATTAAAAAGGCTAACGGACATTGGTTGATTGTTTAAAAACAGCCGATACTCAAAGTTGATTATTTCCTGTCAAAAGGGGTGGAAAATGTATTGAACAATTAGCCTACAACTCGTGCTATATGTGAGAGAAAATGTCTCTTGTGTGGAATGACTTTAAATTGGGTGACAATGAAAGAAGGGACTTTCATGAGGTGGAACTACCGTTAAAGCTTTGAACACAACGTTTTACATTTCTTTCGAAGTTTGTGTAGTTAATTATCAGTGATTTGAAATAAGGTAGCATTTAAAAAAGCAGAATCAAACGATCAGTATCGGGAGATGTTGTACTAAATAATCGGTTACTGTATCGGCACACATATTTTGTACCAGTGCATCCCTAGACAGGAATGTCCATTTTTATCTTGATTATAACCACCACACTATCAAAATGAAACTCTTCATATCCACACTAGGGATGGATATTTTGGTCATGTTGTCTGCACGAGTACTCGGACTAATTACTCAAGTACTCGAGCGGCAATGACATGTACATAACTGTATATATAATAACTGACAAACGTCTTTGGCTGCTGCATTGCGTCTTGTTGTTCCAGTGTATCATCTATTCATTATTATAGGCTGTTATAAAATAATCTGTTACAAAATGTACAAAAGATTGCATAATCATAATATAATGCATCATATTTTGTCATTATGTGAAGATTCGCTGCCCAACTCAATGAAAGAATGTGCACAACGCGCGTCTGTCTGTTCTTCCTTCAGGTTACTGTAGTAATCTTAGTAAGCACGCACCAGTTTTTTTAGTGACTGTCTGAACCATCTATTTTTCAAATCGGAGTTGGCTTAACAGGAGACGCCATAACCATCGCGTTTCTTAATAAGCGTGTTAAGTTGAAGTTCAGTTTTGAAGATGCTGCATTCTGTTCCATTTAGCTGCACTCTGTCTAGCTGTTTGAAACACTCGCAGCGCGTTCAGTCCATTGTCACACACCTGGTGTGTGTGTGTGTGTGTGTGTCTCCCCAAGTGTTCGCTCCTGTGGGGAAAGCCGCAATGCTCCGTATTGTTGTTGCTGTGATGATTCATGAAGTGTTCCATTCAACTCGGAGAGTCAGAATTTCCACCTTTCAACTGGGGAAAGTGCAACGGAATGACAAATTATGTCAGACTTCTAACTTGGAAACTTGTGCGGAAATCTGCAACTCCCATTTCATCGAGATGCAGGTGTGTTACATCATGTAAACATTTTGGCACCAAGGGCAGGGAGGTTTACAGTCAGTGACAAACATTCACTTTTATTAAATAATCAACAAGTCAAAGTTCTTACATTAAAGGATAATAAAACGTGTTTAGCAAACGTTTTGCAGAGACAGATGTTCAAAACAGAGTTAATTACACTCTCTTTTGATTATCGTAACGATAGCATTGCAGCATCGTATCAGTTTGGTTGCTATGAGACGTCTCTGACAATCAATGTACCCCTCAAAATCACAAATCTCAAATTTAAAAATAAGCTCCCTCTTTGACACGTGTGTGTTTAGTTGTCAGGTAATTGTCAATGAATTTCGAATTAAGACAAAAGTCACATCATGCATGATCACCATTGGTCATCGTTTTCACCATCGCTCATTGCTGCCACGTCCGAATACTCGAGTACTCGTGCCCATCCCTAATCCACACGTTATATGCCCTATACCCTTGCATTCCTGTTTTCAGCACTTGTTCCTGTTTGGATGTCTTGTATATTAGCAGGGCTCGACATTAAGCATTGTCATGTGCTTGTACTCTGGACAAGTAAATTGGTCAAAAGTTACTTTTCCAGAGAGAAAAAAGGACATTTAAGTTACATGCTCAAGTAGCATGTCAAAGTTTATGTTTCTAAAATTATGGCCAATGCCCAACCTAATAGTGTACTTATGCAATCAACTTAGTTCTCTGTGACAGAAATGTAAACTGCACTGGGTAGGAGAAGAGGCTATTGTCGTATGATAATTATTTTATGTCATGTATGGTAGTCAAATAAACGAAAGCATACATCGCCATCATTTACAGCAGGGGTGCTCACACGTCTATGTAACGAGATCTACTTTTTCATCATGTTATTGCAGCAAGATCTACCATGTACAATAAAGGCTATACATTATCACAATACCAAAATTTCAGTAGTCGGTAGTGAAATTCGACGATTCTTAATACAAGCTTCAAAACCTAAACAAGTAATAACACTAACTAATTAGTTAATTATGGAAGAATGGTTTCAAGTTCTTAATTATTCAAGACTAGTAAACAGTCAGTAATAAAACAACAATAAAAAACAGCAATGAATAGAAATAGATAATAGAACAAAAATACAAATTAAGAAAATTCAGTGCTTTTTTAACAGCTTTAAATGTATTTTAAAAGCAGTTGGCTATCAAGCATTCGTGTAAACATTCAGAATGAAATACAGCATAAAACAACTACTGGTCTTTACTGTATGATTATAATACATTGATACTTTTTAAAGCTACTAAATTTACTCAGTCAAAAGCAGTGAGTGTTTTCTCGTTCCGGTTTGATTATTATAATGACACACTAGACAGTAGAAGGTCTGTTAGCTTACATTCACACTTAAAAGTCCAACATTTTAATACAAATCTGCTTTTTTCTCCACTGTTTATGTTCATTTTAGACATCACTCTCTGTGTTTACATGAATACCTCACCAACACGGGCATTTTGGCGGAATGTATTTGACCGTTCAGGTGCGTATTAGCACGAACATTTTCGGAAAACACGCACATGTTCAGCACACACACATACGCCGCCTGTCAATCAAACAGGGTGCAGCTTTTACTAGATCATTAGCGAATTATAAAATGACATGCTCTCGATTACTTTCAACAGCAGAATAAGAATTCTAAACTTTCTTAAAAGTGAAACAGGCCTAGGCTATCACAAATAAAGCTGGTTATTGTTTTTGTTATTGATGTTTTAATCAGTCTGCTTGTCTGGTTGGGCAAGACAAATTCTCTTTCACTTGCCCCTTCAAAAATCCACTTGTCCCGGACAAGCGGACAAACGTTAATGTCGAGCCCTGATTTGGTATGTACATTAGATTCTGGCTGGCAGCCAACAATCCATGTACACACACACACACACATATACACCAAGTCTGACCTCAGGACATAATTACCAGTTTACTACACTAACAACAAAGCACACACAATGTGACTGTATAACATTATAGTTACTACTGTGCCATTTCAACACAGACACAAAGCGTGAGTAAACAACTGAGGAAAATAATGCTTATCCTGCCAATTCCAGCACACAAAGAGCATTCACACATGCTACTGTTATTGTACGATCACACTGGCACAGTCAACACACTGCGGCCCAGCAAATAACTGAAAATATACATTACCTTTAACACACTCACAGAAACTTTCACTTCCCTAGCCTATGCAGACTGCCATACCAAAATACTAAGCATGCACTGATATAAACATTTTGACTGATATGATAAGTTGTGTAAAAACCAGAAATGGCTGGATCATTTCACCCCAAAAATGTACAAAAACAAATAAAACAAAAATATGATATACTTTGCATAAGGAAAATTAAGCCTATTTTAGGCATGTAAAGAAATGTAAAAGTAACACAAAAAGTTTTTTTTTGTCATTATTATTATTGAAATCAGCATAAATTAGATGTAAATATGTAATAAAAACAATGTCACCATGATATAAAAACTCTTTACAATTATTATTATTTTTTTTTTTTTGCATTGGCATTGTCATGAAAATAATATCACAAAGCAAAAAAAAAAAAAAAAAAAAAAAAAAAATTAATAGCCAATATGTAATGAACATATAGGCTTCATTCTCTTTATATTTCAATTTCTTACTTTTTTGGGGTCTTTTGATTATGGCATACAATATAATCCAGACTACATGTTGACTGATATATCGGTTTTGCCGGTTAAACGGTGCCAATAGCTACTAGTGCTGGGTATTGATACAGATTTCCCAATTCGATTTCGATTTACAAGGTCTCGATTAAATTCAAATTTTGATTCGATTTGATATTGATTCTTATGTGTAGATTTCAGTTATAATGTCCATTTTGCTTACATATCAAATAAATTATCTTAAAATTAAACAGGAATTAAAAGTAACATTAATTTTACTAATTATATTTTATTAGTTTTTCATCATTTTGGTCACATTTTAGCTTTTTTTTAAATGAACAAATACATGTATTCAATCAATAAATATGATATTATATTGCAAATATTATATTGTGTTATATGTTTATTGTTTATATGCATAATTTGTTTTGTTAAACACGTGCTAAAAACTGGTACTGTCTATTTAAGAAAACTGGCTGTTCCGTAAAGAGCATCTATTAATGAGAGCATATTAATTGTGAGATGACTCGAATGGCTTTACCCCACCCGTGCTATAAGTGATTAGAATGAAATATGACATTTTTGGTTGTTTTTGATCCACAAATGACTGTAAAGAAAAGAGAGGACATTAAAAGTAGGGTTGTTCAGAACTGGTTCCAATCTTTAAAAAATTTTTGAATCGTATGACCTTCATGACTTTCGGTTCTGTTAACGGTTCCCCTGCAAGCAAATTTCCCGCCGATGTGGATGGAACACTGAACTAAAATACTCTGACAGTGTTTCCAGCAGCGCAACCCTCTACTGGGTCTACAGTGTAAAACACACAGCACTACCAGTGTATTTTGATTCCCGAATGAATGGCTCTTATGAGCCGGCTCTTTTGGATCTACAGCACGCAACATACGACGCTTCCAGTATAGTCCGGTAAAGTATTAATTCTAACAATTCTATCTTCAAACAATTATCATGCACTCGAATGCTGTATTTTTTTCTACTAAATTCTCCTGCTTTTAATGGAAAAAATGACAGAAGACAAGCGCTGATTGTCATTGATCTTACTTAATCTTTCCCCTGGTCTGTGAGACTTCAATCAGGCAGTGCAGTTACTGACTGGGGTTTCATATCACAATGTATAGTTAAAGATACACACAGTTTTTGTTGTAATAAGTGGAATTTTATAAAACAATAAATGAATTAATGAAATATGCCATCACATTTCTAATTTATTTAGATTTTTTTTTATTTAAATTATAGTTAGGATCAATAATTGGATTGCATTTATGTCTCTAAAAAGTCTGCAAACACCTTTTACAAAAAATGCATTACATTTATTTCTGATTTGTAATATCTGCTCTGTAGAAATCTGAAATGATCTCATTATTTGGCAACAGACTGCTAAGGGCAGTAAATCCAATTAGAATTGTATTTCTCATTTCCAAATAATTCTTCCTCAAAAGCAATAAAAGAATTGGGGGAGGGCCTGGGTAGCTCAGCGAGTAAAGACGCTGACTACCAACCCTGGAGTCGTGAGTTCGAATCCAGGGCGTGCTGAGTGACTCCAGCCAGGTCTCCTAAGCAAACAAAATTGGCCCGGTTGCAAGGGAGGGTAGAGTCACATGGGGTAACCTCCTCGTGGTCGCCACAATGTGGTTCTCGCTCTCGGTGGGGCGCGTGGTGTGTTGTGCGTGGATGCTGTGGAGAATAGCGTGAAGCCTACACATGCGCTGTGTAATGCGGTAACGCGCTCAACAAGCCACGTGATAAGATGCACGGATTGACGGTCTCAGACGCGGAGGCAACTGAGATTCGTCCTCTGCTACCCGGATGGAGGCGAGTCACTACGAGGACTTAGAGTGCATTGGGAATTGGGCATTCCAAATTGGGGAGAAAAAAATAAAATAAATAAAAAAAATTTGGAATCGTTACTGGAACCGTTAAGAACCGGAATCATTAAGAGGAATTGGAACCGGAATCTTTAAATTCCTCACGATTCCCATCCCTAATTAAAAGAGACATTATTCAATGACAAATAGTTTAGCCTACTTGGATCTCATTTTTGGATACACAATACAAAAAAAAGAGTCAAAAGTTTTAATCTCAGCACGTAGTGAAAGTATCTGGGTGCTGAACTTCTTCACCACTACTACACAATCACCAGTGAGTGAGTAGCTAATCATAGACATCAGAGGCAGTTCTGGGGTCAGTGGATATCCGGGGCTTAGCCCAGAGACATATGCATTATAATACACAGGATACACTAAAATATGTGTTTAAAAGTTACATCGGCAATGAGTTCATTTTTAAATGACATTGTTTAGGGATACAACAAATTTAATTTATGCCGGAGCATGAAATGAGTTGGATTGAAAACTTTTTTAGATCTACCAACTGCTTTAATCCACCACTATAGACAAGTGTGACGAGGAGGAGAGCATGGCCGGGCCATGAAGACGCATGCACGGCGCTGAATTATCCTAATCAGCCGAGAGGGGGATAAAGACAAGCCGGAGGTGCCAGATCGAGAGAGAGAGAGATGCACGCGACCGCTGTGTATGTGTGTGTCTGTGCATTTATGTTTCTTTAAGTTCATTTATGTCATTAAAGTTATGTTGACTGTTCTGCCGGTTCCCGCCCATCCTGTGAACACTGTTACAACAATCATCCGCAATCCTCATGCTTTATAACCTTCCAACCTTTATGCAATTATAATTTGTAATCAAACTCATTGAACACATAGGCTACATGTTTAAAACTTACAAATCCAGAGCCATGACACCAAGCTGTTATTTCTTGTCTAATTAGCAACCTGCCTAAAGAACATCCACCAATTTTATCATATTCATTAACAAAAATGCATGACCACAAAGTGAGAATAACAATCATTCCAAGATGTTAGATTTACACACAAAAGTACAGCACAGTAAGGTTTAGTATCGGCTCCGATAAAAACACCATTAAGTAGTTCATATGACTCATTTGCATTTTATTCAAAGCCACTTGAAGACATGCGATAGCTCTGTGAATCACAAAAGGCTGTGTTTAATAAGTAAATATTTAGTATGTGCAGCACCAGTGCGTTAGTGAATGGCGCTGCTCTGTTGACACAAACTCACACACAGGCTGGTGATGCACTCACAGCTATTTTAGCCTTCATGCGTGTGCAATATCTGAGCACTACTCACGAACAGCATCTCAGATGTAGATGCTCAATAGTTCGGTTCACTTATAATACACATTTAGAATGGCACCGGAGGTGCATTTTACCAGAATTTGAATAAGAAGCGAATTAAACTACTGTGAACTTGCCTACAAATAGACACAAACAGGACTTCCTGGAAAGTTCAGAATGTTAAAATAAAAGCCAGATGGTTTTAAAGTTAAAGGTGCATGATTGAGATATATTACTATATATTACTATTATAATATATTATTATTATTACAATTAAAAACAATATTTAATTTGAATGGGTTCCAAAAAATAACTGTGTGAATGAAAAGTGGACTGATATCTTTCAACTAAATTGAACAAAAAAGAGATCTGAATCCTTTAAAGTCCAGATACAAGTTGAGTTTTTTTTTCTTCTTTTCTACTGATGAATTATACTGGAATTACTGTTAATTTGCTGCTACATTATCCAGTATACTAGTTAATAATAAAGTTTTTCTTAATAAGCTATACATTTATATTGAAATAATGTGTAGTTAGAGGTTTGTGTTTCTTTACATATTAAAGAGTACACCCAATTAGTTCCACACAATAATGTAAAGATATTCTAAACTGATTATGCAACAAAAACAACACTGGTATCGGATCGGGATCGGTATCAGCCGATACTGAGATTTCCGATATCGGAATCGGAAGAGAAAAAGTGGTATCGGTGCATCCCTAGATCAGATCAAGTGAAAGCCTGTTATAGGCTAAGCGAACCGCATCCGGATATCACGGAAACGAACGTTTACATAATCGGTGTGTGCGTGTGTATGTTTGTGTTTTGGAAAGACTGCAGCTGCTAGAGGGCTAGTCAGAAACTTTGCTAGCTTTTCTTCCTCTCCCACACAGGCAAATCAAAGACAAGTTTAAAAAAAAAAAAAAGGACAAAAATGAAAATGATACAATGATAAAAATCTATAGCTGTCGCTGTTTCAGAACTGTTAAGTGACAAATAGTTTGCCTCATTTGACAATGCAATCAATAAATTACACAGTAGTTACGCATACCTGGAAGCAGCCGCATTTTGTCATTGAAGTGCTGATGTTTTACTTTTTTTTTTTCATAAAGAATTTTGAAATGTCCATTTAAATACTCACCAAGACAAGTGCACACCTATAAACCATCTGTCTTAACCAATCGAGATAATTACATCCAAAAGTTCCAATCTCATTGGCAGGATTGTACGTAACTTCTTATCGACGTTTGGCCAGTTTACATGTCTATCAATACTTCTTGTCAGATTGGGCGGTTCTTGTCAGGAGTGAATGAATGTAAAAGGAGACTCTGTTTGTTGCGCCGCGAGCAGAATTGCGGTTCTAAAGGATTTTATTTTACTGCACGCATGAAAACTCAGTAATTAGTTCAAGGTATAAAATCATTCGGGGCTTTTCCTAAAACATTCAGGGCTCAAGCCCGGTAAGCCCACTCCGAGTGCGGCCCCTGATAGGCATTTTTTTTCACGTAGCGCAAAATTTGGTTGCAAATATGAGTGATTTCCTCTCATTGTAGCAGAGGGTTGCACACAGAGTAAAATAATCGATATCAAGATCCTTCAAATGAAGATTGCAATGCATTGGAAAACAGTCCTAACAGCTTTTTTTGGAACTATCGATTTTCAGCAGAAATGAGTCTTTTAATTTCTTTTCTTGTCTGTGCCCATCACAGTACCTGTGGCAGGGAGGAGGGCGGGGCCGGGTCGTGATTCTACACACCCGGCTCCTAATCAGGCCCGAGAGGGATAAAGGCCAACTGGAGACGGCAGTGCGACAGAGAGAGATTTATGGACAGCTGTCCGACACTTGTGTGTTTGTGTCTTTTGGTTTAAGTCCATTATTAAACTATTATTTATATTATCAAGCCGGTTCTCGCCTCCTCTTTCCATGAATGTGTTACGAAGACAAAGAAATTTTCTTAAAAACAATAGGCCAGTTAATCGGTTATCTGCATTTTCCACCAACTTTGCTATTGATATTGGCAAAATACAACATCAGTTGACCTCTAATCCGTGTGTGTTCTTGACAGGCTTTGTGAAATTCACCAATTTATGTTATGGCCATTAACCAAAACAAATAACTGTTTTTCACAATTAAGCTTCATACTGAAATTGTATATCTACAGTATATGGTATGGTCACAGATGTGCTTCAGAACAAAATACTTTTACCCACACTTGTCTTGTCTTGGGTAAGAGTACTGCTTATGCATGCTCCATTGTAAACACATTCCAGTGTATTTCAGGCACGAGTCGCTTGGTATGAGGGGACAGTATAGGCTAGTCAGCAATGTGCCCTGAGGCACTGTTTGTGTGTGTATCTACATTTGTAAGTTCAAGTTTGAACACCTATGAACAAACTTCATATTTTGTTGATAATCTATTGTATATGAAACGAAGTTAACACCACACAGGAAGAGTAGGTGGAAAAATACTAAAGCACACTTTAGTTTTACATGTGGTGTCTGTGATTTCTGGGTATTGTACTGAACGTATATCCAACACTTCAACAATTCAAGTGTCTGGAACAAGCGGCTGCACCCTTCATTTCAGATGACACAAACACACACTGTGACACAGCCCACATAACACTCATAGCACACATTACACACATATCACTGCCTTCTGCAACTGCAGCAGGTGACTCTGTTGGCCATGCAGTGAATCTAAAATTTCACACTCCTGACTCACGCACTGGAAATAAGATTACACACTGCAGAATTCCCAAGATTTATATTAGGCTAGTCTAATCTTTCACACACAACTCAACATGGAGTTTCTAGTGTCATACCCAATATTGTTTAAGAATGTTATGCTTCATTTCTATCAATCTCTAATTAATCTGATAACTCTAAAATATGTCTTAGTGGAAAAAATCCTAAAAAATACTTTTATTTTTCAATGTTAAAGTTTTATGGAACTTTTAAATGTTGCCATTGTGGTGTTAGTGTATCCGCATTTGTTCTTCAACACACACAATCTAAATGATGATTAACCTTTTTTTTCCCCTTGTAGTGTTATGAAGCGTACACCACAAATTTTATGTACATATATGTGCATATTAGGCTGTGAATTGATGTAAAAAAATTAACTAATTAATTGCACAGTTTTCTGTGATTAATTGTGATTAATCATGGTACATGGTATATTAAACTAGGGCAATATATTGTATATAAGGATGAAATATTGTATAATCGCAATGACTACGCTACTGACGATATAAAATTAAGCAATATCTTGAATATCACAATCATTTTAATGCGCCTTTTACTTGGCCACTGCATTTCCTAAAGAGCCGTCATTAGACTAATTTCACAATCCTTCAGGGCTCCTGAATCCTTATTCAAACATTAGAATCACTATGTAGTCATATGTGAATATTAAACCACAAATGGCTGTGACTTTATGACTTCAATACATGGTCTGTGCGTGCTACAGAGTGCAACAGTCTGGTTCCAGAAGTGAAAATCTCATTCATTTTTTCCATAGACTAATTGATTTTCAATGATAACTTGTAAACCTTTAAAGACAGACCTACCATGAGCTCCGAAGTTGTTTATCGATGGTATACACCAATCAGCCACAACATTAAAATCACCTACTGTAGGTCCCCCTCATGCCACCAAAACAGCTCTGACCCATTGAGGCATGGACTCCACAAGACCTCTGAAGGTGTCCTGTGGTATCTGGCACCAAGACGTTAGCAGCAGATCCTTTAAATCCTGTAATTTGCGAGGTGGGGCCTCCATGGATCGGACTTGTTGGTCCAGCACATCCTATAGATGCTAAATTGGATGAACTTTGAACTCCTTGAACACCTTGAACTCTTTATCATGTTCCTCAAACCATTCCTGAACAATTTTTGCAGTGTGGCAGGGCGCATTATCCTGCTGAAAGAGGCCACTGCCATCAGGGAATACCGTTGCCATGAAGGGGTGTACGTGGTCTACAACAATCTATAGGTAGGTGGTACATGTCAAAGTAACATCCACATAAATGCCAGGACCCCAGCAGAACATTGCCCAGAGCATTACACTGCCTCCGCCGGCCTTCCTTCTTCCCATGGTGAATCCCGCTGCCATCTCTTCCCCAGGTAAACGACGCAAATGCACCCAACCGTCCACATTAGGGCTGCAACTAATGATTATTATGATAATCGACTAATCTAACGATTATTACAACGATTATTCGACTATTCGGGCGATTATTGCAACAGTTAATCATTAGCTCTTAACCGATTATTCAGCTTGTGCCTCGACTTAAAAGGTTGTATTAAACGCACTTACTAACAATACAGGACAAAATCATCTTTTAAAAATACCTCTAAATGACATTCACTGAATTAAAGGAAAAAAAATTTTTTATTAAGTTTCAGTAAAAAATTTACAGCAAAAAATCCTATTATCAAGTGTTTTTGCCTTGTTTTCCATTTAAAAATCCTTAAAACAAGATACATTTACTTGAGAAGCAACATATAAGATATTTAGATTTGCTTTAAAAGAATGTATCTTAAATATAAGTGTATTTTGTATATAAGTGTATTTTTTCACTTGGTTATACTTCTGCGAGTGTAGTAAAAACAAAATATACTTATATTCAAGATCTATTCTCTAAAAGCAAGTCTAAATATCATATATGCTGCTTCTCAGGTGAATTCATATTTTACATATTTTTGTTTTTAATATTATATTCAACATTCTCAGATAAAAAAAAAAGTTTTTAGATATTTATATTGGAAAACAAGCCAAAACAAAAACAAAATCAAAAACGTATTTTGTTGCAGTGTATAATGGGGCGAAGACTACCCTCTCTCACCTTTCTGTTCACTTCAATCCATCTTTAACTCACAAAAAAAATCAAACTCTCTCTTATTAATAAAGCTGCGTATTGACAATTTTCTTCACGATAAGAAATGCACAGTGACATATATTATGATTCAATAAGTCGCGAGCCATCACGTTATAATCTAGCAGCAGCAAGCATGCACGTGAGGGGGATGAGCGTCCCTGCGACAGAGTGTGCATCAGCCGGGTGCAGTTTCAATCTCTCCCCTTTACATCAGGACACTTCGTGCAACTCACAGAAGAGGCGCTGACCGCACAGAGAAATGTCAGTTTCGGAATTTGTAGTTATTTACATGATCTGCTTCCTTATTATTTGCTTTAAAGACCATCGACAAGCAAGTTTTGCAGCTCCGGCTCCACTTATTCCACAATGAGAGTGCTTCTGTATTTACTTTTTATATTTTTGCATTATAATTCCCTCATACTTTGCGATCTACATCACCTTAAGCTGTTTGGAAGGTTTGGAGTGCGTCTGGACTGTGGGCTGTGTCTTCTTCCTCTCCTCATTCAGGCGAGAGCTGCAATGCTGCTCTTGTGCGCCATCATTAGTTTCATATGATCTCATGTTACCTTAAATGAGATAAAACGTCTATTCGACAACGAAAATATTTGTCGATAACGCCGACTAATCGTTTCAGCCCTAGTCCACATGATCTAAAAGAAAACGTATTTCATCAGTACAGGCCACCTTCTTCCATTGCTCCATGTTCCAGTTCTAATGGCCACGTGCCCATTGTAGGCGCTTTCTGCGGTGGACAGGGGTCTCTGATTGGTCTGCAGCTATGCAGCCCCATACACATCAAGCTGCAATGTGTTCTGACACCTTTCTATCATGGCCAGCATTACGTTTTTCAGCAATTTGTGCTAAGGTAGCTCTTCTGTGGGCTAGCCTTCGCTCCCCACGTGCATTAATGAGCCTTGGGCGCCCATGACCCTGTCGCCGGTTCACCAGTTGTCCTTGGACCACGTTTGGTAGATACTAACCACTGCATGCCGGGAACAACCCACAAGACCTGCCGTTTTGGAGATGCTCTGACCCAGTCGTCTAGCCATCATAATTTGTCCCTTGTCAAAGTCGCTCACATCCTTACGCTTACCCATTTTTCATGAAATTCAAGAACTGACTGTTCACTTGCTACCTAATATCCCACCCCTTGACAGGTGCCACTGTAACGATATAATCAATGTTATTCACTTCACCTGTCAGTGGTTTTAATGTTGTGGCTGATCAGTGTATGCTGCTGCTGAAGCCATCAGTCTACGTTATTTCAAAATTATTGTTTAAAAATCGTGATTGATAGCGGAATTCCTGGTGAACAAGTCCGTAAGTGACCACCCACTCCCATGACGCACTGTGAATGATGTAAACGAGTCAGTCTCCCTTCACCCTTAAACTACTTATTTTATTTGAAACTTGACTGGTTCCCTCAATAATGATTCAATATTATATAATATTTAACTGGGTTCCAAAAAATAAGGGATGCTAAGATGTGCAGTCGAGTCGAGGGTGTATCTCCTGGAATTTCCCATTTTTGCCACAGGCAGTGGGGAAAAAGATTTGTAATGTTTCAGGGAGTGACAAAAAGGGGTACTGCATTAATTGCGTTAATTATTTTAACATGCTAAACAGTCAACCATTAACCGCAGAAATTAACTCATTACATTTCCCAGCCCTAGTAAAAAAAAAAATTGTGGGGGAGGTCTACTGTTCTTAGTCCTTAAGTCTTAAAACATGCCACTCAATTTTACTCTTAAATTATGTTTTAATACTAAAAAATTTTTAAGGGAACATTGGTGGTGAAAACGTTCTGATCTCATCGCAGGTAGCACGAAAAAGTCTGAAAACCATTGGCTTAAAGAACTCTGAGGTGTGTATAGTCTGAGTTTTGGCGGAAATGTTATGAAATTTGTCAGGTCCTTGTTAGTTGCATTGGTATGTGCTGCACTGTGGGATCTGATTTTCTTGCAGAACAAGCTAAATCCACTGTATGTAAATAGCTGCTTTTTATTACCACAGTTGTATTTTAAAGGTGCAAAAAGGTTTACCCAATACTAAATAAAAAGTACTTATGGAAAATTAGCTATTTTAAAATTGTGTTGCAGTACAATCACTACAACACAAGTCCCATCATCATAATCTGATTCCGCAAAACAATCATGACTTTACACTGCACTAGCCGATACCGCTATTGATGTATTTATGGCAGTTAAAATGTTTTTGGTGAATGTCCAGGTCAATTTTTCAACAGCTCAACTGATTTGTTTATAGTAAGATAATCAATCCCTGGAAGAAAAAAAAAAAGCATAGCAGCCAGTGCTGGTTTTAAAAGCACTCATGCCAAAATAACTGGCTTCATGCCATCTTTCAACCACATCCAGGCCACCACTCCCTCTTTTATGCCCTTTTGCTCACTTTCTCTGTCCTTCTGTGTTTCGGGAATGTTTGGAAATTAAAGTTCAGTCACATTTTATTGATAAGAGAGCAAAACAAGCTGGAATCTGGAGCACAGAATTGAATCACAGCAATAAACCACTGCATAAACAGTCCACTTTGCTGGCTTCTGTTAAAAGGAAAATGCTGATCTAAACCCAAATTTTCCTCTGTCAATTCTGTACTTTGTATTTTTAACAACTTAAAGGGGTATCAGCCAAAAATGAGTCTGAAGTCATCATCTACTGTCGCTCAAAACACATGATTTTTTCTTCGAAGGCCCTTGATTTTGGTTTTGAGCAGCAGTCAAGCTACACTTCCGTGCTCTATTTACTTCCATTCATACCACATCCAGATGTGGGAAACCAGAAACGCAAGTTCATGAGGAGTAAATTTACATTCTGCTGCGGAAAAAGTTCAAGTTTGTTGAATTTTGACCTGAGAATTTGGATGACGAGAAGACGTGTGACTAACAGAAGATCGGAACGTCGCACACGGACCTCTTGGCGCAGTACAAATGATACATATTTCAAAGTTGCATGTTTTTTTATTGTTGCAGGAAAATGACTTGAATATAATATAATTGACATTTAATTGATATTTCTTCACTGGCCTCATGATTCGATTCAATTACGATTCAAAGGGTAACTTTAACCTTGTCCTTAAATCTTTTAATTTTTTTTTTATCAATACACAAAAAAATGTCCCTTTTAACTTTTTATTTAACAGCTGTATTCAAAAATCAAAATGAGTCACATTACTAAGGGTGTAAATCGCAAGTTTCATCAAGATAAGATCTTACAGGGCTCCAGACAAAAACAATTACTTTGGAGCCATTGGCTCCTGAACTAAAACATTTAGGAGCCAAATAGCTGTTTTTAGTTGCCAAATTCACAGACTTGCTCGATTTAGATTGTTGTTCAGAAACATAGAAAGCCGAAGAAAAGAGAGTTGACAACCCATTAATCAAGGATTTAATACATATATAGTTTAGTCCATAAGTTTACATCCCTCTTTTATCTCATAAGTTTCAGCCCCTTTCAGAATTAAACAAATATAAGAGATAAAAGATCTATTTTGTGACTGTTGTGCGCATTTTCCATTTCCCTTTTTGATTTGTAACAAGTAGCACCAAATAAATATCTAGAGCAAATAGTAAAATTTTCTGTCCTCATATGGGGACAATGGGACTAAGTTGTGAAATTTTTAATAATACCGAGCTATAGGGGGCCTGGGTAGCTCAGCAAGTATTGACGCTGACTACCACCCCTGAAGTCGTGATTTCGAATCCAGGGCATGCTGAGTGATTCCAGCTAGGTCTCCTAAGCAACCAAACTGGCCCGGTTGCTAGAGAGGGTAGAGTCACATGGGGTAACCTCCTCGTAGTCCCTATAATGTGGTCCTTGCTCTCAGTGGGGCACGTGGTGTGTTGTGCGTGGATGCCGCAGGGAATAGCGTGAAGCCTCCACATGCGCTATGTCTCCGCGGTAATGCGCACAACAAGCCACGTGATAAGATGCGCGGATTGACTGTCTCAGACGCGGAGGCAACTGAGATTCGTCCTCCGCCACCCGGATTGAGGCGAGTCACTACTCTCCACGAGGACTTACAGCGCATTGGGAATTGGGCATTCCAAATTGGGGAAGGGGAGAAAAAAAAAAATAATAATAATACCAAGCTATAGAAAGTCAGATTTTTTTTTTAATCAAATTGTTTCCAGGAGTGTTAGTTTTTCATGTTTTTGAGACTTTATAGACATTACAGCTAATTTTGAATAATGTGTATTTGGAAAAGCACTAATAAAAAACTATGCAAATAAAAATGATTTGACTTGATTTTACTTTTGTTACAATGTTTTTTCCTATTTTGGCAACAAAATCTCAATGTTCTTTCTTTGCACAGACAAACAAACAATGATAGTAATGGGCAGCATCATCAAATCACTGCCAACCATGTTAAAATAAAATTATACACTATAAATTCTGAATCTATGTACTGATTATCATAGACATGGGTCTGCCAAACATGTTGAGTGGTCCATACATCATCTGCAGCCTGAAACTGAACTTTTGGTTGGATGTAAGGAGTGAATGCACTTGGCTGCATAGGAAAGCTATAGGATGCTCCCTATTTAGTGAGTGACTTAACTTCCAGTGTGCTGTCTGTCTGCACCGGTTTTAGACCAGTTCAAAATGCACCTTCTAACTCCATATAAAGCCTCTGAAAGCAATTTTTTTTCTCAATATGAAAATGCACAGTAAATATAGATTTTCTAATGAAAAACTAGTGCTACTGTCCACTATTGTGGGGTGGTCATTGTGTTTAACAGCGAGGAATTTCGCGATAAATCGCTCAAATTTTATTTAATATCGGATGAATCTAGAGACTCTAGTCTTTTGACTCAAACAGGTTTCAATGTAAAAACTTAATGAGGTTTCTTACCAGATGTACAGGTGCATCTCAATAAATTAGAATGTCGTGGAAAAGTTCATTTATTTCAGTAATTCAACTCAAATTGTGATACTCGTGTATTAAATAAATTCAGTGCACACAGACTGAAGTAGTTTAAGTCTTTGGTTCTTTTAATTGTGATGATTTTGGCTCACATTTAACAAAAACCCACCAATTCGCTATCTCAAAAAATTAGAATACATCATAAGACCAATAAAAAAACATTTTTAGTGAATTGTTGGCCTTCTGGAAAGTATGTTCATTTACTGTATATGTACTCAATACTTGGTAGGGGCTCCTTTTGCTTTAATTACTGCCTCAATTCGGCGTGGCATGGAGGTGATCAGTTTGTGGCACTGCTGAGGTGGTATGGAAGCCCAGATTCTTTGACAGTGGCCTTCAGCTCATCTGCATTTTTTGGTCTCTTGTTTCTCATTTTCCTCTTGACAATACCCCATAGATTCTCTATGGGGTTCAGGTCTGGTGAGTTTACTGGCCAGTCAAGCACACCAACACCATGGTCATTTAACCAACTTTTGGTGCTTTTGGCAGTGTGGGCAGGTGCCAAATCCTGCTGGAAAATGAAATCAGCATCTTTAAAAAGCTGGTCAGCAGAAGGAAGCATGAAGTGCTCCAAAATTTCTTGGTAAATGGGTGCAGTGACTTTGGTTTTCAAAAAACACAATGGACCAACACCAGCAGATGACATTGCACCCCAAATCATCACAGACTGTGGAAACTTAACACTGGACTTCAAGCAACTTGGGCTATGAGCTTCTCCACCCTTCCTCCAGACTCTAGGACCTTGGTTTCCAAATGAAATACAAAACTTGCTCTCATCTGAAAAGAGGACTTTGGACCACTGGGCAACAATCCAGTTCTTCTTCTCCTTAGCCCAGGTAAGACGCCTCTGATGTTGTCTGTGGTTCAGGAGTGGCTTAACAAGAGGAATACGACAACTGTAGCCAAATTCCTTGACACGTCTGTGTGTGGTGGCTCTTGATGCCTTGACCCCAGCCTCAGTCCATTCCTTGTGAAGTTCACCCAAATTCTTGAATCGATTTTGCTTGACAGTCATAAGGCTGTGGTTCTCTCGGTTGGTTGTGCATCTTTTTCTTCCACACTTTTTCCTTCCACTCAGCTTTCTGTTAACATGCTTGGATACAGCACTCTGTGAACAGCCAGCTTCTTTAGCAATGAATGTTTGTGGCTTACCCTCCTTGTGAAGGGTGTCAATGATTGTCTTCTGGACAACTGTCAGATCAGCAGTCTTCCCCATAATTGTGTAGCCTAGTGAACCAAACTGAGAGACCATTTTGAAGGCTCAGGAAACCTTTGCAGGTGTTTTGAGTTGATTAGCTGATTGGCATGTCACCATATTCTAATTTTTTGAGATAGCGAATTGGTGGGTTTTTGTTAAATGTGAGCCAAAATCATCACAATTAAAAGAACCAAAGACTTGAACTACTTCAGTCTGTGTGCATTGAATTTATTTAATACACGAGTTTCACAATTTGAGTTGAATTACTGAAATAAATGAACTTTTCCATGACATTCTAATTTATTGAGATGCACCTGTAGTTTTGTTTGCGTTTCTTCCAAAGACAAACTCTGCGGTGATTGGCATCATATTGTTTTGTTACATGACTCAGTGCATCACACCAGTGGTGACAGTAACGTGACACAAATAGCGGGGTTGCTGCTTAAGAAATCACTCAAGCATCTTGTGTGTGCACTGTCCCGATGAGCGAGAGACCGGCAATGAGCAAGTGCCAAAGAAATACAGAGCACAGGAGGAGAGAAAGGCATTGAGAAGCAGCAGACAAAAAGTAATAAGAAAATAAAAACATCAACCACTTCTCCCGAACCCCTGTCTACGTAGTTATTATTTTCTGCTGTTTTTTCCTGTTCTGTGCAAATCAGTGCAATAACAGGAGCGAGCCCGTCTTTCATGTTGTTTGTTGAAGTGTTATCGTGAATAAACTCTCCTGCTGCTATGTGCTAGAGTTTGTGAATACATTTCAGAATCATAGTTTCAGTCGGGGACGATGGTCATGTGGTTGACACATCCAGTCTGCGATCAGCTCTGTAGTGTCCGCTTGGCTTTAGTAAGACTGTGTCAATGCAATCAAACATCGATATATTGCGATACTTTTTCTCACAATGTTGTTTCGATAAAAATGTCTCATCATATTTTCAGTGCAGTCAGAGATGCTTCTATGAGGCATGAAAGAGACTGAAACTGATTCTGCAGGATTCAGTTTCTCTCACACATATTGGACCTCTCTCATAATCCCAATGTCAATTTTTAAAATGCCAAGATTGAACTTTCTTTCTATCTGCAATCCCCTACAATCAAGTGCATAAATACTTCCCATATGCTACAAAAAATATCTGTGATTAGCCATTGGCTGGTCAATTTTTTAGATTTCACTCACCAGTGTTTGAGTGGTGTAGTAGCGAAGAAGTTCAGCACCAAGATCTTTTCACTGCATGCTGAGAGTAAAAGCTTTGACTCTTTCTGTGTGATGGGAGTCAAAAGACTGGATCCAAGCAAACCATTTGTTGGTTTAATAAACCATTAATAGTGTCTCTTTTAATATCCTTTCTGTTCTCTACAGTCAGTTATCAAAAACAACAAAAGAAACACTCAATTCTAATCACACATAGCATGAATGCTGTAAAGAAGCCATTCGACTAAACAAACACTACTGTCATAGTCCCTGCCACAGGTCTTAAAGAGACAGTACCATTTCAGCACTTGTTCTACATATCTAAGTTAATATTGTAAATAGTACAAATTAGGCATGTAAACAACAAACATGTAACAATATACGGTATATATGCAATATAATATATGCAATTTTAATATATCATATTTATTGATGTAATCCATGGACTATAATTTTAAAAAGCTACAAAACTAATGATAAAATATATATTTTTAAATTGATATGTCCATAATTTAACAAGTTAGAAGGTCCCCTGTATAATGAATAACAGCATTAGCTGAAATATACTGTAAGAAAAATGGACATTATAACTGAAATATACCCAAATTAATTTAAAGTCGAAATCTAATCATGATATCGTGATATGTTTTGAATCGTGACATCTAGTGTTGTCACGGTACCAATATTTCAGTAGTCGGTACTAATACCAGTGAAATTTCACGGTTCTCAATACCAATTTCGACTCCACAGCAATATGCTAATATGATCAGATGCTATTGAACACATAAGTTTAGTTATTTTTAATAATTATATTTTAGGAATTATTCTTATTTTCCAGAACTTGTTTTAAAGTTTAATTTAATCATAAAAATGGTGTCTATCCAATTAATTCTTAAAACTTTTAATAAGTGAAAAAACTTTTTAACATCACTAAATTTATTTTTTTGCCAAACTTTTATTCAACACCAGTCTTGCTTGTGATAAATTGATTAATTATTGTTATTATTACAGTGAATATATAATGTTATTATACAGTTATTTTTATTCCATTTTTTAATTTCTTCAATTTCAAGCATCAAGCTTTTATTTTGAATAGTCACAGAAGCTTCACTTTCTGGATAAACAGTTTGCAACAGGCCCAGTGTGATCATTGAAGATTTTAAGTCACGTAACTCATCTTTTACACTGGCCTTTGAGTCTGACAAAATGTAGGACACAGTTTTGGAGTGTTTGAATTTTGAGTTTTAGATTACTGGTGTTTATGTATGTGGTCATTTTAAAATGTTGTTACGGTATGTTTTACATTTTTTACTGTGAAGCACTTTTGTCAACCCTGTTGTTTTAAATGCTATTTAAATAAAGCTGAGTTGAGATTAAAGCGCAATTGACAATGTTCAAAATATTTTTCGATAATTATGTATTTGGTGTAAAAAGGCTCAAAAGTGATTTTATTTTTTAAATTTTTTATATCTACGGATCCATCATTTCATCCAAACAGCCATTGTAGCCAAGTAAATTCAATATTTTAAATGAATTGACTAAAAATCTATTTAAAAAATAATAAAGGCACACAGTTTCTCCACAGTTTTTCACTAAATAAACACAAGGGAGAATGAGATTTAATTATATTCACTGATATGAAAATGTACATGTATATTTATATACAAATTATTAAAAAATAATTTAATAATTAAAAAATAATTTGTAAATTATATTCACCCTTTGCTATATTGAAAGCACCATAACTAAACATTATATATGTTTTACCTTGCGAATTTCATTTTTTTTTTTTTATGTACAGTAATCAGATGATTGCAACACGCTCCAAAAAAGTTGAGACAGGGGAAATTTAAGACTAATAACTATTTGATGAGTTAAAATAACAAGGCGATGTGAAACAGGAGATGTTAAACAGGTGAGGCAATCGTGTCATAGTATATAAGGAGCCTCCAAAAACAGCCTAGTCCTTCAAGAGCAAGGATCATTCGAGACTTGTCAACTTGTCAATTTGCCAACAGATGCTTCAGCAAATAATTCAGCACTTTGAGAACAATGTTCCCCAAAGACAAATTGGAAGGATTTGGGGCATATCACCCTCTACAGTGCACAATAGTTAAAAGATTCAAGGAATCTGGTCAAATCTCGGTGCGAAAACCACTTCTGAATGCACGTGATCTCTGATCCCTCAGACATCACTGTCTTAAAAAACATCATTCATCTGTAATGGATATCATGAACATGGGCTTGGGATTACTTTAGTAAACCTTTGTTAGTCAACACCATTCGCCGCTGCATCCACAGATGCAAGTTAAAACATTACTATGCAAAGCAGAAGCCATACATCAACACTGTCCAGAAGCACTGCCGGCTTCTCTGGGTTCGGTCTCATCTTAGATGAAAAGTTTTGTCCGATGAGTCCACATTTCAGTGTTCTCCGGGCCAAAGAGGAAAAGGACCATCCAAGCTGTTATCAGCGTTAGGTCCAAAAGCTAGTGTTTGTATGGGCCAGGGATGTGTCAGTGACCATTGCATGGGTAACTCGCACATCTGTGAGGGCACCATTAATGCAGACAGATATGTACAAAATTTGGAGCAGCATATACTGCCATCCAGCACCGTCTTTTCCAGGGACTTCCCGGAATTTTCAGCAGGACAACTTCAAACCACATACTGGCCGAATAAGCAGAGAGTGTGGGTGCTAGACTGGCCTGCCTGCTGTCCTGACCATCTCCAATTGAGAATGTGTGGTGCATTATGAAGCACACAATACGGCAATGAAGACCCTGTACAATTGTGCAGCTAAAGACCTGCATAATGGATGAATGGGGAAAATTCCACTTTCTAAACTTTCTAGTTTAGTAGAAAATTCCACTTTCTAGCCCAAATGCTTAATAAGTGTTATTAGAAGAAATGGTGATGTTTCACAGTGGAAAACACTCGACTGTCCTAACTTTTCTGGAGTGTGTTGCAATCATCTGATTTGAAATTACTGTACATAAAAAAAAAAAAAACAATTAAATTCACAGGTTAAAACATCATATAATTTGTAGTTGTAGTGTTTATAATATAGGAAAGGGTGAATATAAGTTACAAATCACTCCTTTTTGTTTTTATTAGCATTTTTCATACTGTCCCAACTTTTTCAGAATTGGGGCTGTACAATTATACATATTAGCTTAATAAAAAGCATTATTTATCTTCATATATTTTGTGCAACAAATACTTCACTCACTTATCTTTTGGAACACTTTTGAATATAAAATGAACTAAATTATTACTGTGGGGCCCAGTCAAGTTTCTTATTATTAATTATCATTATTATTTTGAGGATTAGATTTGTTTTATATACAAGTAGGAATGCAAATTTTGGCAAATTCTTTTAACCGGTTAACCGTGAGTATTAACCAGTTAACCAATATAAGCCATGAATCAAACAAGTGGCCAAACAGGCATGATGAAGACTAGTGATCTATAGATGATCTATACTTACTGAAACAAAACAAGCTCACATGACAGATATTTAGCTATAATTATTACATCAGCATTTGAATGAACAACTGTATATTTCCTTCTTATATTTCCTTCTTATATTTTGTAACAAACAATTATTGAATGGATGACAGTTTAACAATGGAAGAATAAAAATCATCTAACTACAATTTGTGCTGCTGGTCAATCCTAATTATTTTTGTTAAGAAAAATCAACATATAGTATACACCGATCAGCCACAACATTAAAACCACCTGCCTAATATCGTGTAGGTCCCCCTCGTGCCACCAAAACAGCTCTGACCCATTGAGGCACGGACTCCACGGACTGTGGTATCTGGCACCAAGATGTTAGCAGCAGATCCTTTATGTCCTGTAAATTGCGAGGTGGGGACTTGTTGGTCCAGCTCATCCCATAGATTCTCAAACAGATTGAGATCTGGGGAATTTGGAGGCCAAGTCAACACCTTGAACTCTTTGTCATGTTCCTCTGGTTAACCGTCTACATCCCTGTATACAAGTAATACATTTCTGTCCTATTTACTTCACCTGGGGCTTTAATTTTGAAACTGAAAGTGCAGCGTCAATGTGTGGCTGTACTTTTCTGTTAAACTGGGACGCATTTGTAGAATTGTATAATAACTTGTAGCGATTACTAATATTTGGAATTGCATGAATGCTTGAACATGCAGTACTTCTCTTTAACAATGCACTATTCTGCAGCACACATGGACCATGTTTTATCTGTATTTAATCTCAGCCTTTTGCAGTTTAATAATCTGAAATGACCATTTCGCCATATGATGTTATTTTGATTAATTGTGTAGCCCTGAATGATGGTGAAATTAGTCTACTGATGTGCTCTTTATGAACCTTAATGGGCAAATATAATGCACAATACAATCATCGCGATATTTAAGATATTGCTTAATTTTATATCATCAGCAAAATCATTGTGATTATATCATGAATATTCACTATATCGCCCAGCCTTAGATGCTACTAGGGATGCACCGATACCACTTTTTCTCTTCCGATCTGATTCTGATATCGGAAATCTCGGTATCGGACGATACTGATCCCAAGCCGATACCTGTGTTGTTTTTTTGCATAATCAGTTTAGAATATCTTTACATTATTGTGTGGAACTAATTAGGCGTACTCTTTAATATGTAAAGAAACACAAACCTCTAACTACACATTATTTCAATATAAATGTATAGCTTATTAAGAAACAGTTTATTATAAACTAGTATACTGGATAATGTAGCAGCAAAAACAGTAATTCCAGTTTTCATGTCTTCAGTAGAAAAGAAACCAGTGTTTTATTTTTGCCTTTTTCAACTGTTTCAACTTGTATCTGGACTTTAAAGGATTTAGATCTCTTTTAAAAGAGTTTAGATGTAAGTTGGAACCCATTCAACTTAATATTGTTATAAATTGTAAACAAATACTGATGATGACAATAATAATAATAAATAAATTGTTAAAATTTTTATTATTATTGACTTTTAATTTTAAATACAACAGTAATATATTTAAATCGTGCACTTTTTAAACCCTCATGCTTTTATTTTGACATTCTAAACTCTCCAGGAAGTCCTCTGGAGAGTTGCCTCTTTTTGTAGGCAAGTTCACAGTAGTTTAATTCGCTTCTTATTAAATTCTGGTAAAATGCACCTCCGGTGCCGTTCTAAATGCATATTATAAGTGAACCGAACTATTGAGCATCTACATCTGAGATGCTGTTCTTGAGTAGCACTCAAATATCGCGCACCGCTGTGAAGGCAAAAAATAGCCACGAGTGCATCACCAGCCTGTGCCTGAGTTTGTGTCTACAGTCACTAATGCGCTGGTGCTTCACATACTATATATTTACTTATTAAACACAGCCTTCTGTGATTCAGAGCTATCGTGGGTCTTCAAGAGGCTTTGAATAAAATGCACGAGTCATATGAACTGCTTTAATGGTGTTTTTATGGTTCTTTTATGTCATTTTTGGAGCTTGACAGTAACAAACATGACTAACACACAGTATTGGATTTGGATCAGGCTCGTCGAACTGATAACCGATCCATCAAAAACTTCAGTATCGGAGCCGATACCAATCTAGGTATCGGATCAGTGCATCCCTAGATGCTACTAACCTGGAAAACATTGTACCAATTTTGTAACCACAACCTTGTTTCCAAATGAACTGATAAAAAAAATAAAGTTGTATGTGCCATTACTCTGGAAGTTGCCTAAAGCCCACCAACCAAATTATAGCTTGCCAAATCGAGAAACTGCTTTCCAGTTTTGTGTGCAAAATGCATCAGGTGGTCAGTGAACACACTTCAGGTCGACTGGAGAACATTCATTTTCAATGAGAGCTGGCTATTTTAGGCGAAATGAACGACAGCGCCTACAGCAACAACAATCATTTTATCAGCAAGAAATTAGATTAAAAATAGAATTATATCTTAGTTGATATACTGGCTATGGCCAGTTGTGCAGCCCACCAATAATGACCAGCAGTAGGAGCGCCTACTAGCTACCAACGGTACAGTCAGTGAAAATCACAGTCAGTGTGAACTGGGCTTTAGGGTGCTTTTACACTAGCACTTCTGGTGCAAATCGAAGTTTGTTTAATATCAGAGTTCGGTTCATTTGGTTGTTGTGAACGCAGTTTTCCAAACTCAAGTGCACACCAGCATACCACACCAGAGTTTGCTCAGCTGGTATTCATAGTGGTACTCACCTTAATGATGCAATCATACCGTGGTCCAGACCCAAATAATACAACGCGAACAGAAACCTGCAAGGGGATGCGGGAGGGTCGCAATCTAACTCATGTTTGGACCAAGTGTGAAAGCAGCCCAAGTCTTTACAATCCACCACTAAAGATTGGTGAGTTTTGGATTGTTTTACTTAGCCAAGCATGTACTTTAACAACTAAAGTATGCCACGTTACAGACCAAACAACTCATGTAATAAACATTCAACCAGATTATGTGTTTGGACACGAGCCATCTGAGAAAGAATGAGACAGAGAGATGGATAGCTAGAATGAGAAAGACAGACAGCATACCTTTGTGAGCCTGAGGAATGCTGGTCTGTCATTAAATGTGTGTGTGCGCGCGTGTGTGTGTGTGTGTGTGTGCCCGCCCTGTAATATAAAACTACAAGCAGCTGCAGTGCAGAATACAGAAGTGCAAACACTTTCAATTAAAGTGCCAGAAACCAGGCTGAGAGTACAAAAAGAGTATCTGAGCAAGTCAGATTTAACACATGATACAGCTGAGAGAGAGAGAGAGAGAGAGAGAGAGAGAGAGAGAGAGAGAGAGAGAGAGAGAGAGAGAGAGAGAGAATTAAATGCAAGGGTAAACACAGTGCCTAAATATATCTGACCTGGAACTAAGACAATAAAAATCAAAATAATAATAATAATCTGTGTCCTGTACATCACCGTACAGTACTCTTGCTTTAACATGGTACAAACTAAGATGTATGAAATGGTAATGTCATGGTACTTTGATGCAAGCCATTGTACTGAATGATTACCATGCATGTACCATGGTATTTACAAGTTATTCCATGTTACTTTAAAAAATACCATGGTATTACCACCATGTCCAAAAAAAAAAAAAAAAAAATGTATAATACATTGGTATGATGTTAAAAATAAAATAACATTTTATTACCATGATACTATCTGTTAAAATTTTGTTAGTGCTGTCAAAATAATCAAGTAGTGCCTGGGGCCAACAACATGAATCACACTAACTCTTGTACTCCAGACACATGAAGCCACTCAACAAGTTTATGGATTAATTAAGGGCAAAACATCATCATCATCTGAACTATATTTCATTCAGGGACCTAATGGGATATAATAAAATTCATATGTAGTAGTAATAATATAACAATATAAGTAGCCAGTAATAATATGGGTTAATAAACCTAATGGGAATTGTCTTGTATGACAGATAATAATAATAATAATAATAATAATAATAATAATAATAATTTTTGATAACACATGTTTTCCAATAGGATTATTATATGTAATTGCAAACAGGATAACATGCCCCTGTAGGTCATCAAAAAGAATTTCAAGAAATCTTTGAAGACTGTAAAACGCCTATATCTACACCTGTGTATTTAACTGTCTAAAGCAAGACATTATTCCAATACAACAGAACTACAGTTCAACAACAAAAAATCCTGTAAATCTTTCAGTTTATCCACTACGATCTTTTACTTGGATTTTACAGGATACTCAGTAATGGTCGAAATTCCAATAGGAGTCATGTACCGTTCGTTTTTTCAATAAAAATATGTATTTATATTTACATCTAAACTTGTTACATTGAAATCTGTTGAAAACTGACTTGTAAGAACAGATTTAGAGCAGACGTTTCCACAAGTAAAAAAGGTATAAAATGTCAAAAGGTTCTGCAAAGGTTAAGTATGGGGTGGACGTAGGGTTAGGGTATACCAAATATAAGTACCTTGATTTGGAAACAGTAGAAGTCACACTTGTCATAAAATTCCTAACAGAATGCTATTGATATATATGGAATGTCTGCCACAATTTTGAAACAATCTTAATGTGATAAAATTCTGAAAAATAAAATAAAATATTGGAATTTCATTTGAACCAATGACATTGTGAGAGAAATTATGACAGAAATTCCACAGAGAGAGAGAGAATTTCACACACCATTGCACTTGTGTATATGGCTGTGTGACAATAAAGTGATTTAATTTGATTTGATTTGATTTTGAGAGAGAGAGAGAGAGAGAGAGAGAGAGGGAGAGACAGGGAGAGAGAGAGAGAGGGAGAGAGAGAGAGAGGGAGAGACAGGGAGAGAGAGAGAGAGGGTGTGTGTAAGCAGGAAAAATTTGACCACTTACACGTTGTGTAAAATTACTTCGAGCAACCAAGACGAAACTAAATCCAGGGCAACTTTAGAAGAAATCCGACTTTACGTATATTAAACAGGTTGTTTTTGTCTGATGAAAGAGCGGCTCGTGTTTCTCCACCTGCTGGATCACACGACGACCAACAGCAGAAAAAAAAAAGTTGGGTGGAAGTCTTTCCGTTCACAGAGATTCTCACAGACTAAATACAAAACAACCAAAACGCGTCAAAAGACCCCAAAGTCAATCCTTCGTCTTTTTCTCCCATGGGCTTAAAGGTCGTTTATTGATAAAAACATCCACATAAATGTGATCCGCATGTGTCCAGTGAACGCAGGGCAATCCCAAATCTCCACTCGACAATATCCAAGAAAAAGCTCAAAATGAGGAGAAGCGTTCTCTTCAAACAAATCTAACAATATTTCGGGCAATAACAAAACTGTTTCAAACTCGTCAGGGCACTGACAGATCCCACTGAATGAAAACGGAGGAGTTAAAAAGTCGCCGGTTTGTGAAAGTTTGGATCTCCGCTCCGTCACTCTTCCCAAAGATCATAGCATGACGTCAGCAGAGTCAGAGACGAGATAAAAGTCCCGCTCGTCTGCATTATTATAAAAGAACCACATAATATTTTTTTTTTCATTTATCCGTTATATATATATATATATATATATATATATATATATATATATATATATATATATATATATATATATATATTATATACATATGCTACATACTATTATACCATTTTTACATTATTTCATATAGTCGCATTAGTCTTGCTGAATATTTATTTTATTTTAATATATACTATTTTGTTTAATTTTATTTTACTGCTTACTGTATTTTGTTATTATTATTTTTATTACCTTTACTGGTATCTTTTTAATTTTCTGTCAATTGTTTTATGCATTGACATAAAATTATAAATTGAAATTGAACAGCCCGACAAGTTTAAAGCAATTGCTCCCTCAACAGGTCTACATGGTGTCAAGAAATCCTAAATATATGAGTACATAATTACTAATGGAATTTCTATCATAATTTGGAACCTACTGACTGGATACTAACTGGATCCTACTGAATAGGCTGAAAATCCTTTTTTTTTTTTTCTCAGAAATTCAGTTTATCCAGTATATTCTTATTTGACTAATTTTAAAGTTTCTCTTCTTCTTCTTGTTATTATTATTATTATTATTAATATTATCGTTATTATTATTATTGTTAATATGATTATTATTATCATCATTATTATTATTATCGTTATTATTATTATTATTATTATTATTATTATACTCTGACATGTCCTGAACGAAATGAAAGTGCTGTTTCTGCCCCTCACGCGCATGTCAGTATTGCGCGCTGGAAAATTATTTTCTCTCAAATCTTTCGATCAAACAGTTTGAAGCGCTGTCAACCATACATTTTGTTAAGCTGTCGTTTATCAGAGGTATTTTTCAGCACGTTTTATGTTTAAATATCCACAATTTATTGTTAACGTTAGCTTAGCCAGTGGACTTCACAACATCTCTTGCATTTAATAAACTTTAGTAAAAAAACAAAAAAAAAAACAAAACAATAAGTTTCACTGAATGTTGTATTATTTACTTGGCTGAAAGTGACTGTTTGGCGGCCGTAGACCATTAAATATGTCTCAACACACTGAGATGGACATGTATGACCTATTTCCGACTCTGGCAAAGTAAGAGTTGTTTCTTCTGACAGTTCTGTCAATAAATAAAGCAACACATTTGCTATAGTCATATACTGTGTGAGTGTGTGTGTGTGTGTGTGTGTGTGTGTATGTGTATGTGTGTACACTACCGGTGAAAAGTTTTGAAACACTTGCCTGAAATGTTTCTCATGATCTTAAAAATCTTTTAATCTGAAGGTGTATGCTTAAAATGTTTGAAATTAGTTTTGTAGACAAAAATATAATTGTGCCACCAAATTAATTTATTTCATACAAAACTAAAATGTAATAATAAAAACACTTACTCATTCTTTATTATAATTTTTTTTCACATTTTAGAATAATAGTAAAGTCATTAAAACTATGGAATAACATAAATTGAACTATGGGAATTATATTGTGACAAAATCCAAAATAAATCAAAACTGTGTTATATTTTAGCATCTTCAAAGTAGTCACCCTTTGCCTAGAATTTGCAGACATGTACTCTTGACATTTTCTCAACCAACTTCTTGAGGTATCACCCTGGGATGATTTTTAAACAGTATTGAAGGAGTTCCCATCTATATGTTGGGCACTTATTGGCTGCTTTTCTTTCATTTTAGTCCAAGTCATCAATTTAAAAAAAAAATTGTTTATTTTTTATAAAATTTTAGTTTTATAATGAAATAAATTAATATGGTGGCACAATTATATTTTTGTCTACAAACTAATTTCCAACATTTAAGCATACGCCTTCAGATCAAAAGATTTTTAAGATCATAAGAAACATTTCAGTCAAGTGTTTCAAAACTTTTGACTGGTAGTGTATATAAATTAAGTAGCTTTAAAAAGATTTCTTAAGCTCTGTCAACAAAGTCGCATGACAGTTGTTTCCTTTATTTACATGGTTTTTAACTGGTCAATATTTTGAGCATCTCATGTACATATATTTATTGGAGAGTGATGTGCTTGCTGTCTTAAACCTATGATATCACATTTTTACTCATTATATGAACACTTATAACGTGTTATAAAGTATTTTAAAATAGCACGCACAGACCTCAACAACTGGTTAATGAAACACGACAAGGATAACAATCAACAAACTGCTAATTTTATTACAGAAACAAACAACAACAACAACAATCAACAATGTAATAAAACCATGCAAATGGCCAAACAAAGGTTAATTGGGACTGAACCACATAACCATTTTGTGTTGGCCAATTTGAACTCAAATTAATGCATTAATCCAACATGCTGCTGTGCTTGTTGGTTCGACTCAAAAAGAAAAAGCTGCATTGAGATGCATTACTTGTTATTAGCTGGAAAAACTACAATAATCAAGTAAATCTTTCAATGTTTTTTTTTTTCTTCAGCATTATTTACTTGATCTGAGATTTTTTTTTTTTTTACATTTTTACAGTGTAATGTTTCTTGAAATACCCCATTTGTTAATACTGAAAAATAAAATTTATTATTAAAGAATAAACTCATAAACAGTCAAATGAATTTCTTTGAATTTAATTCCATTTTAATTCTACTTCCTTCAAATCAAATTCAAATTGCAATTCTACATCCTTTTTGCTACCTTCATTCAAATTCAATCCAGATTCAGGAATTTAATTGGCATTTTTCATTCAGTTCTGAATGGTGCACAACCCTGATGCCCATTTAAAACAACTGTCTTCATAATCTTTCATCAAAATGTAATAACTTGCTCCGCCTCCAAAACACCTATTATTTTTCAATCCTTCCCCTCCAAACTTTAATGGATAAAATAATGTTGTGCCTTACATTTTGTTTTCTCGTTGGATTACCTGTTTCACATTATGGAAGTAAAATTGGTTATGAATGCGCTTTCATGTTGACTTTTTACAAAATGGTGCAATGATGTGTGAAATGAATTACAGTGCATCTGCTCAGTTCTCTTATCCAGTGAGTTGACCACAAAAAGTACCATGGTATTACCATGGTTTTCTTGGACACTATACCCAGTGAATACCAGTTTTCTGGAAATGCTAGTACCAAGGTTTTTCAGCAGCCTGATCTCATGAGCATTATGTGACCATGGTAACATTTTTGCACAACAATAAGATGTGCTTCATTACAAGTTTCACTGCAGTTTCCCAGTGAAATGTCCAGCAGGGGACGCCAAAAGCCAGTAAAATTATGTTGTAATCAGACAAGGTTTTTAAGGTGAATATTAGATCGAGGTTTTAATGAGTAAAATGTACCTCCAAAAACTTTAACCTAAACCTAAACGATAGTGTCGTAAAAGCAAATGAGAGGTGAACAAAACAGACAACCTCACCTTTAACCAACACCTAAACCTAACCGATAGTGTTCTAAAAGCAAATGTTACATGAAAAGCAAATTTTCTGAAGTAACCATGTCATTTCGTGTCGCTTCTGACACGTGTTTGGCTGGGCTTGAGCCTTGGTTTTCTGAGTTCAAAGTCCAACACTGTATCAGATGAGCTATCACGCAAGCTAATCACATTGGAATAAATTTGTAAATGTAGGTGAGTCTGTAATACAAGCATTAAAATGTATCGTTTTTCAAATGATGAGTTATAAAACATTGTAAATGCATTGTAAAAGTGTTTCGATATCATAACAGCAGTGTGTTAATTATAGAGCAAAAAAAAAAGTGTTTATAAAGTCAAAATCAGCTGTTATAGTGAAACGGAAAAAAATGCACAGTTGTTGTAGCGCCTCTAGTGTTAATTTCACCAGGAAACTGCGGCGAAATGTAGAACACGGCATGTAAAACTCAGTTTGCAAAAATTTTGTTATAGTAACATTAATTCTATGAGACTAGGTTGTTTTTTTGGACATGATAATGATAATACCTTGGTATTCTTTAAAGCACCTTAGAGCAGTGGTTCCCAACTGGTTCTGTTTCAGGGCTCAGATTTTACATCGGACATCAAGTGGTGACCTAACACAGAACCAAAATTGTCTGTCGTAAAAAGTAAACAAAAAATTTCCTTAAAATCAAACTATGAAATGTTTTGATATTAACGTTTTTGAGGAATTCATGCCATGCAACTCATCCATGTTGCCAAATGTTGGATTGGACTTTGAACATTAAAAGATATGGAAAGCATTTTCTCCTCCCTTAGTATTTACATTTGATAATTGCTTTTAGAATTATTTTTCCCTGCTGTCTACGGCTCTATCAGAAAGACCCTATTGGGTTGCGACCAGTGGAGAACCATTGCCTTAATGTATGCCATGGAATACGAGAATGATTCAGTACCACTCTATTACTATCTGATACATCACTGTACCATGCTTAAAATGCTGTAAACTAATTCTTTCAGGTGAGCAGACGTAATGGAAAGACTGTATGTCTGACTCATGAGCGGCTACCACGGCCATCACAGCTGATGGGCAAAAAGAGATGCGAGAGAAAATATGAGAGACATGCTGCTGTTGTTCTGCAACATACACGAGACCTGAGGAGGAAACAGAGTCATATAAATCAGTGAGAGAAAGTGACAGGGTCAGTGGTGGCAAAAGTGATTGAAGGAATTGTTTTGTGATTAACATTTTTATTAATTTTCACAACAAAGAAAAACAAAACATATATACAATGATTCAACATTAACTCCCACTACTACCCCTCCCAAATCAAGACCCACTCCTGACCCCAAATGAACATACCAGTGGTCTTACATAAGTACACACATATACAAAGAATAAAATAATAATAAATATATATATATATATATATATATATATATATATATATATATATATATATATATATATATATACATATACACACATACATACATACACATATACATACAAACACACACACACACACACACACACACACACACAGAATCCCATATCCCCAGCCTTCTACATGTTATCTCTTTGAAGGCTGCCAGCCTTCCCATCTCCTCGTACCACTCCCGAATTGAGGGTGCTCCCACCGACTTCCAACCCCTTAAAACAATCAACGCACTGGTGAGGACCCAATTGTTTATGTATTTGTCACCTACGTTGATGACCGCCCCATCACCCAAAACACAGAGTCTGGGGCAAAACAAAATCCAAATGCCCAACACGTCACACAGAACACTCTGTACCTTCAACCAAAATTCCTGAATCTCAGCGCACCACCAAAAAACATGGGCCATGTCTCCATCCTCTGATTGGCATTGCCAGCAGGTGGGTGTGTCTTTAAGACCAAGCCTATACAATTTAGAGGGGGTCCAATAGAACCGATGTAAAATTTTGAATAATCTTGAATAAAAACTTGCATCTCTCGATGCAGTTTTTATGTTTTTTAAAATCCTAGCCCTTTCTCTCTCCTCCAATTCCAGGTTTAAATCTTTCTCCCATAATCTCTTGAGAGTGTTTGAGACTCCATCCCCCAGACTCTAAATTAATAAGGAGTAATACACTGATGCCTCATGGCCCTTTCCAAAAGCAGAAATCACCTCTCCTAGAGTATCTGCTGCTTTAGGGGGGTATATGCTATTCCCAAAAATGGGACAGAGCAAATGGCATAACTGAAGATACCTAAAAAACTGAGATCTGGGGATCCCAAAATACTGAACCAGATTTTCACAGGATCTCATCACACCGCTCTCATAAAGATCACTGAGTGAATTAACCCCCCTCGCAATCCACTCTGACCAACAAAAAGGGGACTTATTAATGCATAGTTTGGGGTTTAGCCATATGCTCGAGGCAACATTTAGATAAATATGAGAATTAAACACTCTGGACACTTTTGTCCATACTGAGTGCAAATGTGAAATAAGGGGTGTGATTTAACTTCTCTATTTAGCTTGATGGAAAGGCTTTGCAATGGCAAAATATGGGCAAGAAGTTCTTGTTCAATGCAGAACCAGGGAGGGGCTCTTTCAGGTGGAAGCGACCAATGAGCCAAATGTCTGAGACCAAATGCATAATAATAAAACAAAATCTTGGGTAGGCCTAGCCCACCTTTGTCAATCGGCCTGTGTAATTTATTGAAATGTAGTCTGGGGCATTTACCACTCCAAATGAAAGACTTTGCTATGCTATCAAATTGCTTGAAATAAGAGAGCAGGACATCTACCGGGAGAGACTGTAGCAAGTAGTTAAATTTTGGAATACAGTTCATTTTAATAACATTAACCTTCCCAATCATCGATAAATGTAATGAAGCCCACCTGTCTACATCGCTCGAAAACCGTTTTATTAAAGGGTCAAAATTAACTCTGGCTAAATCAGACAAATTTGTTGGGAATAAAATGCCCAAATACTTAATGCCCTGTTTGGGCCACTGGAAGGCACCTGGCTGGAAGGCCATTACTGGACAGTACACTGTCAAAGCCAAAGCTTCGGATTTAGACCAGTTGACTTTGTATTCTGAGAACTTGGAAAAGGAATTAATAATTCTGTGGAGGCAAGGCATAGATCTAGTGGGGTCAGAGACGAATATAAAATATAATCTGCATAAAGCAGAAGCTTATAAGCCATGCCTCCCGCCATCACCCCTGGAAAATCATCCTCCTTTCTTATCGTGGCTGCTAATGGTTCCAGGGCAAGACAGAACAATAATGAGGAAAGAGGGCAACCCTGACGGGTGCCCTAACCAGAGTAAAATAATCTGAAATTAATCCATTTATTTGTACCGCTGCTACAGGGTGTCTATAAAGTAACTTGATCCAACCAATGAACGTACTCCCGAACCCATACATTTCCAAAATCTTAAAAAGATAATCCCATTCTACCACATCATTTACATTTACATTACATTTACATTTTACATTTATTCATTTGGCAGACGCTTTTATCCAAAGCGACTTACAAGAGAGGAAAACATAAGCGAATCACCTTAGGAGACAGTGGTATAAAAAGTGCTGTATTACAAAGTATCACTAGCATCATAATAGTATTCAAAATAGAATAAAGTGCAACAGAAATTTATTTATTTATTTATTTATTTATTTTAAATGACTGGTTAAGTGCTCATGGAAAAGATGTGTTTTTAGTCGTTTTTTGAAGACAGAGAGTGAGTCAGCTTCACGGATGGAGTTGGGAAGGTCGTTCCACCAACGTGGTATGATGAAGCTGAAAGTCCGGGAAAGCGTTTTGGTGCCTCTTTGTGTTGGTACAACAAGGCGACGTTCCTTAGCCGACCGCAGACTTCTAGTGGGCACGTAGCTCTGCATAAATGATTTTAGGTATGCTGGAGCAGACCCAGTAACTGTTCTGTATGTCAGCGTCAGAGCCTTGAATTTGATACGTGCATCAACCGGTAGCCAGTGGAGAGAGACAAGGAGTGGTGTAACATGTGCTCTCTTTGGTTCATTAAAGACCAGACGTGCTGCTGCATTCTGGATCATTTGGAGGGGTCTAGTTGCACATGCAGGGAGGCCTGCAATGAGAGCGTTACAGTAGTCCAGTCTAGTTATGACAAGTGACTGGACAAGCAGTTGTGTGGCATGTTCAGAGAGGAAGGGTCTTATCTTCCTGATATTGTAGAGTGTAAATCTACATGATCTTGCGGTCTTTGAGATGTGGTCTGTGAAATTTAGTCTGTTGTCGATGGTTACCGCTAGATTTCTGACCGATTTGGAAGGCGTTACTGTAGTTGCACCCAGCTGCCTTTGACGCCTTTTCGGCGTCAAGTGAGATGGCAGCAACCGGAGTCTGATCATTCGCCACTGACCACATGATATTGATGAAACTCCTAATATTATCAGAAGAGCTATGACCCTGAATAAACCCCACCTGATCTATATGTATAAGAGATGTCATAACTTTACTTAATCGGTTAGCCAAAATTTTAGCCAACATTTTTACATCTAGCTGGATCAGGGAAATTGGACGGTAACTTTTACACTCGTTTGGATCTTTGTCCTTTTTAAGAATCACACTGATCCGGGCTTGTGTCATGGTTGGTGGAAGCTTTCCATTCTTTAATGATTCAGTATAAACTTCTAACAAAAGTGGAGCCAGTTCTGTAGCATAAGATCTAAAAAATACAGCAGCAAAACCATCTGGCCCCGGAGCCTTGCCTGTAGGTAAGGACTTAATTACCTCGTCAAGTTCCTCCAGGGTTATCTCAGAATCAAGAGAGTTTTTTTGCTCATTCGTCAGTTTAGGGAGTTCTAATGGTTCCACAAAGTTTCTAATATCTTCATCAGTAGATGAAGACGTGGAACCATAGAGATCAAGATAGAATTCTTTAAAGGCATTATTAATATCAATGGCCGAGGTAAATATTTCACCACCAGCAGATTTCACTGAGGGAATGGTAGAAAAAGACTCTCTCTTCTTTATATGTCTAGCCAAAAGCTTCCCTGCTTTGTCCCCTGACTCAAAGTATAACTGTCTTGCCCTGAACAACCAAAACTCCACTTTCCGTGACAAAATGGTATTATATCTGTATTTCAGTCGGGTCAATTCTCTGAGACCATCAGACGACATTTGGCGCTTCAGCTCTGCCTCGGCACTTTTAATATTTCCTTCCAACTCCACAAGTTCTCGTGCTTTGGATTTTTTGATGAATGAGGCATACTGTATGATCTGACCCCTAAGAACCGCCTTAAGTGCCTCCCAAACCACGCCCACAGAAAATACTGTGGACCAGTTGGTCTCCATATAAACATTGATTTCAGTCTTTAACATTTGTTGGAAATCAGGATTTTGCAAAAGGGATACATTAAATCACCAACTATATGATTTCTTTTTCTCTGTATGTGGCAACATCTCTAAGTTCACCAGGGCGTGATCTGAGACTAAGATATTTCCAATTGAGCAATCAATAACAGATGAAATGAGGGACTATTCTAGAGTAAATCTTATGAACTGATGAAAAAAATTTATAATCCCTACCAGATGGGTTCAAAAGTCACCAGATATCTACAAGACCAAGATTTTTACAGATCTTATGAAGCGTCAGTGTTGCTCCAGGGGGTTTACACACTTATGCTTCACTATGATCAAGGACTGAGTCCATCAAAAGATTAAAGTCTCCTCCCAATATTATGTCATGAGAGATGCCAGCAGCTTGCAACATCCCATCAAGATCTATAAAAAAGCCCTGATCATCAACGTTAGGTGCGTAAATATTAGCCAAAATCAACCTTTGCCCCTGAATTTCTCCTAAAACAACAATGACTCTTCCTAATTTATCTTTAGTCTGTTTGAGACATTTGAATTGTAGATGTTTATTTATCAATATAATAACTCCCCTGCTCTTACTTGAGCCAGCACTAAAGAAAACATGTCCACCCCATATCTTACCAAATTTTTCAGCTTCCTGTGGGGAAAGATGCATTTCTTGAAGAAAGACTATATCATATTTCTTATGCTTAAGAAGAGAAATAACCTTCCTTCTTTTTATAGGGTGCCCCAACCCATTCACATTCTTATTCTTATTCATATTAAAATTTGACGTGTGTCAAAAACAAGATTACGTTCCCCATTAGTGAAACAATCAAACCCCAAACTTCCCCCCGAACAAAACAAACAGAAAAAAGAAAAACGTGTGCATAAACCCCACGCGCGACAGCGCCAACCGGCGACAATCCCTCTAAACTCAAAGAGAATCCCCGCTACAACTTTGCCATCTTATTATTCAAGTCCGGTGCGTCTGCACAAATTTTGTGAGGCACAATTACATAACAGAAAATACTTTGTAAAACAGACCCCAGCCAACAGGCAGAATAACAGAAAAAACATGTAGATTCATTCACAGAACTGTCTCGAAGGTGTGTTCTTCCACAAAATAAACTCCAGCTGATATAAAGCCATTCAGTTTCCTGAGACAAACAATTGTTCAGTGAGCCAGCAGTTATGAGTGCAGCAGATGAGTTAATCATTCTACTAGGAGGCATAAGCACAAAGAACAAACAGATTTAACCACAACTGTCCCGAAGTAGTGTAATTCCACAAAACAAGCTCCAGCCACTAGGCAGAGCCAGCACGAAAAACAAAACTGCCATCCCGGTTCCTCGGATGATCAAGAGCCAAACTAACTCGGAGGCCGTGCAAAAAAAAACAAAACAAAAAAAAAAAAAAACACCATAGCTTACTCAGCCCGTCAACTTTATAAAAGACGTCCTTTAGGTGAGCATGTAGATATTTTGCGGTCATCCAAAGTGTCCATTCTTGATCTGGCCGTGAACTTCAGTGTAAAAAAAAATCTTCCGTCAATGCAAAAGTTTCTTGGAGTCATGCCATAAAAAAAATTCCAGCCGCTAGGTGGAGCCAGCGCAAAAAGAAACAAAAATGGCACCCAGCTTCCTCAGATAATAGAGTCTCTGAACCGCGAGTCAGTCCACTAATATAAGAAACATCAAATGGCTTACTCCAATGTATTTATAAAGGAGAGAACCTGTTTTGGACAAGTAAATACTTTGCGACCATTCTTCATTTCTATTCTCAGTTTGGCCGGGAACATCAATGCAAAGGCGATCTTCTGTTGGTGTAAGAGTTTCTTACATTCCTTGAAACGATCGCGTTTTTCTCTTGTCGAATTCGCAAAGTCCGGGAACAAGAAAATATTATGGTTCTTCCAAGAAAGCTTCCCTTTACTCCTTGCCTGGCGCAACACGAGATCTTTATCGGATGATTTCAGAAATTTGGCCAGAATGGATCGAGGCCTATCTCCCTCAGCAGTTCTGCGAGTCAGGACCTGTGAGCTCGCTCGATTTCCAGTTTATGGTCTGTTATGTCGAGCAGTCTCAGGAAAAGCTCATCCAGGAATTTCACCATATCTCTGCCCTCTTCATGCTCAAGAATTCCAACAATTCGTATGTTATTCCTTCGGCTCATATTTTCGAAATATTCCAGTTTTTCCGAAATTAATTCCAAATCTGTTTTGGATGCGGGCGGATTAGCGGATAATTCCCTTTCCGATGACTCAAGATAATCGATTAGTTTTTCAACTTCTGTCACTCTTGTAAACAACTATTTTGTTTCCATCGCCGTAATCGATCGACGTATTACAACGAGATCCTCCAAGTCAGCAAGAACCTTCGTCAACATCACTGACATGTTGGACAACTGACGCTGAATATCTTCTCCTGACGCGCCATCCAAATCGGGTCCCCGGCTCGCAGTCCCATCAGAGGCCTCAGCTTGAACACGTAAGTGTCTTTTAATGTCTCCAGAGTCTAAGGATTTTGACTTCTTTGCCATGTTTACCTCAAAGATCAAGTATGTAACTGGGTGTATCGAATCTCACCGGATCACAACAAGAAAATAATTAAAAAACTAGCAAAGTGCGCAGAGCTCGTGTCTCACATGTCTGCCTCTCGCATGCCGTCACGTGAACCCCCGATTGAAGGAATAGTTAACTCAAAAATGATAATTCGCTCATCTACGAACTATCTCTTTAATTGATAAATTAGTCTATTTTGTCATGTTCTAGGTTGAAGGGGGACACATGGTGGGGCACCACAGTGTTTTCCAGGCCAGAGGAGAGCAGAGTTCCACCGGAATTGAAGGAGGCCGGGAATGAACAGCGTCTTGTGAGGCTCAGTGCTCTCAATAAATAATCCTGAGGTTACCTTGACAGAGCACAACAATAAGGATTTTTAAAAGGATGTTTTCTGATGTACTCCAGATCTTTACTTGCCCTGAAACTATTTTAACTTGCCCCACAAATATAAATGAAAAAAAAAAAAAGAAAAAGTCAACATTTTTATTTGTTTATTAAGTATATAAAATCCATGCATCATTTGTCCTTTTCATATTCAATTAAGAATTCAGTATCGGAAAAATTATTTGTTATTTCATTAATCATTTACAAAAGCAATATTAAAAAAACAAATAACGACTTGTTTATCATACTTTCGATTTTATGCTCAAGTTAAAAATAGGAAATTGGAATAATGGCCACGGGACACTGCGTTTTGATAATTTGATTCCATCTAAAAAGAAACTAAAAGAGGTGAGAAATTAATTTGCATATGTGGGTGGCCCTAAAACACCTCTTTTGTCTGACTGGTCAACCTGCAGTATCGTCTGTTCTTCTTCAAGGCCGTGAGACAAAATAAGAGTTCACTTCTGTTAAATTGTTCAGATGAACTTGTCTCAGTTAATATTACCGAAATAACGAAAACAACCATAAATCTACAAGACTATAGAGGCATAGACCTACACTGTAAAGAAATAGGCTTACTTTCCTGAGAGCGAGCGAGCACAGGGTGCTTGGGTGTGAGTGACTTGCTCATCATATAAAGTTAATGTTGAATGCTCGTCTCTAAAAACTCAACCAGTGAATTTAAAATTGGCATTTACACATAGCTTCAGATTTGTCCGATAATACGGCACATAATACTACCGCGTAGCCTCCTATTCTACGCCCCAGTATTATAGGCTACCCATTTTCCCATTTAAAAATAGGGGATGGTTGGAATGCTCTGAGCTGGCTCTTCAAATCATAGTCCTATCCACTGTTATGTAAATACTTAATGTCTTATATAAAATTTATATATATTTTCCAATGTATTATTTGTCATTTACTGTTGTAGCTGTTATAATTCACTGCCATGAATGCAGCCCATGACATTCATCTGTGCTTGGATGCGGCCGTTCCGCATTTCGTTTTGTTCATCGCACTGCAATATGTAAAATGACAATAAACCTGACTGAAGCAGCTCATTTACAGGTAGGCATATTCTACTAATTATCATAATGTTTGCATTTAGATTAAATGCAAGTATAGCCAGGGTTTGTAATTGGCAGAAGCGGTGCCCTGACTTTTTTCACATTTTCTTTTTGTTTCTATACTTTTTGCACTTCATCATGCAGTAAACACTGAAGCATATTAGCATAACATTACACTTATTTATATTATTATGCGCTATTTAGCATAAGATCCATTTCCCCCTCGATTTTGGCATCTAGCAGGTAATGGCTTTTTTTTTCCCTGGGCAAATGTCACGTTCTGTCTTCCTCATATTTCCCTAGGACTCTTATTTTGAAGTTGGACTACATTTCCCATGGTACACTGCCCTCATCACCCATCTGTTCCCCATCATCCTCACCTGTCTTCCATTCCATCATTAGCTCCATTTGTGTATAAATACCCTCCTGTTTTGTTCATTGATTGTCAGTTCTCGTCCATGTAATACTTGTGTTAGTTTGTTGATTTGGTTTATGGTACTCCACGTTGTTTTACAGCTTGCCTGCAAATTAATCCATCGCCTCTCGATTCATCATCATCATCTCTACTGCCATATTTACATGACAGCAGACAGACAGCAGCAGATGTGGGAGATACGGCGGAGGGGAGGAAAGTTATGCGCCATTAGCCACTCGGATAAAATTACCCTAATGAAATTGCAGGGAGCGAATCTTTCGTTACTCTATACTGGTTTCTCATGTCAAAAAGCACGAAACAGCGATGCCATTTTAAAATGATTATTTAAAGCGATCAGACTAAAGGGGAGCCGGAGACGCCAGTTCGAGAGAGACACACGCGGCCACTGTATGTGTTTGCGTCTTGTTTTATGTTGTTTTACATTTCGTTTCTGTCATTAATGTTATGTTGACTGTACTGCTGGTTTCCGCCTCTGTTACGATTCACTGTTGTCTGCCCTGTGTTTTGCCTCTGTCATCTGTTCCCCCCGGACAACACTTCCCATAATCCCGTGCTCTGATCACTTCCAGCTGTTCCCCATTGTTTCTCACCTGTGTTTCATTTACCTTGTTATCCTTGTCTATATATTGCCCTGATGTCTGTTTTATCTGTGTCACTTGTTATGTGTTTTGACCTCCTGTTCTTTGACCCGTTCCCATCGTTGATGTTTTCTTTGTTCCTGTGTTTTTCCAATCGTGGTTGTTTCTATTGTTCCTGTGTTTACCCCGTTAATCTGTACTTTGTTTATTTGATTAAATACTGTTTCGCTGCATTTAGATCCTGCTCTTGAGACCTCCCTCAGTATTACAGAACAACTGACCTAATGAAATGGATCTAGCAGCTCCTTTTATTCAGCTGACCCGAGCGAACTTACCCGTCCAGGAATATTCCTGTCTATTTAGTATCCTTGCCAGATCCACAGAGTTTTCTGATTCAACCCTAAAATCCATGTATTAAATCGGTCTCATTGCACATCAGTGGAGGGAGCTGCCGGCAACTGGACATTACACGTGGGAGGAATATGTTGAGTTGATATTAGAGACATTCGCTTCAGCGGATCCTCCTCAATCAATCCCGATCCTGGCTTCCGAGTCAGCCACGTCTGAATCCAATCCGCTCCACGCCACATCACAACCACATCACAGTCGGCTCCGCACCATGTCACAGCCACTCCTGAGTCTGCTCCACTCCATGTCCCAATCAAGCTTGAGTCCGCTCCACTCTATGTTCCAGTCAAGTCTGAGTCTGTTCCATGTCATGTCGCAGTCAAGTCTAAGTCTGCTTCACGTCATTTCCCAGTCAAGTTTGAGTCTGCTCCACTCCATGTCCCAGCCATGTCTGAGTCTGCTCCTCGCCATGTCACAGCCATGTCTTAGTCTGCTCCATGCCATTTCACAGCAATGTATGAGTCTCTGCCCATGTTCACGACCACAGAGGTCAACTCCGAGTCTCTGCCTATGCCCACGACCACAGAGGTCATTCCTGAGTCTCTGTCTACGCCCATGACCACGGAGGTCGTTCCCGAGTCTCAGTTCATGCCCACGACCATGGAGGTCATTCCCAAGTCTCTATCTATGCCCAAGACCACAGAGGTCATTCCCGAGTCTCTGTCTATGCCCACGACTGCAGAGGTCGTTTCCGAGTCTCTGTCCATGCCCACAACCACAGAGGTCGCTCCCGAGACATTACACTTATTTATGTTATTTATATTATTTTATTTGTATAGCGCGTTTCACATCATACATCGTTTCAAAGAAGCTTTACAGAAAATCATGCATTAACAGAAAACTCTAATATCTATAAAGTCTTAGAGTCATCATTGTGCAGTTTGTGCAGATAAATTGTGTATAAAACAAAATAAATAAATAAATAATTGTAAAAATAGCAAAAATACAATAAAAGTGAGATTAAAAGGAGGGATTATGTCATTTTAATACAGTAAGCATTGTGTTTATATTAATTACTGTAATGAACTCACTCGTGTTGTGACTTTCCTTGTCACACTTATGTCAAAAGAATGGTTTTACTTAGTCCTAGTTACCTAAAGTCCTTTGCAGGTCTTCATGCTCATTCAAGGCATACTGCATATCAAATTATAAAGCCTGATGGCCATTAAACCATACTGAACTTGTATGTACAGGTTTAATAAATTAATCTTTAATAAATTCTTCTCAGATGTCCACTTTACACTCAGGTACATTATCAGAGATTACTAATGTTGAATACATGCTATTAAGCATTTATAAATTGTAAGGTAAAATGGCTCACTATTTGGTAGGTATTGCATTAAAGTCCATATGCATTTTTATGCAGGTTGTTATAACAGCATATTAATAATTTATAATGCATTTGTAAATGAATTGTTTGTCATTAATTAATCCCTTTAAAAATCCCTTAACAAAGAGAACATCAATATATTATTACCATAAATAAAACAAATAATGTATAAGGTTTTTAATTTGCAACAACAGCTAAACATTATCCTGCTATAATACACTCTCACAGCAAAATCGTCAGAAATTGTATGACTTTTCTAAATTTGGCTAATTCGTATGATATTGTGCGACTTTCACTACAGCCAGTGACGTCGCTGGACATTGTTTCCATCTAATATGCGACAATTATTTGCTTCTGTCACACTCAACAGCTTCCTATCATGTTTACACACTCTACTGATTAGTTAAGTTTAGATAAGGGGTTTGGGTAAGGGCATAATATTAATAAGTATGTCCTTAACGATTCATGCGCGGAACTCACGCTTACTTCCGTATTAGACATCCGGGAATTTGCACGTGATGAAGTCGTATGGGTTTATGCGACCAACATCGTGCGAGACCATACAAAATAGCCAACTCGTAAATTATGTACTTCGTTCATGAGATCGGGTTGTGTAAATCCATGGCAGCTTTAATTTCATAAACACAGAAAACTGTAATGCCCTGCTTAAAATCTTATCAAATTACTTTCTTGTAATCCATGAGGTAACATTTAGGCTGCATTTACACTGTAAGACCTAATGCACAGATCCAATATTTTGACATATTTAGTTTTTGTGTCCTGTCCATTTCCGTTCACTTAGGACATAACTGGCCGTGTTTACAATAATACCAGGGTTACTAGTGAACTAGTGCCACAAGTGAACTAGCTCCACTGAAAGGGAATTGCAAAAAATAGACATTGTTTTCAAACAAGTTTCTGAATACTCCCCCATCTACCATTGGTCAAACAAACAGGTAGTCCCACCCCCAACACATGTCATTGGTTGAGTCAATGTTGTTGTGTTGGGCTGGACGGGTCGCTCAAAACAGAGGAATTTTTATAGAGCCACAGAGAGACAGTTTTCCATAAAATTAACCTACGAATGTTTTACTTACAGTTGTATTTGTATTTTAAGCTAAGGCAGGAGAAAATATTTTAACTTTGAAATGCCCCCCAAAAAAGTATGTGACAAAAAAGGATGACACAGTATATTTTCACATGGTTAGAAAAAACATGCCTTCACAAAGGTAGAAAATGCCCCTAAAATAAGCTAGTCAGAACAATTAACAGCAATGCTATATAAGGCATTTCAAAGTCCCTCTCCAGGCACTGGTTTAACCCCTAAAAACTCATCTTTGTTAATCAAATTTACATATTTAAAAGTTTATTTCCATTAAAATAATCCCTTCATGCCTTAAAATGGCTTAGATATAACTCAACACCTTTGCCTCATTTAGTATGCGCAGATCTATGAATATGCAATCTAGTCCCATCTCCACTCACCCCTGCACTGCTCCCCTCAAAACAGTTCTCTGGAAAATGACTACTGCAAACCCTAGTTTTCTCTGGAAGTTTTGCCGGGACATTACGATTTTTCCAAATAAACTGCACCCATTTATCTCGGATTTTCAGATGCTTTGGTAATACATGAAGGCTCACCAATTGTCCTTTCACAACTGTGCATCCGAAAACAGAACATGTCTTGCAAAATACAGATACGTAGCTACACTTGGCTTCTCCTGATACCCCTTGCTTCGCCGTAGCGTATGCTGTTGGAAAGCCCCACCCCGCAAGTTGACGGGATTGGTTCCTTAGGTTTGTGACGTATGAAACCCTGGCTGTCTGAATCGGTGTTTTTGAGACTGTCTTTGGTAAACTGCAGTTCCGAGGTGAAAATGCTCAGCCATGTTTTGACTGCTGATTTCACTCATGGTATGTCTTCTAGCATATAAAAAACACCATATGGACATGTAAACAAGGTTAAAAACGTGATTTTTACTGGAGGGGGTCTTTAAGTTGATATTCGAAATACACTTCTGCATCCTGTTTGCTGCCTCAATTCAAATGTAGGAACTGAACTGGAATATAACAGGCATTTTCGATTCAGCTGTGAATGGCACACAAAGGGAAGTTGCTCATATAGGAAGTTTTTTTCTTCTCATTTTTTTTTTCTTTTCTTTTCTAGCAATGACTCAAAATTTCAAACTGGGTTTTATATAATGTGACAAAAGAATCAAAACATTTGCCTTCTTGGTGAATAGTATATGTTTTTTTTTTTTGTTTGTTTTGTTTTTACAGTTCTCATTTAGAGCATTGCTAGCATTTGCTTGACCTTGCTCCAGGAGGGAACCCCATGATGTCATTTGTTGAAGGAACAGTGCATAGATCGCCCATGATGGCCAATGAAGCCCCTGCTTGTGCTACAGAGAATTCTTGGGCATCTGGTGGGATTCTCAGGAGTGATGATGACTTGATGTCATATTTTTATATTATATAATTTGTAGAAATACGTTTTGTTGGTCTCTGATGTTTGAGCCATGTAGGCTAGTTTAGTTTTCTACTATTGTTGAGTCTTGAGGAATGCTATCATCATAATTGCTTTGTGGTTGCAAGTGCTTTCAGAGCAGTTCATGAAGAGTTAATGTCAGAGAATTGGAACAGATGGGCTTATCTTATGATGTTTAAATGTGCATCTTAGAGAAGAAATCCATTGAAATTGCTTATAAAACCACAGACGCGCTCAAGGCCAAACCAAAGACGACTTCAGATCTGTTTGGCTATTTGGAAATGAAATGTATATTAAACTAGATGAATTTATGTTGTCTTTAGTGCCATTTTCTCAATAAACATTATGATTAAATCTTTCTGAATCCATAGATAAACACACACACAAAATAAAATTAATATTAGATCCTCTTTCTTTTTGTAATAATTTTTCACTAGCACACATATTTTAACATGTACAAAATATTAATTGACATTGTTTCCCTAGCATTTACCCTCATTTTTCTAATCCAACTATCAGACCCAATCATTTTATAATACATATATTTTTTTTATCATCAAGTCCTCAGGAATAATATGGTATTCCCTTTAATTTTGTTATTTAAAAATAAATAAATAAATAAACCCTATAGCCTAAATGAAATCTAATGGATCCCAATCTGGAACAAATCCAAATGGAGTCAGAGAAGTATCTCCTTGGAAGGAAATAAAAACTACAGGTTAAATTCTATATTCTGTTATTATTATTATTATTATTGTTATTATTGTTATTATTTTTTATATGCATTCAAAAATGTATTTAAGCCTATTTTTAAGATTTACACTTTTAAAATTCATAACAAATATCTATCAAATTGTGTAATCACTATAACAAAATAAAATACAAATTATTGAAAATTGAAATTAAATCATTTTAAAATTAAATAAAAAATATTTATCAATAATCAGTTTAATTTGATGAGAATTTGTTAGGAAATCGAAATGTGTACATTAAAAAATATATTTTTGAGTGAATTTATTTATTTATATTATTATCATTATTATTATTTCAGTTTATCCATTGGAATCTTGTTTGATTCAGAGAATTCTCGTTTGATCCCTATAGGATTTGTTCCAAATTAGGACATAAATTCCATAACCATTCCTTTAAGAGTTTTGGACGAGAGAATTGGCCAACCACGTGTTGAGCGAATGTTTTTCCACTCCCACTGCTTTCTCATTTCTGATAAAAGTTGCGAAAGCGAAAGTTAACGTCCATGTTCATCAATTGTGGAAGGGAATATTGGTGCGTTCGTTTGCATTCCTCCATTATCTTTTCACATCAACGCCTATGATGAACATTCCTCCGCCTGCTTCTGTTGGGAAGGTGAAAGTGGAAGTGTTTAAGTCGTTTCTTCTGTGTACTGTTGCCGGCACCTGTGTGGGTGTGATGTACATCCAGTGGACTCACATATGGATGCTCAGAGCTGAAATGGCTGAGATATCGCTGAAGTTCAGGCCTCTGGATACAGCGGGGAAGGAAAGTGGTATATGCTGCGATGCCGCCGCTTGCTGCGGGGTAGGTGAGTTGTTTTAACCCAGTCAATACAGCTGCAGTCTTCATTAAGCTATAACAAAATCTGTTGTTCTGTCTTTACTGATATGTATGGAAAGGTAGAACGCGTCCTTTGAAAGCCGCAGTATAAACAAGTATAAACAAGCCTCGTTTAAACGAGACAGCCTTTGTAGGACAAACGGAAACAGAACTTGTCATGGTTGCTATGACAGCACGCCACTCTAGCGCGAGCGCTTTGAGTGAGAAGAGAACGAAGTCCATCTGGAAGGGAATGTATGAGGTACATTTTAGGAAAGTTATAATGATGTAAAGAGAAAAGAAAATAGATTTTTCAGGTGTAGTTTTAGTCTAATACTTTATTTTAATTATATATTAATATAATTATACATATTATATACTCTGCACCAATCTACTGAGGTACTTCAATTTGGGAATTAACATTACTTGCGTTTGAACATCATATTTACGGGCAAATTGACGTCATTTTTTTTTTTTTTTAGACATTTCCGTTGAAGCAAAGAATTGTGGGTTATGAGTGCCCACGAAGGATACACCTCATACATCCTCCGAATTCCCGTGAAAGAAGGTCGCATTCGAAGTGTCCTGCTTGCTTTTATGAAACGAGACGAATACAAATACGACCTCCGGAGGACGCAGCCTTCCAAACGAGACACAGCCTTTGACGTATCATACCATGATATATTTACGGTGGCCCAGTGGTGCAAAACACAACAAAATTTAAAGAGCAAACAAAAGTTCACAACACAACGAAATGAAAGGTGTCATGAATTTGATTTTTATTTTATTTTATAATGTTCCTTGAGGTCCACTTATAATGTTAGTGAGATATTTTTCATTAAAAGTAGTCATAATTTAGGAATAATTGGTCATTTTCTATCCAGTTTTTGTGCCTCTGACTCAAATGCTCCGTTTTTTGGGGCATGTGTTATTGAAGACTTAAGTGTAAACGCCCACTGCTGTGATTAGGTAACATCTTTGCATGTGGTTAAGTGTAAACGCCCCCGCCATTACGTGCGTGTGGGGTTGTTTTGAAAACTTAGGATGGTTAAAAAAATGACAACCGGAGGAATTCATCCATACATGTTTGAGCCAGAGTCTGATCCCGAATTTGAAGAAAATTAACCACCTCCACAAACACCACGGATACTGCAGTCTGTGACAGCGTGGTAAGTAATCACTGTAATTTACTTGTCTATTTGTGTAATAGGTATTACTTTTATTGTTGTTTAAACCAAGACGCGTCACAACGGCGTGTATCTTGTTACATAGTTGGGGCATTTTCCAATGGTGAAACATTTCCGTGTTTTACAAATGCAGAGTAACGCATAACAGTACCAAATAAAGTGTAAATACACGGTGTTATCACATTTATAACCGTGAAAGGATACACTTACAATGCAACATGTAAAAGTATACAGGATACATTCACCTGTGTCATTCGTCATATAATCATCTTTCATCTTATATTCAGTGTAGTGACAAACACATACGTTGTTCATTACAATGAGGCATGTTTTCATTAAAAAGGAGAGAGATTGTCTAAATATATTAATATCAATACTCTTTAGGTGCATCTGTGGCAATTGTGCCATCATGCCAACAGAACAAGAAAATATATGCTGCTTAGAGATCCCTGTGCATTAAAACTAATACACGAGCGTCTAAAATCACTAGGATCAAATCAAATACTCGAGTACATATCTAACAGTCTGTAACATACTAAGCAAAACAATTAATATGCATACTCACACTTGTTTGATGCAACATCACTGTCGGGTCCAATATAGTTGGCACAGCATCAGCTTTTAATTTAAGTCTCTCTGCAAAGCCTGCTTCGAACTGTGTCTTGTTTGTAATAGAATCATCGTTAAAATGAAGCGAGCAAACAAACACGTTCTTACCGACGCGATCCGGGACTTCATTAAAAAAAACGTCAGCCACTCTTTCTTAATGTTGGGATCCTTGCGAAGCAAATGCAAGAAATCTAGTTTCCCACAACCTGGCACTGCGAAACATCTTGACATCTTCGTGGCCATTGTGACACCTCCTGTTGCTCCAAAAATAATCTCACCACTCTGCTCTAACAGCAAGACCGGTGGGCGGGCCTAAGCAGTGTCGACGATAAAGTAGGCATTGATCCGTTTATGCAGAGGCTGGCCTGTGCTGATGTAATACCTCACTATGATGTATTAGTGAGGAGGAAGTAGAGAACAAGTCATTTTGGCACCTTGGTTTCAATAAAGCCTTTTTTTGGACTAACAAAGAAGTTTTTGGTTCTGAAAGTTACAGTATGTTTTTATAGTGTTATGAACTTTTATATGTCAAGATATCATGGCAAGTTTGATTTTCCAATTCATGACCCCTTTAAGCCACAACACAAATAAATTAAACCACAACACATAGAAATTAAGTCACAACACACATAAATTAAGCAACAACACAAAGATTAAGAAAGGACTCATGAATCAGGTGTTTTATTTTGACACAGCAAGCCAAATTTTGTTATGTTGCCTGGAGGCAACACCACACCATAGAGAGTTAATTACAATACCTTGCTTCACAATGCACAAATGTCTTTGCCAAAATGTATTTAGTTAAATTAAAATCATAACATAATCAAAACATAAATCTAGGCTACTTTACACACATTGGGAATGACTTATCGTTTCCTGTCCTCCTCATGTAGGCTATGCATGAAATACTGCCAATAAAGTTTTAAAAATCTAAACATTATTCTCCAGGTCAGCATTGCTCCCTAGTGGCCGGGCGCATTTCCGTTGTGTTGTGGCTTAATTTCATTTGAATTTATTTGTGTTATGATTTCGCTGTGTTGTAATCACAGCTAATTCTCCAAAGTTCAAAAAACTCTACCACAGGTCAAAGTTTTTTGACACAATCAGCTGTGCAATTCACAAACTTAATGGCTGAGAGCAAATTGACGTTTTCTGCTTAAAGCTTTTTGTTTGCTGGATCAAGAAGTTGCAATATCTTATGGACCATACCTGCAATAAAGCTCAAGTCAGCCTCTGTCACTGATTGCATCAGTCCCACTGCCTCAACACGGGTGTCGAGTCCATGAGCACGATCATTGCTTATCTCCATCAACAATGGACATACTGTATATCTGTACAACTGATCTCAGTTCAGGAGACTCAAGGCTGTCTTTAAAGGGTCAAACTTTCAGTGCACCGAGTCATGTAACAAAACAACGGTTTTGGTACCAATCTCAGCCATGTTTGTCTTTCGGAGAAATGGCAACAAAACTACATCTGGTAAGAAACCTTAAAAACCTGTTAAAAACCAACATTAAAACCTGTTTGAGTCAAAAGATTATATTCTCTAGTTTCATCCGATATGCCATTTAAGAATTGCATCGATTTATCATGAAACGGCATGCTGTTAAACACAATGTCCACGTATGTGGACTACAGGGCTAACTTACCATAAAAATCCTACATTCTTTGTGCATTATCACATTGAGAATCAATGGACATATCCAAAAGCTGGAAAATGTTGCTTTCAGAGGCTGTATATGAAAATAAGGTGCAATTCAAACTGTTCTGAGTTTTTTATTTTTTTATTAGGTCCTACTTGTTACAAATCAAAAAGGGAAATAAAAAAATGCACACAGCAGTCACACGGGGGTCTCAGGAGGTTAAAGAGGGTTGTTTTCTCAGCCTTTGTCATTTCAGGATCTTTCCTGAGGGTATACTCAAAAAGGGATAAAAACAGCCTACTGCCACCATCTGACATGCTACTGAACACATCCTGATCTGTTCTAAGTGGCAGCTGATTTGCACAGAGAAATTCGCTCATGTCAATTATGATTGAGATGTAATAGCGATTTTGTTGAAGCTGATATGTATTTAAAAGCGTAGATATCTCCAAAATGTTCCATGTTCTGTACTCCATGTCCATCCACAGTGCTATGCATGAAGTGTGCACTTTTGACTTGGTGTGCTTTTCCAGTCCTTTGTCCATTCCCAAAGCATGTTTCCAGTCATGAAATCCCCTGGCTGTGAAAGCTGGATCAGAGCCTGAGAGGAATTTTCTACAGAAGTAGCAAAACAGAGCATTGACTTTTACTGAGTATTCCAGCGAATTTCTTCCTTTAAATCAGCTGCTAGAAAATGACCTCTTCTTTCCTGAAAATAATGTCACTGGATACTTTCTCATAATTAGGGTGCTAGCATTAGCTGCTCTTGTTAATTGTGATGATTCCAAGCGTGTTGAGCTGCTAATGATAGCATGACATCCAGCTACCTCGCTGGCAAATCACCACAGATTACAGACTTTTTTTCTCTCCCCAATTTGGAATGCCCAATTCCCAATGCGCTTTAAGTCCTCATGGTGGTGTTGTGACTCGCCTCAATCCGGGTGGCGGAGGACGAATCTCAGTTGCCTCCGCGTCTGAGACCGTCAATCCGTGCATCTTATCACATGGCTTGTTGAGCGTGTTACCGCGGAGATATAGCACGTGTGGAGGCTTCACGCTATTCCCTGCGGCATCCACGCACAACTCACCACGTGCCCCACCGAGAGCGAGAACCACATTATAGTGACCACGAGTAGGCTACCCCATGTGACTCTACCCTCCCTAGCAACTAGGCCAATTTGGTTGCTTAGGAGACCTGGCTGGATTCACTCAGCATGCCCTGGATTCGAACTCATGACTCCAGGGGTGGTAGTCAGTGTCTTTACTCGCTGAGCTACCCAGGTCCCCGGTCGGTGGTCTTTTTAAACAATTTCGTATGTCCATACCTTCTTCAATTACTATTTTAAACGAAAGAGAGCTAATGCCCCCCAGTCTCCCCTCTGACGCTGGGCCTAATACTATGGTCTATCACAAAGTACCAGTGGATTACCAGGGGCATTGCTAAACTCCGCTTACTGGGGCATGAGCCCCAGTAAATTCCTGCCGTGCCCCAGTAAACTTTTACTGATACTGTAAATCCTTTTCTGATCAGGGAAGTTCTCATATAATGACCAGCAGAAACATTTTCTCTGGTAATGAAATCATGTTGTCTATCCCGTAATTCTGTCTACTATTTTGAATCAGAACTAGCGATGCCCGATTCACAAATTAATAACTCTTTGGTTCTTTTAATGAATTAGTCAAACAGGCCACCTGCCTTTTGCCCACAATGTATAAAAATGATTTTAAATCAGTATCAAAGAGCCTGTCAGAATGGACAACATTCACATGATTAAAAAAAATGATGGAAATTATAGGTTACTCTCTTATACTGAACTTTGATGTGTTTTATTCTGTCTTGAGTGATAGCAATTCTTAAAAAGGATTGGTAGGAATTGTCAATTATATGGTTTTGCTTGTCTTTCATCAAATATCTTTAATAAGCAATGTACACTGGCCCCAAAGTGTGTTTGGACACCTGAGCCACAGTGAAATATGTATGAATGTCATTGCATTAGGCCTAGATAACAAAATCAAATCAAGTGGCATTTATTATCAAGCAAAACATTTCACAAAGAGAAGTTTGTTAGGTTTGAAATGATAAAACAATATACTGTGTATTAAATTTTCTAACTGAAGGACACTTACTAGTTGTTAAACGTTAGTGGAAAATGTCCATGGGTGCACTCAGTAATTTTTTATGCATGCCATTTTGTACTTACAATGACACCTAGTGGTGTGGATGCAGCATCATTTAAAATCAATAGTTTTCAGTTAAAGATGCCATTGTAGAAATTCACTATTCACTGTCAGGCAGGATTAATTTAATCCATGAGTGAATGTGACCAATAACAGGGTGGTTATTGAGATAAAGTGAGTAGTATTTGGTTGGTCATGTGATTCTAACATGGCCGCCCCCATGAGGGGACCCTCTCCATGTAGAATAAAACAGCATTAATCCTCATCCCATGTGAGTGCTCATGATTTTAAACATATGTTTCAAAATTACTTATCATATTAAAGTAGTACAACTTTTTTAATTAAAGTTAAAAAAATACTGCACCTTTAATGTGATGAACTACACCTGTGGTTACTCCGCTAGGACATTTGTGTAAATGTGATGGGAACTGACTTCATTCATCAAAATCATCTTGAGACCCAGTTGCTTAAAATTCAAAAATGTTGGTTTTCAGAAAAGGTCTATGATCATTTGCTTGCAGATGTCTCTTGGATCAAACCTCAAACCATCAAACATGATCTAAAATCCAGAGGTTCAGCTTGTCTGTAACATTTTAATAATCTGTGATGATATCTCATTTCCCATGCATCTTGCTGTAAGGTAAGCGGATATCACAGATTTCTTGAGAGACAGAAACATGGACATGGCCGAGACACGAGAGACGTGCAAGAACAGAAGAAACTGAGACAGAGACGACAAAGTGAGTCATTTGTTTCTTAGTATCTGTCTTTCACTGACACTTCTTTTTTAAATTCTTTGACAAGCACATTCACTTTCTCTTGTATCTTATGCAAATTCTCCTTCTTTTAGCAGAGCGGCACACATTTCTCCATCTTGTTCCTATGTCCTCTCAGTCGTACAGTGAGTGTTACACCCACAATATTTTACAGTTCAGTGTACTAGTGTTCTCTTTGACCTCATTTTATTTGAGCAATAAGGTATGAAAGGCTGTGCTAAACTGTAAATATTAAACACACATTTTCATTTAATAAAATATTAGTAATCAAATTTAGTAAGTGCCATTGTTCTGATAGAAGAGTTAGTCTCTGACATGTAAACTAAGGGTAATAGTTGGCATCTATGGGTGCGTGCAAGGATTTCTGAACCCTAGAATGGCAGTGGAAGACTCATTTATATTTATGAGGAAAGTGCTACCTTGTTGGTTAAGATTAGGTGTAGGGGTAGTGTTATGGTTGGGTTATAGTTACTCCAACCAATCAGGTAGTGCTTTCATGATGAATATTACTGATTTGTCCAATCAGGAATGACTTCATGAATATAAATGACTCTTGCCATCCTTTTATATATTTGCATGCTGCGTAGTCATTCACACAGTAACAAGGTTCCACGTCGTAGCTGTTACTGTATTTTAACACAGATGGAACACTGTATTGACCAGTCAACATCCAGGACCAGAAGTATACATTTTATAATGTCATTTCATTTAATCTTTCAGCTGTATAATACATTTTTTTTACACCCCTGGATGCAGCCTGGTCTGATAGAATCACCTTACTATACCAACATTTTTGCAAAATGATTTTTACGTGGCTCGTTGTACATATCGCGGCAGGTTTGTGGTGAAATAAACAATAAAAGCGCTACAACAATTACTTTTATTCACTTTCACACAAATCACAGATTATCAGTTCATAAATACTACTTTTCACAGTGTTCCTTACACAATGCTATCTTATGACATTGAAACACTTTTCCCATAGCGCATAACTTGGAGCTGATACATTTTAACATTTGAATTACATAACCAACTACATTAAGCTTGTTCGAGCACAAACAAGTTGCGCGGTTGCTCAAGTCCAATGCTAAATTTTGGGATATGAGACCAGAAGATCATGTGAGCTGAAAGTGTCATAGAAGTACCACAAAATGAAGTGGTTGGTTCAACAACTGCGTTTTCATCTCACATTTGCTTTTTCTGACACCATCGGTTAGGTTTAGGCTTAAGGTTTAGGTCGGGAGGTAGTTTTTGTTTATTTAAAACTTGATAGAGCATTAACCTTAAAGGAATAGTTCACCCAAAAATGAAAATTCTCTCATCATTTACTCACCCTCATGCCATCCCATATGTGAATGACTTTCTTCTGCTGAACACTAACAAAGATTTTTAGAAGAATATTTCAGCTATGTATGTCATCACAATGCAAGTGTATGGGTACCAAAATTTTGTAGCTCCAACAGCACATAAAGTCAGCATAAAAGTAATCCATACGACTCCAGTGATTAAATCCATATCTTCTGAAGGGATATGATAGGTGTGGGTGAGAAACAGATTCATATTTAAGATTCATTGTTCTTCTTTTGTTTTTGGCTATTCGCACTCTTCGTGCATATCACCACTTACTAGGTAGGGAGGAGAATTTATAGTAAAAAAGGACTTAAATATTGACCCCCATGAAATGGTTTGACATTCCTATTGAAACAGGAAGCTGGGGTGGAAAATAAATTTTGGCCCAGCCAAAAACATTATTTTTTGGTTTGGATAAAAATTTGTAAATGCCCTTGAGCAAGAGATGATGTCATCAATATTTTTGGTCAATTTTCTGGTAATTTTAATGTATGTACTTACTTTGTCAACTTTCAGGACAATAGCTTATACTTTAGATGACCTCAGAATGAACATATATGGACTAAAACCACAAAACTTTTGATTCGAATATACAGTACACTATCTCTCAGTGAACTTCTGTGCTCCACAAGAGGAAACACTCATTGTTGGAGGTATTGGATCTCATTGTTTTATTTCTCTGTATGTTCTCAGACGATTATGATACCACTGTCCTCTCTTGGGCCCTTGGACAGAGCAGAGGCGAGGGGCTTCAGCTATCAGGTGACACAGTAACAGTGGTGACTGAGGGTACTTACTTTATTTACAGTCAGGTTGGTAGTGTTTGGCACTGGTTTTACTGCATTATCAAAATACAGACTTCTAGGAGTAACCTATTCTGTTTCTTGCCACAGGTGCTGTATAAAGATACCACCTGGGTCATGGGTCATGTGATCACAAAAAGGCTCAGGGGAGCAGAGAGTAAGCTGATGAAGTGTCTAAAGAGCATGCCCAGAAACGTCAGCCAGCCACTCAACACTTGCTACACAGCTGGTGAGTTATCAGGGCAATATAAGTAATTAACTGTGGTCATGTTTATGTAACTAGCTAGTACCACTCAGTCTTGGTGTGTGTGTAATAGACCACATATTATTACTGAAGGAAAAAAAAAACATATTTCTTTTTTTTTTAATTTCATTTCTATTGCCAATCCTATTACATTCAGAATGGTTCAGGGTTAAATGTCAGTGCAAAATATGGCTATTTAAAGGCCTTAAAGGGATAGTACACCCAAAAATGAAAATTCTCTCATCATTTACTCGCCTTTATGCCATCCCAGATGTGTATGACTTTCTTTCTTCTGCTGAACAAAAACAAAGATTTTTACAAGAATATCTCAGCTCTGTATAGGTCCATAAAATGTAAGCGAATGGTGGCCAGAACTTTGAAGGTCCAAAAAGGACATAAAGGCAGCATAAAAGTAATCTGTATGATTCCAGTGGTTAAATGTCTTCAGAAGCGATGTGATAAGTGTGGGTTAGAAACAGATCAATATTTATGTCCTTTTTTTTACCATAAATCTCCACCTTTGACCAGCCCCAACTATTAGGTGGCTGAATGTGAAAGTGTTGATTTTCAGTAAAAAAGTACTTAAATATTGATATTGATCATATTGCTTCTGAAGATATGGATTTAACCACTGGAGTCTTATGGATTACTTTAATGTGGCCTTTATGTGATTTCAGGATCCTCGATCTTTGTTTGTGTTCAGCAGATGAAAGAAAGTCATATTCATCTGGGATGGTATGAGGGTGAGTAAATGATGAGAGAATTTTCATTTTTGGGTGAACTATTCCTTTTAATGAGCAAATATCATCACACCACACCACATTATTTAAAATCAATATTTTTGTACTAAGTGCAAAAAAACAATAATAATAATAATAATAATAATAATAAAAAACCTGTATAAAACTGATCATTGTGATTTTTTTCTCCATAATATAGTTAATATCAATGTCAATATCAGTGTAAACATAAATACTCAAAGACTATAGGAGAAACTTACAGTAACCTCTGTTCTAACTGTGTGAACAAAAAGACTTAAGAACATATACATGAAATAAAACTAGTCTCATAGAATGAACGCTACTATAACTACATTTTTGCTTACTAACTTTTACATGCCTTGTTCTAAGTTTCGCTGTAGTTTCCTGGTGAAGTTTACACTTGAGGCGCTACAACAGCTGTGCGTTTTATTCACTTTCAAACAAATCACAAATACAATGGCTGATTGTGACTTTATAAACACTTATTTTCCACAGTATTACTCACACACTGCAATGTTATGATATCGAAACACTTTTACTATAATGCATCATTTGAAAAATGACACATTTAATGCTTGTACATGTTGTCGGCTTATTAAGCATACTCAGTGTACGAACGTGCATGTAAACACGCTCAATCGAGCTTAAGTTTAACATGGAATATTCCTCTATTTTTGGTGAAAAGCCAAATACTTATTCAATTAAGAAATTGTAACCAGACATAAAGTATGTGTTTGTTGTATAGGTGTTCACTTCCTGGAGTCTGGATCCACACTTCAGCTCTCCGTTCCCCGCAAATCTGCAGAGCTCATCCTTACTGCTCACGCTACCTTCATGGGCATCTTCAACATTTGAAACACACACACACACACACACACACACACACACTTAGATGTTTAGCTGAGAGAAATCTTTTTACCCTTTGCTTGCTTTTTGCCCCATATGATAGAATCATAATCTCAAACAATTGCAAATAATCATGTTTTGCGCTTTTAAGTGGTACATTGGTGACATCTAGTGGACACTTTAAATGCTACGGTACTAAATAGATGTGTGTGGTTTTTTTTTTTAAAGTTAGGTAAAATACTACAGTATATACATATCACTTAGATGAGCATTTAGTTTAAATAATAGATGAAAAACAACAGTGCTGTGTTGTAAATAGCACACTATCATGCTGTACTAAATTCAAAGGCGTTGGAAATGTTCTACCCCCTAATCATAATTACAATGATGTCAAACATATTCAATTACATATTCTGAGAAAGAAAAAGGAAATCAACAAAAATAAAAACATGGATGAGGTGTCAAAAGCAGAAGTAACAAAAAGTACCATGGTAAAAGGTTTTCTTTTTTCCTTGTATTTTCTTCAGATGTACAATGGTGGTTGGCTCCTTTGAAGTACCATGCAAATACCATTGTATATGAATATGGGAATAATTCAGACCAACTTTCAGTGAACATCATGCAACAATAATAATGAAAAAAAAAATGAAAAAAAAAAATTAAATATAGTAATGCTTTATACAGTACATTTAAAGAGTTTACAAGTTAAGAGTAAATACCAAAATGAATTTATGATCAACTGCAGTCACGCTTTCCATCATCTACTGTAGAAAGAGACCCTTCCAACATCACAGCTCAATATCTCCCATTATTATTAATTAATATTTATATAGGGTGACCAGATTCCTGCTTGTGGAAAATGGGACAGCCCCCTCCCAGCAAAAATTAAATTGACGTATCCTTACCTAGGTGCAGATCAATGTGAAGTAGAGGGTGAATCCGCATCTGTAACTGTTGTCACCTTGTACTTTTCACTGGCAGCAATTTTTCTCAGTGTTTGCTTGTCTTTCAAGAGTTTATAATAAAATGCAGAGCAGTCCAGTCTAAAATTAAGATGTACAAAAAGCATTGCCTTAATGACTGTTACACCAAGTCGAGATTTATCCGGTGTCCATGCTGCATTCATTAATGAGAACACACGCTCCACAGATGCAGATGTCCCAGGCAGGCATAAAACAAACTCCATGACCTTGGCTAAGACTCCGAAGTTGATGGTCTTGCTCTCCAGGTCACGAAAAACATCTGTCCATCTCTCAGACACGGCCGTCTTGTTCATGTTCCCCTCAGTGATGCAATGAGTGACAATGATTTTCACACAAGCCCACTCATCAAAGGGCATGGTTTCATCAGTCAAACTGGGAGCGGGGATTCTGGAGTAGAAGTGTTTGAGGCTGCTCTGAATGTCTTTCCACTCTGGGATGTCTCTCAGTAGGGCCCACTCAAGTTTTTCTTTGTTCTCCAATGAGCGGCTCCAATTTTGGAGGTAATCCACTGATGCTGAATAAAAGTTTCTCACTGCACAAAATAAATCATCTGCATTCGCATGTCACCAGCTTCAACCAGGGCATCCAACTGCTTTTCAATGTCAGAGGGTATGAATGATTCCTCCAGCCTGGCCTGCAAGACTTTTCTCAAGTCATGAATGTGCAAAGCCACTTCTGTGGCTGATAAGTGGTTTTGCTCTACTATCTCCAGTGCACGGTTAAAAGTGGCTGTTTGCTTGAGTGCAAAGCCAATCCAAAGTTTAGTGCAAGGATCACTGAAAATGTCTCTTAGAAACTTTGGGTATTTTTTTTTTTTTTGAGAAAGAAGGTATGCACGCAGACCACTGAAAATGTGTAGTATTCTTTCAAGAGCTGGACCAAAAGAGAGGAAATGTGTGTTGCCATGCTGCAGTAATTTCTGATTGTCCAGCTGCACAAAAGCGAGTACGTTGCATATGACAGCTTCAGATTTGGTGCCGGCAGAAGAAAATTTCAGATCGTACAATTTCGCAGTGCAGTCAGCCGACCAAAAACTATGGCCGAGCACAACAGAATGATAAGCAAAAAGTCTTTCACTTGCGTGCACCTTGTCAGATTCGTAAATTTGCTTCACAAAAAAAACAAAAACAAATCGCTAACACTTGGTGTGGCACATTTACTTTTAGCAGTATCCACATGTTTTTTTTGTATAAAAATGCTGCACAATGTCAGTGCGGCCTCCATGGGCGATGGAAAAGCGAGCTCCACAAATCTCACACCTCACTTTACTAGGCTCTGTCTGTGACTCTATTTTTTAGAAATGTAAACTCTTTTTGAAGATCCTCATTAAATGTACATGCACGCTTCCCTGACATTTTTCCAGTCGCAATTTCATCTGTGTGCTCTTTCAGACTGACTCTTCAATCAGTTCACTAACTGGAAGTCTGTTGATAGGGGATTGTGATTGCATGGTTTATTCCAATCATGTACTTCAAATAACACGGTGTGATTTTATTGGTTTTACAAGTCGTATCCTTGGCTTCCATTGATTAGAATACTCACGTGACTGATAAAACCGCATAGGCGATAGAGAAATTTTTAGGAGAGGGGAAATACGGGACAAAACACGATTTTTTCCGAATAAATCGGGACACTAGAAAAAGTGCTTAAATACGGGACTGTCCTGGGAAAAATGGGACATCTGGCCACCCTGTTTATAACATATTTATCTGGGGGAGAAAAAAGTTTTTTTTATTAATTTCTGTCATTTAATTAATTATTTTATTTATCGTTTGTGTAATAATCTGAGCGCAAATATACACTTATCAGAAAGTACGTCTGAGATAACCTGAACACTTTGTCTCTCATGCTGTTATATTCCCTCTGTGGGATCTCATTCACTGAACTCAGACTATAATGGTGTTATGTGCACTTTGACCTTTTCCCATGGCTGCTTAGATAACCTCCCTGACCTGATTAAAAATACTTGTATTCAGTCGTAGGCATATTCTGACAATTGTTCAATTGGACAGTTGAGCTGGTGAACCTGAAAACTATCTGGACCAGCTAGCAAAATACATTAAAACAATGTTCTTCATCATTTATTTCTGATTATACAATAAAATGTTGACTCTTATTGCATTTACATAAATACAGTGGTATTTGATCACTTAAGCAACATTTAAAGGTGTCTGAATGTCTTTGCATTACATAACAAATATCAAACAAAGTGGCATTTCTTTTAAAGAAAGATAGCACAAGCACACTTTTCAAGCTGTTTCAATGTTTCACAAAAATAACTTTGTTGTTTTAAATGATGAAACTATATAAACTGTTCAAAATGAAGAAAAAAAAGTATCTGGACACTTTTTGTTGTCAAATGCAGATGAACATGTCCATGGACTACATGGTTACACTGAAATGATCATACAGAAAGTTGGCATGTTGCTACTGAATGTTCCAGTGCCCTGACATCGACCCCATTCTGCCAACTTACTGACAAGTGACATTTTTGCATCAGTTCACCTGTGTTTACCTTTTCCTGTGGTGCAACTGATAGTGTGTGGCTTCAGCAGTATGTCCATACAATGCAAGTGGATGGTGGCCAGGACTTTGAAGGTCCAAAAATCACATAAAGGCAACAGAAAAGTAATCCATATGACTCCAGTGGTTAAATCTATTACAGAAGCGATATGGTAGGTGTGGTAATAAACAGATCAACATTTAAGTCCTTTTTCACTATTAATCTATTTTCACACAGCCCTCCTGTGCAAGTTTGCGAGAGTTCTTCTACTTCTTTTTTTGCCTATTTGCATTCTTTCGTGCATATCATCACCTACTGG